>NC_089251.1:106965117-107281921 GCF_963930625.1 Muntiacus reevesi
CTTCCAGATGTTCCAGCTGGATTTAGAAAGGCAGAGGAACCAGAGATCAAATTGCCAACATCTGCTGGATCATCGAAAAAGGAAAAGAGTTGCAGAAAAACATCTATTTCTGCTTTATTGACTATGCCAAAGCCTTTGACTGTGTGGATCACAGCAAACTATGGAAAATTCTTCAAAAGATGGGAATACCAGACCACCTGTCCTGCCTCCTGAGAAATCTGTATGCAAGTCAAGAAGCAACAGTTAGAACCGGACATGGAACAACAGACTGGTTCCAAATAGAGAAAGGAGTATATCAAGGCTGTATATTGCCACCCTGCTTATTTAACTTATAAACAGAATACATCATGCAAAATGCCAGGCTGAATGAAGCACAAGCTGGAATCAAAATTGCCTGGAGAAATATCAATAACCTCAAATATGCAGATGACACCACTCTAATGGCAGAAAGCGAAGAGAAACTAAAGAGCCTCTTGATGAAAGCGAAAGAGGAGAGTGAAAAAGTTGGCCTAAAACTCAACATTCAAAAAGTGAAGATCCAGGCATCCAGTCCCATCACTTCATGGCAAATAGATGGGGAAGCAGTGGAAACAGTGGCTGACTTTATTATTATTATTATTATTATTGGACTCCAAAATCACTGCAGATGGTGACCGTAGCCATGAAATTAAAAGGCACTTGGTCCTTGGAAGAAAATCTATGACCAACCTAGATAGCATGCTAAAAAACAAAGACGTTGCCTTGCCAACAAAGGTCCATTTCCAATAGTCATGTATGAATGTGGGAGTTGGACTATAAAGAAAGTTGAATGCCGAAGAATTAATGCTTTTGAATTGTGATGTTGGAGAAGACTCTTGAGAGTCCCTTGGACTGCAAGGAGATCCAACCAGTCCATACTAAAGGAAATCAGCCCTAAATATTCATTGGAAGGACTGATGCTGAAGCTGAAACTGCAGTACTTTGGCCACTTGATGCGAAGAACTGACTCTTTGGAAAATACCCTGATGCTGGGAAAGATTGAAGGCAGGAGAGAAGGGGACAACAGAGGATGAGATGGCTGGATTGCATCACCGATTCAATGAGTTTGAGTAAACTCCGGGAGTTGATGATGGACAGGAAAGCCTGCGGTGCTGCAGTCCATGGGGTCACGAAGAGTTGGACACAACTAAGCGGCTGAACTGAACTTAGCTTAAAAATTCCCCAATTTTTCTGTTTAGGGAGACATGGCTTTGGGAAAGATCCCCAGTGTTCTCCTTACTTGCTGCAAGTAATAAATCCTCCCTTCTTCCATTCTTGGCCTTGGTTGTATCTTTTGAGTCCCCACATGAAAAGGGGAACCCAGTTTTCTGGTGACACTGTTCCCTCTTCAACCAACTCCAATCTGGCCTATGACCTTATCATTCCTCTGCAGCTGCTTGCTACCAACTCAAGAACAGTGCCTGGCACACAGTAAGTACTTAGGAAATGCTGGCAAAAATGAATGAATATATATCAGTCTGACTAAGGACTAATGTTCTCATTCCAAAGTTGTGGTTAGACATAGATTCTTTCTCCTACATGAAGGAGGCTTGAAACCTGTACAGTCTCACAAATTATATATAAAGCACAAGAAAATTTTTAATGTCATTGGTCATTCTTCCAAGACTCAGTGTGGGGAAGAACGGCAAAAATCCCAAGCCAAAAATGGAATTGAAGAGAATTCCCTGGTGGTCCAGCAGTTACGACTTGGTGCTTTCACTGCTAAGGGGAAGGTTCAATTCCTGGTTGGGAAACTAAGATCCTGTGAGCTGTGGCATCAGTTCCGTTCAGTCACTCAGCCGTGTCCAACTCTTTGCGACCCCGTGGACTGCAGCACACCAGGCCTTCCTGTCCATCACCAACTCCCGGAATTTACTCAAACTCATGTCCATCGAATCAGTGATGCCATCCAACCATCTCATCCTCTGTTGTCCACTTCTCCTCCTGCCTTCAATCTTTCCCAGAATCAGAGTTTTTTCCAATGAGTCAGTTCTTCTCATCAGGTGGCGAAAGTATCGCAGCTTCAGCTTCAACATCATTCCTTACAATGAATATTTAGGATTGACCGGTTTGATCTCCTTGCAGTCCAAGGGACTCTCAGGAATCTTCTCCAACAACGCAG
This sequence comes from Muntiacus reevesi, assembly GCF_963930625.1. Classification (NCBI taxonomy): domain Eukaryota; kingdom Metazoa; phylum Chordata; class Mammalia; order Artiodactyla; family Cervidae; genus Muntiacus; species Muntiacus reevesi. The sequence continues at coordinate 106,967,258 of NC_089251.1, forward strand.
TTCAAAAGCATCAATTCTTTGGTGCTCAGTCTTCTTTATGGTCCAACTCTCACATCCATACATGACTACTGAAAAAAACTGCCTTGACTATACAGACCTTTGTCGGTAAAGTCATGTCTCTGCTTTTTAATATGCTGTCTAGGTTGGTCATAACTTTTCTTCCAAGGACCAAGTGTCTTTTAATTTCATGGCTGCAGTCACCATCTGCAGTGATTTTGGAGCCCAAGAAAATAAAGTCTCACTGTTTCCCCATCTATTTGCCATGAAGTGATGGGACTGGATGCCATGGATCTTCACTTTTTGAATGCTGAGTTTTTAAGCCAGCTTTTTCACTCTCCTCTTTCACTCTCATCAAGAGGCTCTTTAGTTCCTCTTTGCTTTCTGCCATAAGGGTGGTGTCATCTGCATCCCTTAGGTTATTGATATTTCTGTTGAAGCCTAACTTGGAGAATTTTGAGCATTACTTTACTAGCATGTGAGATGAGTGCAATTGTGCAGTAGCTTGAGCATTCTTTGACATTTCCTTTCTTTGGGATTGGAATGAAAACTGACCCTTTTCAATACTGTGGCCACTGCTGAGTTTTCCAAATTTGCTGGCATATTCAGTGCACTACTTTCACAGCATCATCTTTCAGGATTTGAAATAGCTCAGTTGGAATTCCACAACCTCCACTAGCTTTGTTTGTAGTGATGCTTCCTAAGGCCCTCTTGACTTCACACTCCAGGATGTCTGGCTGTAGGTGAGTGATCACACCATCATGTGGTTTTGCCCCATGTACCATCTTCTTGGGGCTTCTTCTTTGCCCCTGGATGTGGGGTGTCATTTTTTGGTGGGATCCCACATTTTCCTGTTGTTGGTTGTTCAGCTGTGGCATGGCCTTAATTCATTAATTGATTGATTAAAACGAAACTGAAGGGTTGGAGTGTCTCAGCACCTGAGGAAGAGGAGGATGGGTACCTTACCCATGAAGTCCCATTCATGAGGACACTGTAGACACTATATCGACACTTTTCCCTACACCCCTATGGATCAGTGTGTGTATGATCATATCCTAAGAGCTGAGTCTCCCTTGACATCTACAGTGGGACTTGGTACACCAGGGAGTTATTCACTGGGGAGAGGAGCCAAACCCATGTTATATGTACCATGAATATAACATAAGTCATATTATGTTCACTCCACTGGCTTTATTATAATAATATGGGAACTGACCTAGGTAGCCTTTTGAAAATTACTTACATTAATTATAGAACTATTCAATATAATAAATGATTACCCAATAAAATAGTATCTTATCCACTTAAAATAAGCCTTTCTATCAATACACCAGCCACACACACACCTGTTCATTTTGTTGTTCTTACTTGGTCAGTCAGTCGTGTCTGGTTCTTTGTGACACCATGGACTGCAGCACACTAGTCTTCCCTGTCCTTCACTGTCTCCCAGAGTTGCCTCAAATTCATGCATATTGTGCCGATGCCATCCAACCATCTCATCCTCTGTCACCCCCTCCTCCTCCTGCGCTCAGTCTTTCCCAGCATCAGGGTCTCTTCCAGCAAGTCGGCTCTTTGCATTGTGTGGCCAAAGTTTTGGAGCTTCAGCATCAGTCCTTCCAATGAATATTCAGGGTTGATTTCCTTTAGGATTGACTTGTTTGATCTCCTTTCTGTCCAAGGGACTTTCAAGTGTCTTCTCCGGCACCACAGCCAGAAAGCGTCAATTCCTCGGCGATCAGCCTTCTTTATGGTCCAGCTCTCATATCTGAATGTGACTACTGGAAGAGCCACAGCTTTGACTATCAGAAACTTTGTCGACGAAGCGATGTCTCTGCTTTTCTAATACAGTCAAAATACTCCCTTTTATAATTATATGGTGGACAACTATTCATCCCATTAATTCTAAACATTTTATGATTTTTATCTGTTCAAGTTATTATGAACAAACTGTGTTTTCTCTCTGTCTTTTTCTCTGATGTGTATGCAGTCATGTTTAAGAGAGTTTAAGATTCTTGAGTCCTTGCATGTACTAGGCAATGTGTACATGCCTGGGACAGTTCCTGAGATGTCTGTTGTTTTCCTTGTCCAGTTAGTTCACGTTGGGCTCAGTGATCTCGTGATATGTAGATATTAGTATTACAAAAAAAAAAAAAGATATTGCTAGTATTTATGATAGACATAATTTTCTTGGATACATAGAGATCTTTTCTGGGCTTTCTAATGTGTTAGGAAGAACGCTATACTTTCTGTGCATTTTATTTACACATTATATTTTACTTTTGCCTTAATTTCTCTTGTCAGTCTTCATTTTTCATCTGGCTAGTCTAATGACTTGTAACAGCTACAGTTCATCCAATGATGCCTTCTTTCTCTAGTTCAGTAAAAATGCCTGTGATCTCATTATTTCATGTGATATCATTCATTTCATTTATTGACTTTTGTATTGTGGGGTATTAACAACCTTTGCCAACATACGGATAGTGGAAAGGGAAGAGCTATCTCGCCACGTGACTCACTGCTGACAAACCTTCCTTAAGATGGTTATCACGGAGAACTTCCCTGGTGGTCTAGCAGTTAAGACTCCTTGTTTCCAATGCAGGGGCACAGGTTTGATCCCTGGTCAGGGAAGCGCCACATGCCTCAAAAGGTGTGGCAAAAAGAAAAAAAAAAAAAGTTATCATGGAAAGAGTATGGATGTGGAATTCAGAAAGACCTGGAGTTCAAACTCTGGCTGTGGCCACTTCGGCTGTGAAATGAGCATTAACACCATGTTGGGCCTGTGTGGGAACAGGGTCCACTGCGACCAGCAGGGGGCACCGTCGCATAAAACTACAAAAGCGGCTCTCCAGGGCCGTCTCAGCTTTGGGCACGCTTCTTCTGCCTGGAACTTTGCAGACCCTCTCGTCGTCCAGCGAGGTCTGTGCTTCATCTTTCAGCTCAGACAATTCCCCCTCTGGGAAGCCAGACTGCTTCCCCACTTCCTAGTTATATTTAACACCCCTGTGCCTCAACTTCATCTGTAAAATGGGGATGATAACACTACCTACTTCGTGGCACTATTTTGAAGAGAAAATGTTCCAGTACATAACCACAGTCCATGCAAACAGAAAGCATTCAATAAATTCTTGATTGATTTATCATTAATTTTATATATATAAAATATGTATTTTGCTGCACAGTGCAACAGGTGGAATCTTAGTTCCCCAACCAGAGATTGAACCCTAATGCCTCCTGCATTAGCAGTATGGAATCTTAACCCCTGGACTGCAGCTGCTGCTGCTAAGTCGCTTCAGTTGTGTCCGACTCTGTGCAACCGCATAGATGGCAGCCCACCAGGCTCCCCCATCCATGGGATTCTCCAGGCAAGAGTATTGGAGTGGGTTGCCATTGCCTTCTCTGCCTGGACTGCTAGGGAAGTCCCAATAATAATGCTGTTAACAGTTACTATTATTTATTCATTTTATTAATGCTCGTTAATTTTAGTTTTCTCTGGCTTCTCTCCGGCAGAGAACGCTGTGGTCCCACTTCTATTTCCATGGCCTGGTCTCTTAAAATGTTGAGGTGTAGTTTTGTGTGTCTACTAGGCTTTGAGCTGCTTAAGGGCAGACGTGTGTCCTTTACCTCTTTAACTCAGCAACTAATGCAAGACCAGCTACTTTGGGACTCAAGGTCAAAGTGGAATGATATGTTAGGAAGAGAATGGGGTCTGGAACCCCTGGAAAATGAGCATTAACTTTGCCTCTCATTTCTGGGGCTACATTTTTCTTCCTATTCTTTTTCCCCCCCGGGTGGTTCCCCACCCAGGGATCAGACCCGTGCCCCCTGCAGTGGAAGCCAGAAGTCTTAACCACTGGAGCACCAGGGAAATTCTGGGGCTACTTTGAATAAGGCCTCTAATCTGGCTGGATTTGGTTTCTTCATCTATAAAAGATGATTATCCCTGCTTCAGGGCTTTTCTAGAGTAAAGATATTCAAAGCACCAGGCTTGGAATTTGCATCAAGGAATAGTTACTTACTAGTAGCTTCTCAAACTGTAACTTGCATAAAAATGTGACAGATGAGATGTGACTGCCTTAATGTAGGAATAACAGCCCATATCCAGGACTCAAAGTCTGAGGGGAGAGAGCCCTTGGGGATGATCCAGTCGGACTGACTCGCTGTACACAATAAAGGCAAGTTGATTGGGCGGGACAATGGCGCTTCTCTAGAGATACCAGTGTTCTTTGCCTGGAAATTTCCATGGGCAGAGGAGCCTGGCGGGCTATAGTCCACGGGGTCACAGTGAGTCAGACACAACAGAGCACACCCTTGCACGCACACAGGAGAGGCCTGAACATGCAGCGAAGGGACCAAAGCCTCAGTTTTAAGATGCTGAACATTTGGTTTCTTGGTGAGTTGCCACCATACCCAGACAGTAAGCTGAATAGTGTCCCGCAGCCTTCCAGGGGCCGTTCCTAGGGGGCACAAGTTTCTTCATCCTCGTCCTGGTGGTGACTGCCCTCTAGTGGGCATTTTCTCCAGCATCTTGGGTACCGCTGAATTCCCCAGAAGTAACCCTGTGGCTCTCATGCCTTCTTGCGGCTTTACCATTATCCAAGCGCTGACTCCTCCCCAAATTATGTCCGCCCTCCACTTTTCCTCTCCCCTGGAACATATAATCAATTTCAATGTGTCCAAAACTGAGCTCCTCCCCCACCCCACCCCTTACCCCTCATCCCACTTAACGGCCAACTCCCTCTTTCCAGGGTGTCCTCCTTGACTTATTTCTCTTCTTCATACCTCAAGTCCAATCTTCCCACAAATGCTACTGGCTGTGCCTTCAAAATATGTGCAGAATCTGACTATTTCTTGCTACCGCTATCCTAGTCCAGGGCACCATCATTTCTAGACTTATTAATAAAATAGCCTCGTATCTGGTCCTGTAGCATCTGGCCTTGACCAGTGGCTGTCATCTCAGAGAAAAGGCCAAAGGCCTTACAATGACCTCTCAGTTCAGTTCAGTTGCTCAGTCGTGTCCGACTCTTTGCGACCCCATGAATTGCAGCACGCCAGGCCTCCTTGTCCATCACCAACTCCTGGAGTCCACCCAAACCCATGTCCATCAAGTTGGTGATGCCATCCAGTTATCTCATACTCTGTCGTCCCCTTCTCCTCCTGCCCCCAATCCTTCCCAGCATTAGAGTATTTTTCAATGAGTCAACTCTTCACATCAGATGGCCAAAGTATTGGAGTTTCAGCTTCAACATTAGTCCCTCCAGTGAACACCCAGGACTGATTTCCTTTAGGATGGACTGGTTGGATCTCCTTGCAGTCCAAGGGACTCTCAAGAGTCTTCTCCAACACCGCAGTTCAAAAACATCAATTCTTTGGCGCTCAGCTTTCTTTATAGTCCAACTCTCACATCCATACATGACTACTGGAAAAACCATAGCCTTGACTAGATAGACCTTTGTTGGCAAAGTAATGTCTCTGCTTTTAAATATGCTATCCAGGTTGGTCATAACTTTCCTTCCAAGGAGTAAGTGTCTTTTAATTTCATGGCTGCAATCACCATCTGCAGTGATTTTGGAGCCCCCCAAAATAAAGTCAGCCTCTGTTTCCACTGTTTCCCCATCTATTTCCCGTGAAGTGATGGGACCAGATGCCATGATCTTAGTTTTCTGAATGTTGAGCTTTAAGTCAACTTTTTCACTCTCCTCCTTTACTTTCATCAAGAGGTTTTTTAGCTCCTCTTCACTTTCTGCCATAAGGGTAGTGTGGTCTGCATATCTGAGGTTATTGATATTTCTCCTGGCAATCTTGATTCCAGCTTGTGCTTCTTCCAGCCCAGCATTTCTCATGATGTACTCTGCATATAAGTTAAATAAGCAGGGTGACAATATACAGCCTTGACGTCCTCCTTTTCCAATTTGGAACCAGTCTGTTGGTCCATGTCCAGTTCTAACTATTGCTTCTTGACCTGCATACAGGTTTCTCAAGAGGCAGGTCAGATGTACTAGTATTCCCATCTCTTTCAGAATTTTCCACAGTTTATTGTGATCCACACAGTCAAAGGTTTTGGCATAGTCAATAAAGCAGAAATAGATGTTTTTCTGGAACTCTCTTGCTTTTTCCATGATCCAGCGGATGTTGGCAATTTGATCTCTGGTTCCTCTGCCTTTTCTAAAACCATCTTGAACATTTGGAAGTTCATGGTTCACGAATTGCTGAAGCCTGGCTTGAAGAATTTTGAGCATTACATTACTAGCGTGTGAGTTGAGTACAATTGTGCGGTAGTTCAAGCATTCTTTGGCATTGCCTTTCTTTGGGATTGGAATGAAAACTGACCTTTTCCAGTTCTGTGGCCACTGCTGAGTTTTCCAGATTTGCTGGCATATTGAGTGCAGCACTTTCACAGCATCATCTTTCAGGACTTGAAATAGCTCAACTGGAATTCCATCATCTCTACTAGCTTTGTTTGTAGTGATGCCTAGTGAATGACCTCTAGGTCCCTACATGTCTGACTTATTTCCTATCACTCCCCAATGATGCATTCACTCCACACTGTTGTTGCTTGTGCCAGGCAAGCTCCTGCCTCAGGGCCTTTGCACTTGCTATTTCCTCTACCTAGTGTACTCTTCAAAGAATTGCATGGCTGTACTTCCTTCAGATCTTAACAAACACTTCTCTGTGAGGACTTCCTGAATTATCTTATCAAAATTTCAGCATCTCTCTGACATCTCACATCACCCAGCCTTGCTTTATGTTTTTGCTTCTTAATATTTATCACTGTTCAAAACATCATACATTTTACTCCTCTGTCCTTCTCTAAGGGTAGAGTTTTTGTTTATTTTGTTCCCTAAAGCCTTTCACGGTCAGAGGCACTTGAAAATGAATTTACACTCTTCTTTTAATTTAAGCTTTCCAACAATCCAGTAGAATACTGTAGTATTGTCTCCATTTTGTAAATGAGAAAACCGAGGCACAGAGAGGTTAAGTCACTTGCTTAAGTGTCACACAGCTAGGAAATGGGACCTAGGGGAATACTTTACCCCCCTTACCTACAAACTTTATTTAATACCATTATCTATACTCAGATTTCTCAACATTTAAGTGAGGCTTATAAGAGTGCCCTCTTTATAGGTTCATTGTGACAGTTATGTGTGATAAAGCATGAAGCAATCTTACAGCCAGTGACTGAAGCGTTGCAAGCACTTAAGAAGTGATTGCTAGAAATATGAAAAAGTCTACATTAGTTCATGAAAGGTAGGGGTGTTTCAGGCACAGAGCCCAGTCACGGAACCAGGAAGTACTATTATTACATTTAATACAATTTCTGTATGGAAGCGCTTATGCATCCTTTAGGGCCCGACTCAGAAATGCCCTTCTCGGGGACTTCCCTGGTGGTCCAGGGGTTGACACTCCATTCTCCCAGTGCAAGGGCCCTGGGTTCCATCCTTGGCCAGAGAGCTAAGATCCCACACACTGCAAGGAAGGTCGTGTGTGCCACAACTAAGACCCAGCACAGCGGAATTAGAAAAATAAATGCCCTTCTCTAGGAAGTCTTTCCTGACTTCCCATAATACTTCATTTTCCTGTTAAGGTTGGAATTTCTTCAATTTTCTTTGTTTGTTTGATCTGAAGCCCCTAGAAGGCTATGAGCTCCATAAGGGCCAGGTTTTTTTGGTCTGGAAGCACAGACAGTTTGAGGGCCCTCTTTAAAAATATAAAATTATAAAACCAGTTTTGAAAATAAGTATTTATTTAGGATGAGAAAAAATTAATGTGTTGAATAATAGATGTGTATTATATTTTTTAAGGCAGATGGTAAACCTTCCTATATATCTTGTGAGCTTTCATCTTGTTGTGGGACAAACACTGTTTTACAAATGCTATTTTATTTGCTTCATTTTTTAAAGCTGAGGTTACGAACTTGAGTGACTAAATAGCAAACCTGCGTGCGCAGTGAAATGTAACTTCACGCTCTGATTATGCTTTCTGCCTTTCTACCTGCTACAGTGGAAAACAGGAACTGCCCTAATGCCTGAAAATAAAATGTTCTAAACTCAAATCCCAGAGCATTTTAGTGGGCTTAGCATTTTTGAGAAAGGTACTAACTCCCCAACTACTCAAAACCCTTGCAAGGAAAAGTTTTGCTTTTCCATAAGACTTGTTCCATTCACACCTTTTGCTAACTGGGGAGAAAGAGCTTTAGACTAAACCTCACTTTTATTAATACCATTTCTCCCAAAGAAAGTTCTTCATGCTGACATTTCCAGTGTCAGGAAGCACAAATACTCTTATATTCATAAGTTTTTATTTTTCTAAAATTTGCTTCATTGAAATATGGTTGATTTGCAGTGTTGCGTTAGTTCAGCAAAGTGATTCGGATATAAATACACCCATTCTTTCCCATTGAGGCTTATCACAGGGTGTTGAATGCAGTTCCTGTGCTGTACAGTAGGATCTCGTCTGCCCTTTCTACATGTAATAGCTTGCATCTGCTGACCCCACACTCCCAGTCCGTCCTCTCCTCTCCCCGTCCCCACTGGCGACCACAGGTTTGTTCTCTGTGTCTGTGAGTCTTTCTGTTTCCAAGATGAGTTCATTTGTGTCATATTTTGGACTCCACATGTAATTAATATCATATGATATTTGACTTTCTTTCTGACTTCACTTCGTATGATAATCTCTAGGTCCATCTGTGTTGCTGCAAACGGCATGATTTCATCCTTTTTTATGGCCGAGTAATATTCCATTCTATACATCTACCACATCTTCCTTATCCATCCATCTGTTCACGGACACTTAGGTGGTTTTCATGTCGTGGCTACTGTGAACAGAAGAAGCATAAATATGCTTAGTCATCTTCATTCTTCTCATTACCAATGAGGTCTTTCTCCATCTTGTTCTGAAGGATGAACGAAAGCTTGAGGGGCATATTTCAGAGGCTAAACCACAGCAAGAAGAAGACTCTCTACGTCCTCCAGACACTAGGCACCTTCTGCCATACATGTCCCGTTCTGGGTGACGTCTGAGTGACGTTACCAGGTGGGGCCTCCCAAGTGGCGCTAGTGGCAAAGCGGCTCTTGTCCTGAGCAGTACAGCTCAGCCTGCCCCCAGTCTGTAGACATAGCCCATGGACAAGTTCAGGAAAGGTGCCAGTTTCTCCTCTTGAAGCCCATCCTTCTCTCAGATGGCACGTCTGTTACAGTAACATCCACCGAGCCGGGTTTTCATGGAAGCTTGCAGCTCTCCCATCGAATGAGATTGATGGGCAAGCCCCAGCATTGCTGAACCAAGCTTGCCATCTGCTTGCCCTCGAGCAGTAGAGCTAATCTACTAACCCTAGATGGTAGTGAAGGAAAGTGCATTGTTGATTTGTTTATTTACTTTTGGCTGCTCCACATGGCCTGCAGGATTTTAGTTCCCCAACCAGGGGTTGAACCTGTGCCTCCTGCAGTGGAAGTGCAGAGTTTTAACCACTGGGGGAAGTCTCAGTACATTGCTGTGTAGGGTGCCAAGAAAGGAGTCCAGGCGGCCAGTACACAAAAAATCTGAATTCCCTAATGGCTTTTAAAGATGGGGGGGGGCAGGGGATATGTTGTGGGGTGAGTACTCAGCTCATGGACATTCTTCTGATTGGTTGGTGGTGAGGTAATCAGCTCATGGACATTCTTCTGACTGGTTGATGGTGAGGTAATCAGGAGTCAACTTTATCAGCCTTCTGGTTCCACGGTCTGCAGTCTATGAGCTTGTGGGCAGCATAGAGTTAACTTCTTCCACCTGGTGAGTGTTTCGGTGTCTGAAAACCAGCTCAAAGGACATGGCTTAGACTATTATCTATACCCCTTGGGTGGGAAATAAGTTTCTTGACTTTGTTTAATGACTAAACTTATTTTGTCTTGCTTGACTCCTTTCTTCTGGCATTTTCTCAGTTCTCTGATTAAACTTATTCTTTGGAACTCAGGGAAGGCCTAGGAGTGTTACTGAAAGCGGGGTCCAGATGCTTGCCACTCAAAAGCCAGTAAACAGGCCAGGGTGGTGAAAAGGAAAATTCACTGTATTTTGGATGTAGCGGACATCTGTCCAAAGGTGACTCCCCCCACCTCTGACAATCGAGGGTAAGAGTTTTTATAGCCAGAAGGAAAGGGCTACATGCAGAAATAGTACACTCAGCTGTGACAGTCATCTTGAAATTGGTCATCGGTGGTCTGACCAGGGTCATCTTAGATTGTTTTAGGTACAGTTAATCTTCAGTTGTGATCCACACAGTCAAAGGCTTTAGCGTAGTCAATGAAGCAGAAGTAGATGTTTTTCCGGAATTCTCCTGCTTTTTCTATGATCCAGTGGATGTTGGCAATTTGATCTCTGGTTCCCAGTAGTCATGTACAAATGTGAAAGTTGGACCATAAAGAAGGCTGAGCACTGAAGAATTGATTCTTTCGAACTGTGGTGTTGGAGAAGACTCTTGAGAGTCTCTTGGACTGTAAGGAGATGAAACCAGGCAGTTCTAAGGAAATCAGCACTGTTCATTGGAAGGTCTGATGCTGAAACTGAGGCTCCAGTACTTTGCCACACGACGTGAAGAGCTGACTCTTTGGAAAAGACCCTGATGCAGGGAAGATTGAAGGCAGAAGGGGAATAGGGTAACAGAGGCTGAGATGGTTGGATGGCACCCCTGACTCAATGGACACGAGTTTGAGCAAACTCTGGGAGATGGTGAAGGAGAGGGAGGCCTGGTGTGCTGCAGTGCATGGGGTGCAAAAGAATCGGACACGACTGAGCGACTTAACAACAACTCTTCAGTTCCGGGGTTGGTTTGTTTCCATGAGGCCAGTTCTCGGAATTGTGGCAGTTTATGTCGTAGGTACGGTCTAGTCGTCATGTAGTAAACTTCATCATGTAGTTAATTCAGTATTTATAAAACAGTTCACCGGATATGGTCAGAATATTATCTACAGCCCTTGAGGAGGAACTAAAGATCCTTGACTTTGCTTAATGACTACATTATTATTTTTTTTAATGACTACATTATTAATATTATTTGGTCTCCTTTGACTCTTTTCCTCTCTTTCTGCATTTTATCACTTCTCTGATTAAACTTATTCTTTGGCTAAAGTTTTTCCACGACAAAAGGCAGGCTGAGGACATGGGGAGCAAGGACCACAGTATCCAGTTCTGTTTCAGGAGGTTAACATTTTCTACAGACAAGAGGCAGGTGGAGGACGTGAGGGGGGTCTGTCCTTGGAAAGCCCCACAGGGTCCTGCTTGGTTAAACCTGGATACTTTGTCTTCTTTAACCTGGGTCTCGGTCAGTAAAGATGAAATATTATTTGCCGCTCTACTCACAGTCGATGAAATCTGACAACTTAAAAAGAAATTTTTATTGAAGGATTTCCCTATCAGTCCAGCGGTTAGTACTGATGCTTCCAACCCAGGGGACACAGATTTGATCCCTGGTCTAGGAGCTAAAGTCCTGCATGCCACACAGCGTATGTTTTTATTGAAACATAGTTGACTTACAATGTTGTAGTTTTGGGTGTACAGCAAAATGATTCAGCTCAGTTATACATATCTATATAAATATATTCTTCTTTTTTTTTTTTTACAATCTCTCCCGTTACAGGTTATTACAAGATACTGAGCACAGTTCTCTGTGCTCTACAGTAGGGCCTTGTTGGTTATTTAACGTGTATATAGTAGCGTATATATTTCAGTCCCAAACTCCCAACTTATCCCTTCCCTCCCTCTCCTTTAATAGCCGCAAGTTTGCTTTCTATGTCTGTGAGAGTATTTCTGCTTTGTAAATAAGTTCATTTGTATTGTCTTTCCACATATAAGTGATATCAAATAATATTTGTCTTTTTTTAAAAGAATTATTTATTTATTTGCCTGGGCCATGTCTTAGTTGTGGCACGTGGGACCTAGTACCCTGACCAGGGTTGAACCTGGGCCTTTGCATCGGGAGTGCAGAGTCTTAGCGGCTGGACCGCCAGGGAAGTCCCTAATATTTGTCTTCTTTGTCTGGGTTACTCCACTTAGTATGATAACCTCTAGGCCCATGCGTGTTGTTGCAAATTATATTATTTCATTCTTTTTTATGGCTGAAGAATAGTCCGTGTGTGTGTGCGTGTGTGTATGTAGATATCACGTATTCGTTTTTCTTTGCAGCCTTTTTTATTGGAATATAATTCTTTACAACACTGTGTTAGTTTCTGCTGTACAACAGTGTGGATCAGCCATAAGTACACATGTGTCTTCTCGCTCTTGAGCCTCCTTCCCACCTCCCATCCCGCCCCCCAGGTCATCACAGAGGACCGAGCTGAGCCCCCCGCGCTACCTACAGCACCTTCCCGCTTGTCCATTTCTCATGGTGGTGTGTAGACGTCAGTGCTGTTCCCGCAGTTCAGCCCACCCTCTCCTTCCCCCGCCCTGTGTCTACACATCCATTCTCTACATCTGCGCCTCTATACTTGTCCTGCAGATGCTTTCATCTGTACCATTTTTCTAGATTCCATATCGCTGCATTAACATATAATATTTTTCTCTTTCTGACTTACTTCGTGCTGTATAATAGGCTTTAGGTTCATCCACATGACTACAACTGACTCAGTTTTGTTCTTTTTGTTTTACAGCTGGGTAGTTTTCCATGGTATATATATATATATATATATATATATATATATATACACCACATCTTCTTTATCCATTTATCTGTCGATGGGCATCTGTGTTGCTTCCATGTCCAACATCTTTCAAAGTTTAAAAACTGACAAAAACTGTGAACAATATAAAGTCAAAACAATAGCATGTTTTTATCAATCAACTGCCTAACATTCTTCTATAATACCCTTTCCCTTACTTTTTTGGGCGGCACATCCTTTTATCCCTTCTATGACAACACTGTATGAGATTTTTCCATAACAGGACTAGAAAGATAATTCAATCTTTCCTTTAGCATGACTGATCAAAATCAGTTTTTTTAATTTTTAATTAGTGACGATTTAGACTGTTTTTTCCTCAGTTTTGCAGTTCATTATTATTAGTAAGATTATTCTCTTAAGGATTGTTGTCAAACTTGAGATAACCTCTATCAAATTTCTTATATATGTGAGCTTTAATATTGGCTTCATACAGCTCAAACCTTATTTCTCCTTCAATCCCCTCACACCGCGAGGCCAGGCACAATCATGACCTCTGATTCTGTACCTTCATATCACAACACTGGGACAGACGGCATACAGTGCATGAGGAAGATTCCTGGAAGGCATTCTGGGGCATTCAGAAATAATAAAATGACACCTGGAGGAGCCAGGACCCCTAATTTACCCTCTGCAAACCCAAGCTCAAAGCCACCTCCCTTAGCCAGATTTCAAAAATGCCCATGGCCATCTGAAGAGGGGTGTGATGGAGGAGACTGGGGTGGAAAGAGACAGTGATCTGAATTGATCATGGTTAAAATATCCCAGTTTTGCAAATTTAATGAAATTATGAAATAATCCCATGCAAGTAATATGTCCTGATGCGCAAGCCTCACGAGTTTCATGATAGATCCACTCCTGCCAAAGGAGTTCCCACGGCCTAGCCTTGGACAACACACACAGCAGGGTATGCAGGTGACATCGAATGTCGGTTCTCGAAAGGAGAGCGTTAGAGAGCAGTAGGGCCAACAGTTTTAACCTTCCCATAGAGTCCTTAGACTCTGAGGTGGTGTCTCAAAGTCTGAGGGGGGGACGTCTTGAAACACAGAAGATATGTTTAAATAACAACGATGGGAGTCGTCATCCAGCCTGACAAGCGTTGGGCACTTTACTATAGTGACAGACACTGTTCTAAGTCCCCCACTTGTGTCAAGTTACTTTTCCTTTACAACACACCTGCAAAGTTAGATCTACCATTATTCCATTTCGCAGATCAGGAAACTGAGACCTGAAAAGTTTCAGTGTCATAGATTAAGGTTCTACGTATGATGCCTTTTGAAAAAAATACTGTCCCACTAATTATAATTTTTGAAAAAAGCCTGAAATGGTCCAAGCCCTTCCTTTTACACATGAAGAAGTAAAACCCAGAATAAAGGAAGGTCATTTGTTCAATGCCACATATTAGTTCTTTTTTCCTGGATTTTTGCTCTGTGCCAGGCACTGTGCTATGATCTAGGGCTTCAGAGAACAATAAGACATGGAATTTTAGTTGGGGGGGTGGTCAATGGACAATACATATAGCAAGATAGATATAAATAAGCAAAATAATTCCCTTCGTAGCTCAGTCAGTAAAGAATCCGCCTGCAATGCAGGAGACCCGAGTTCGATTCCTGGGTCAGGAAGATCCCCTGGAGAAGGAAATGGCAGCCCACTCCAGTATTCTGCCTGGAGAATCCCATGGACAGAGGAGCCTGGTGGGCTATAGTGCATTGGGTTGCCAAAGTCAGACATGACTTAGCGACTCAACCACCACCACCACCACCAAAGTAATTTCAGTGAGCACTGAGATAAATTCAGAGTGACAAGGAGGAAAGCATTAGTTTAGACTGAGAAGTGTCAGGGAAATGTGGTCTGAGCAGGTGACCGTGAGCTTGAAATCCGAATGACCCAGAGAAGGCAGCCATGGGCCACCTTACGGGGGAGGGGCAGTCCGGGTGCAGGAGCAGAGGGGGCAAAGGCCCTGAGGCAGGAACCCTTTGTAAGAGAGCCGAGTCCTGGGCCAGCGCGCCTTCGCCACCTGCTGCACCTCTAGGCCCTCGGAGAGGCCCGTTTGGTGTCCTGGGCCTCTCCCTTAAGCTCGGCCCTAAGATGCCAACTTCTCCAGGAAGGCGGCAGCTCTCTGAGGCTGTGGGACCCCCCTCCCAGAAGCCCTGTGGTCGAACCGGATCTGAGTTTCCTGGTTCCTGTCTGGCAGGGGATGAGCAGGCATCCTCCCCGCCTTCTCTCCCCAGGCTCCTGCCCCAGCCCCAAATCTCCATGGCAACCCTAGACACAACCCTGATCTGAAGAAGAGTCTGGAACCGGGAGCGCAAACATCTCTGGAGAGACCAGAGGAGCTGGTGTACTTGCTTCCTCTTGCTCCCTGAGTCCTGCCAACCCCTCCACCGCAGTCTCCCCAAAGACCCCAAACTGCGGATTCTGCCCGTCTGCCCCACTGCCGGGCACAGGACAGCCGGGATGGAAGTCTGTCCTCCGCGGTTGCCCCAGAGGCTGCTCCTGCTGGGGGCAGCCACGCTGACTGCATCGGCTCTGCACACCGGTGAGTCCGAGGGGGCTTGGCTGGGCAGGCAGGAGACTCAGGCCCACCACCCTCAGAGCCCGCTTCCCCAGTCAGCATTCACCCTGATGGGCTGGGGGACACTGGGAAACTCGCAGTCTGCTCTTGCCTGGCACCCCCAAATCCACCCCAATCCCTGTGGGTGGCTGGAGCTCCAAGTCACCCAGAAGCAAGGGCCTGGGGGCAGGTGGGGTGGCCTGGCATTGGGAAACGCTGTGGACTTCGGAGTCAGGTAACCCTGCATTTACACACTCAGTCTACCCTTGACATTACTTTTTTCTTTTTTGGCCTCACCCCCAACCAGGGATCGAACCTGTGGCCCCCTGCACTGGAGGCACAGAGTCTTAACCACTGGATCCCCAGGGCAGTCCTGCCATCACTGTTTCTAAGTCTTCGTTCCTCAGCAGTAAAGTGGGAAGAATGAAAGGGTCTTGCCCCTTAAGGGCCTGTTATTATTTTCCATATGTGATCAACCATGCAAGACACACAGATAGCACCCCACACATAGGGGGTGCTTGTTCACTCACTCTCTGAAACTCCCCCTGTCCCATGTCCCTCCAGGGCAGGTTCTGGCTTTAGTAGATCGGCACAGATATGAGAAGATGCTCCTACATCCTGAGCCCTAAAGGAGAATTTCTCCCCCACAGACCCAGATCCTGGCTTGTCCTCAAGCACCACTGGTGCCCCTACCATGCCCCAGAAAAGCCTCCTCCTGTTCTCCCTGTCTCCTTACAAAAACCAGAGATGGTTTGAATACTTGCACATTATCTCATTAATCCTCATAACAACCCAGTACTAATGAGGATGTTTGGGACTGGCACAGATACCAAACTAAAGGGAGTGTTTAACATAAGGACATTTATTATTTCACTTAAGAAGAGAGGCCTTAGGTGAGACCAGAAATGGTTTTCAGCAGCTCACCTGTGCCAAGGCTCCTCCATAATGCTCATGACCTCATCCTTGCAAGATGGCTGCTGTAGCTCCAGGCATCACATCCTCAGTCAATGACTTTCAAAAGCAGGAAGAAAAAGAGGCTCCTTATCACACAGCTCTCAATCCCTCTTTTTTTTACTAAATTAAGGAGGAAAATCTTTCTTAGGAACTCTCAGCATGCCTCTCCTTAAATCTCATTGGCCAGAATCAGGTCAGATGCCAATCCCTAAACCTGGCAAATAGAATTAGGGTTATAAGACTTGGATTAGGTTAATGACCAGGGGGCTAGCATGTTGCTCCTTGGTAGCTGAGGGGAACTGAGTTTCTTTTAGCAAGGAGAAACAGGGAATGGCTGTTGGCTGGGCAGGTGCCCGACTGTGTCTCTCCCATCCTTCCTTACGTAAGATAAAACTAGTACTTCTGCAGTGCTCATTAGGTGCTCTCCGAAGCACTGCACCCATACCCATACATGTCCACAATCCTTTAGTTTCCACTCCAAAATATGGAAAGGTCTGACAACCAGTATTTGTTTTTTAACTTACTGGCAACACCTTGACCTGAACTGATAGGAGTCTGTGTGTTGTCTCTATTTGTCCTACTTAGGGTAAATGTTCTGTAGAACTGCGCTAGAAAATGTGTCTGATCACAGAGGGCTGCGGCAGACTCCATTTGGGACTGTATCATATTATCTTTCTAAAATCTGGGAAATTCTGAAACCCCATCCGAAGATTTTTTGTTTTAAATGTGGACCATTTTTAAAGTTTTTATTGAATTTGTTACAATATTATTTCTGTTTTATGTTTTTTGGTTTTTTGGCTACCTAGCAGGTGGGATCTTAGCTCTGATTCCAGGGGTGGAACCCGCCCCCACCTCCATTGGAGCGGGGAGTCTTAACCACTTGGCCCCAGGGAAGTCCCTGTCCTAAGGTTTCTGAATAAGAGATCGAGGACTTGAAT
Source organism: Muntiacus reevesi (assembly GCF_963930625.1). Lineage (NCBI taxonomy): Eukaryota > Metazoa > Chordata > Mammalia > Artiodactyla > Cervidae > Muntiacus > Muntiacus reevesi. Next base: position 106,984,384 of record NC_089251.1, read on the forward strand.
TACATTTTGTAGCCCTCACAAATATTCTGAGACGGATCAATCACCTGCCATTTCCCCAACTAGAAAACTGAGGCTCAGAGAGGGTGAGCGACTCGCTCCGGGCCACCCGGCGGGCAGATGGCAGGGGCCGGGCCGGGCACCTCGTCCAGGGCCGTCTCTCGTTGCAGCTGACCTGGTGGACCTGTGCGGCCGGACCCGGCAGGCGGACGGGCTGCTGCTGCGCTCGCACTCCGCGTCGCGCCGCTTTTACTTCGTGGCCCCCGACACCGACTGCGGGCTCTGGGTGCGGGCGGCCGCCGCCGGCGACAGGATCCGCCTCCAGTTCCCGCTTCTTCCTGGTCTACAGCCTGACCCCGCCATCCGTGCCGCCCCCGGCGCTCAACGCCTACGCCCAGCCGCCGGCGGACCCCTGCGCCCCCGGGTCCTACCTGCAGTTGTACGAGGGGGCGCCGGGGACGCCCCGGCCCCTGGGAGCCCCCCTCTGCGGCCTGACCATCCCGGCCCCGGTGACGACCTCCGGGGACCTCCTGGGCCTGCGCCTGGTCACCAGGGGCCGCCAGCCCCGCGTGGACTTCGTGGGCGAAGTCACCTCTTTCCGGCTGGGTGGGTTGGGGCAGTCGGCCTGGACCCGGAGGGGCCCGGGCCTGCGGGAGAGAAGCCGGTGGGGCGGTTCAGACCCAGAGCCAACCGCGCGGACTTGACTTCGCGCCCCTCACACTCCAGCATCCACTCCCTCATACACACGGCGCAAGCACATACCTCACACCTGGTACACACGGCTCCACAAACCCGGCACCCACAGACTGCCAGCGCACGGCTCACCCAGCTCACATATGGCGCACTCCCTCGCACACACAGTTCCCATCACGCACACCTCACACACAGTACCGCTTTGCACGCTTCCAGGCAACTCACGCCCACGTATGTCCACACACCGGCTCCTCTGTCCCGAGTCCGCCTCTCAGACAATTGCAGAGGAGCGGAGAGTGAGGACTCCTGGTGATGGTAAGTGAGGGAAGCCTACTTGGGCAAGGAAAGGGAACTGATGGTGATGTTAACAATAATCCCTTGTTGTCTCCTGCCCTTGGCAAGCCTCTGTTCTCACAGCAGCTCTGCTGGGTCATACCCTCCTATTGATGGATGGGAAACGGGCTCAGGGAGGTTAGGCAAAGTGCTGCAGCCCTCCCAGGTCACAGGCTGAGCAGCGGGGCTCTAACTGCTGGAGCTGGTCCTCTGCTCACACTGAGTCGAGGCTTGAGTCCCTGCAGGTCTGACACCTACATGTCTTGTGCGAATGAAAGCATTCACTTTCATTTTCACATGTAAGAAACCCAATTCAAGTTGGCTTAAGCCAAAGGAGAATTTGGGGGGCTCCTATAACTGGGATACTAAGGTGTTGGTTCAGGTATAGATGGATCCAAGAGCTCAAATGATGCCTCCTGGGCTCTCTCTTTTTAGTCTTTCCCTTTGGGTCTGTTTGGCTTTCATCTCAGGCAACTCTAGCTCCCTCTTTCTACTTGGCAGCAAGGTGGCCCTGCAGCTCCAAGAACGCAATCTCTCTTATAATTCTCACCTCAATGAAAAAAAGAGTGAGGACTTTTTCTCTATTGGCCACGCCATCGTGTGACTGGCAGGATCTCAGTTCCCGAAGAGGGACTGAACCCGAGCCCCCTACAGTGAAAGTGCCAAGTCCTACCCACTGGACTGCCAGGGAACTGCAGGGATCTTAAGGTTCTAGTCAAAGTCTTCAGGGTCAAATCTGATTAGTCACATGGGTCATGTGTCCATTCCCAGAACCAGGAATGGAATGCTCTGATTCCCATGCTCAGCTCTGAGCCATGGTATTGGTCAGTCCTGCCTGACCCAGCTTTTTTCCGCAGAATGGGGTGCTGTGTAAGCCAACCTGTCTGCCGCATCTGGGCACCAAGTCATCCCCTGTTCTCATCTGTGTGTGTGTTCATTCACTTAACAAGTATTGAGTAGCTGCCAGGTACCAGGTGCTGTTCTAGGTGCCAGGGATTCACGCAGCAATGAGTGAAAGAGAAAGTCCCTGCCTCATTTGAGCTGACGTTCTAGTGGGCGAGACAGACTACAAAGAATCAAGCCAATCTGTGTTCTGGAGAAGTGGTGAGTGCTGCAGGGGAACCGGAATCAGGCTAAAGGGGCGGGGGGCGGGGAGGGGTGGTGTGCTGTTCTCGTGTGGGGGTGAGGGCAGGCCTTCGGGCAAGATGACATTTGAGTGGAGACCTGAGAGGAACAAGCCGTAGAGTTGCAGGTGGGCTGATGGCAGGTACAGTGCCGAGGGTGGGGAGGTGCTTGGAGTGTTCAGGTCGCTGGGCACACACATGTGCACGTACACACTCACATGCTCACGTGAGCATGGGGCGGAATTCCTCCCCTGCCGCTTAGATACAGGCTATGAGGCCTTGGTCTAGTGACCTAACCTCCCTGTGCCTCAGTCTTCTCATCTCTAAAATGGGGTTGATAACAGTAGTGAAGCCACAGGGTTGCTGTGAAAACTCAGTGAGCTGGGATGCAAACCTTGCTGGGCCTGGCATAGGAACTCTGTAAATCTTAGCCACCATCACCCTCATCATCTTTATGATCACACCCCTGTCTCATCCATACTCTTGTCTGCACGCGCCTGGAAACAGCCTCTCCTGCTCACACCTCCTACATTCCCTCCCCGCCGGGCCACGCCTGCCCCGGTGCCCAAGGTCCTCATTGCGCGCCTCCTCTCTTGGCTGCAGGATCCTGTGGTGCCTACTTCCCGTGTCGGAACGGCAGGTGCATCCCCCTGAGCCTGGTGTGCGATCGCTGGGGCATGGACAACTGTGGCGACGGCAGTGACCAGGCTTCCTGGCCACCAGCCAACTGCGGAGGTCAGTGGGGGTGTGTGGCCTGGGCCCCGCCAAGCAGCTGGGATGGAAGCTGGAGGCAGGGGTGTGGCGGGAGAGGAAAAGGGGAAGCAGCGGGGACTCTGTCCAGACCAGGCTAAGGACCTCTAGCCTGAGGACCAGAGGGTGTTAGAGCTCGAAGATGCCAGAGGTGACAGGGTCCAGCTGCTTCCAACTGGTGTTTCAGTGGTGGTGAGGGTGCATGCTAAGTCATTTCCAAGAAGAACTGACTCACTGGAGAAGACCCTGATACTGGGAAAGACTGAAGGTGGGAGGAGAAGGGGGCGACAGAGGATGAGATGGTTGGATGGCATCACCGACTCAACAGACATGAGTTTGAGTAAGCTCCAGGAGTTGGTGATGGACAGGGAGGCTTGACGTGCTGTAGTTCATGGGGTTGCAAAGGGTCGGACACAACTGATTTACTGAACTGAACTGAGCTGAAGACATTTCCATCATGTCTGACTCTTTGCGACCCCATGGACTATAGTCTGTCAGGCTCCTCCATCCGTGGGATTCTCCAGGCAAGAATACTGGAGTGGGCTGCTATGCCCTCCTCCAGGGGACCTTCTAGACCCAGGGATTGAACCTGCATCTCTTATATCTCCTGCATTGGCAGGCAGGGTTTTTTTTTTTTTTTTTTTTTTACCACTAGTACCACCTGGATCAGGGTTCAAACCCATGTCTCTTTCAGTGGCAGATGGATTCTTTACCACTGAGACAGCAGGGAAGCCCTCCATAAAGACATTTCTGTCTATTTTTCTCATTGTCATTTCCCTTAGTCCCCAGAGCAATGCCTGGGGTATAGTAGATGATCAAAAAATACTTGTTGAATAAGTGGAAGAATGAACCTCCCCGTCCCTTCGTTTCTTTACCTGTAAACTGACGATGACAAATCTAGCCTTTTAGATCTGTCATGAACTTTAAGTGAAATCCTGTGGGTGAAGAGCCCAGTGCAGAGCACAGTGTTGGGTGCACTGACAATGCTCAATACAGGTACTTCCTTCTTGAGAAGTAGCTCCATTCATCCACTGCAGCCCCCGGAGCTAGACTGTGAGTTCAAGTCCATCCCTGCCACTTCTAGCCGTGTGACCTGGGCAAGTGACTTAACCTCTCTCTGTGCCTCAGTTCAGTTCAGTTCAGTTGCTCAGTTCAACTCTGCAACCCCATGGACTGCAGTATGCCAGGCTTCCCCGTCCATCACCAACTCCCGGAGCTTACTCAAACTCATGTGCATTGAGTCGATGCCATCCAACCATCTTATCCTCTGTCGTCCCCTTCTCCTCCTGCCTTCAATCTTTCCCAGCATCAGGGTCTTTTCCAATGAGTCAGTTCTTCACATTAGGAAGGCAAATTACTGGAGTCTCAGTTTCAGCATCAGTCCTTCCAATGAATATTCAGGACTGATCTCCTTGAGGATGGACTGGTTGGATCTCCTTGCAGTCCAAGGGACTCTCAAGAGTCTTCTCCAACACCACAGTTGAAAAGCATCAATTCTTTGGCGTTCAGCTTTCTTTATAGTCCAACTCTCACATCCATACATGACTACTGGAAAAGCCGTAGCTTTGACTAGATGGACCTTTGTGACAAAGTAATGTCCCTGCTTTTTAATACGCTAAGTTGGTCATAACTTTTCTTTCAAGGAGCAAGTGTCATTTAATTTCATGGCTGCAGTCACCATCTGCAGTGATTTTGGAGCCCCCCAAAATAAAATCTGTCACTGTTCCCACTGTTTCCCCATCCATTCCTTATCTGTAAAATAAAAATACTAATACTTGCTAAGAGGTTTTAAGAGGATTAAATGAGACATAATCATTTAATCATCAAATCTCAGTGAGTTAGTGGTTATTTCCCCCTGCAGGTCCCTCTCCAGTGCCCAGCCTGGCGGGGAATCTGGATGATGGTACCTCCCAGACCCTGACTCCTTCCCCGGCTCTTCAATCGTCAGGACTCCTGGGGACGGCAGCTGAGATGAGCCTGCCAGCCCCCTGGGACCCTGCCCAACAGGGGGAAGCTCTGGAAGGTAGGTGGCTCTTGGTTACCACCCACTGTCGCTCCACCCACCAAGATCATACTTTTCCCACTCCAGGGGAGGGCAGGGGGCAGCAGGCCCAGGCCGAGGCCTGAGTGGACGCTCTCTTTCTGCAGGGCCCTGGCTGCAAGGGGTGGCGCTGGCCTCCTCACTGTCCCTGGCCTCTGCTGGCCTCCTCCTGGGCCTCCTGTGGTGCTGTTGCTTCTCCGGCCAGCTGGCCTCCCGGGCCCGGGCCCGTGGCCTCTGCTGCACTGTCTGTTACAGGTGTCCTGGCCAAGTGGCCCCTGGGGGGCTGCGGCTGAGTGAGCCAGCCTTCCAGCGTCAGGGGGTGCATTCCTAGAAAGGCTTCGGGCATCGGAGGGAAGAGAGTGGTCTCTGGGGTCAGACGGTCCCCGGGTTCTGCCCCCCACCCTGCCACAGGGCTGTCTACCTTTGGGCCCATCACATAATCCTCCGAGATTCAGTCTGCCCCTCTGGAAAATGGGGTGATGCCCGCCTCGGAGGGTCACAGGGAAGGCCACTGGGACAGCTGACCCTGCAGCTTGTTTTGGCAGCTGGCGCCCTGCTGGGTCCGTGGAGGGCAGGGAGCAGGGGCCTCACACGCCTGATGCTGTCTCACTTCACCCCTGGAACTCGCTGGTCCATCCTGCTTGGCCCCATCCTGACCCACCCTCAGGGACCACGAGTCCCGCTTGAATCAAAGACACAGGAGACGACAGCCCTGGCGGGGATAGCACCGTTTATTAAGAAAGATCAAGACAAAGACCACAGGAGGGTCCCTTCTAGGACACAGAGGCCAGGCGTCCCGGCCCCACGTCTGGGGGGACTGCTGGCGGGGCGGGCCCTCGGGTGACCACAGATGGGGCAGGACGGTCACGTCCTCTCCCTGTCCCTCCCAGTCGTGCGTCCCAGCTCCCCCCACCCAAGGCACTTACTCTTTTCTGACCACCAAGGCCTCCTCCCCCCACGTCCCCTGGGCCTTCACTTCCAGATCCGTGGGGGGGACGCGGCCTGGCGCGGGCAGGGAGCCCCTCTCAGTGCTGGGCTCTGCCTCTAGCAGCTCCTGGTACGAGTTGGGTGGTTTCCCTTGCAGCCCCTTGAGGGCTGGGGGCCCTGGGCTGGGTGTGGGGTTGGTGGGGAGGGGGGCGATGCAGGCCGGGAGGGCTTGGTGGGAGGCGGAGGCTGCCGGGGCCGGGGGCCCAGCTGGTCTGGTGGGGGTGGATCGGGGCTAGGACGTGGGCTGGAGGGGGGCCGGGGTGCCTGCCCAGGGCTGAGCTGCCTTTTGCTCCACAGTTGGCACTAGAGAGCCTGCCCAACCCAGAGGAGGGTGGCCAAGGCCAACTGATGCCCTCCACTCCGGTAGCTGGTGAGGCTCCAAGGTGGCTGGCAAGGTGCCAGGCTGGAAGCCGAGGTTGGCTCCGCAGACGTGACGGCCGCCGCCCCGGGGCTGAACGAAGGGGCGGCCCAGCGCTGCCTTGGTGGGGGGGCTCCGTTGGTGGGGGCGGTTCTGGCCCCACTGAGCCACGGCGCCAACCCCGAGTCCTGGTGGCCCCCCGAGGCACCGGCTCTGGTGCAATCTGCTGTGCCCGCAGCCTGTGGCTCTGCCCAGGTGTGTTTGTGGGTGGGGGCGGGGGGGTGGCGTGCACACCCTCCAGTCCAGCCCAGGGCAGCAGCAGCAAAGCGTGGCATCGCCTCAGTTTCTTACAAAATATTCATCATCATCATAATAATATTAATAATAATATAGTCGCCGTTGCGGGGCTGGGGCGCGGCCCGGGAGTCCATGCGGGACGGGCCGCGCCTACGAGGGGCAGGGGCGTGTGTTGGCCCCCGCCTGGGCCCGGTGCTGCAGGTCCACTGGCTGTGCGGGGGGGCCGCCGGGCCGGGCGGAGTGCAGCACCAGGTTCTTGATGCAGCCCGTGATGCCCGAAGAGAACCTCCCCCCGGTCAGCACGGCCACGTCCGGGGCTCCGCCTGCGGGGGGAGAGGGCGGGCCCATCAGCTCGGGGAGCCCCGGGAGGGGGAGCTCCAGCTCTGCGGGGGCCCCCAGTCCCTCCCTCGCCCCCCGGAGGAGCAGGGCCCCAGCCCGCCCCGAGGCCCGCCTTCAAGACTCACCAATGTAGATGCTGCCCTTGGTGTTGACCGCCACGTTCGGGCCTGGGGACTGGCCGCTCACCAGCTCCTCTCCGTCCACCTGGATGGAGCCTCTCTGGCCCTCTCTGCATCGGAACGGGGGTCAGGCCCTCACCCCTGATTCCCCGTCCTCCCCAGCCCCGTGAGGGTCCCCTCCCTTTATGACAGAGGTCCGCCCCCTGCTGCCCGAGTTCTTTCCTGCCCCCCCCCCCATGCTGGGTGAGAGATCTGGCCCCACACACAGCTTCCGAGCACCCCACCCAGGTTTCCCCCATCCCTTGGGGTGCTCGTGCGCCCATCCTCGCCCCCCAGGAGTCTTGTCCCAGTCCTGGAAGTCTGTGCTCTGGGTGGTGATCTCCCCACTGACCCCGCCCTGAAGTTCTGTCTCCCCAGAGCTCAATGCCTGCCCCCGACACAGGACGGGGGAACTCTGGCCCCTCGCTCCGGTGCCTGGGGGGGGCTCCCTTACCGCAGCGCCGTCACACGATGCCACTCGCCGTCGTTAATGGGGTCTTCGGAGACCAGGCGGGCCTCCCCGCTACCCAGCTGGTAGCTGCAGGCACACGGGCCCAAGAGGGTGTGAGCAGGGGGTAGGACTGGGGGTGGGTGTGAGCAGGGGGTAGGACTGAGGGTGGGTGTGAGCAGGGGGTAGGACTGGGGGTGGGTGTGAGCAGGGGGTAGGACTGGGGGTGGGTGTGAGCAGGGGGTAGGACTGGGGGTGGGTGTGAGCAGGGGGTAGGACTGGGGGTGGGTGTGAGCAGGGGGTAGGACTGGGGGTGGGTAGTGGGGGGTGTGGATGGGGAGGGGACCAGAGGGAAAGCCGCTGAAGGATAAGGGGGGTGAGGGAAGGGACAGGAGGGGCCAGGACCCACCTGAAGACGAGGTGCCCGTCCTGAAGCCCAAGGCTGATGAAGTCCTTGCCTCGGCCAGACTGTCCCGCCTCCTGCCAGGGAAGCACAGCGTCTCTGCGGCCCCAGCAGCGGTGACCGCCTCCTTTCTCTCCCCCACTTCCCCGGCCACAGGGAGGCTGGGGAGCCTGAGATCCCCGGGCCAGATGCCCCACACTCACCTCGCCCTGCCAGACCAGGAGGCCGCTGGCCGTGCTGGTCCGAACCTCCAGCTCGATGGTCTCAGGCACCTCGGGGAGGCTGCGGTGGGCAAAGAGGGTGAGGGGCAGAAGTCCCACCCCGGGGCCCACACACCCTCCCAACACTGGTCTCACCTCCTGGAGAAGACGCGGCCCGGGAGAGCAAGGAAGCCGTTGTCATAGAAGTAGGCTCCGTACTGCCCGGGGGCATCTGTGGAGGGGCAGTGGGAGCGATGCTGGGAGCCCCACCCACCCCCATAGCGCATCCATCCCGCACAGGTACCGCTGACCTCCATCTCCACCCCGGCCTGTACTGCTCCTAAGGGGCTCTGGACCTGTGGCCCCTGGGGACCCGGGGTGGGGGGGGGCGGGTGCTGTGGGCAGAATTCAGAGGCCTCTGAACTTGGCTGGGAAAACATTACAGTTCTGGTCTTGCTCACTTCTTCCTGAAGGTAGCCGCTCCTTCAATTATGCAGGTACGAGACACTCTGAAGGTGACTTGGTCCCCAGTGGGAGATTTCCACACCCCCTTGCGGTAGTTACAGGTACTTAAAAACACTGTTTATGCTCATTGCAACTTTGGTAGCTGTTGTGACTAACAACCCTACATCTTGTATTTAATGGTTAATAAGGGAGTTCGACTGTGAAGAAAGCTGAGCGCTGAAAAATTGATGCTTTTGAACTGTGGTGTTGGAGAAGACTCTTGAGAGTCCCTTGGACTGCAAGGAGATCCAACCAGTCCATCCTAAAGGAGATCAGTCCTGGGTGTTCATTGGACTGATGCTGAAGCTGAAACTCTAACACTTTAGCCACCTCATGTGAAGAGTTGACTCATTGGAAAAGACCCTGATGCTGGGAGGGATTGGGGGCAGGAGGAGAAGAGGACGACAGAGGATGAGATGGTTGGATGGCATCACCGACTCGATGGGCATGAGTTTGAGTAAACTCTGGGAGTTGGTGATGGACAGGGAGGCCTGGTGTGCTGCGATTCATGGGGTCGCAAAGAGTCGCACACGACTGAGCGACTGAACTGAACTGAACTGAAAGAAGCAAAAAATTTTAAATGTTTTGATAAAAGTGAAAGGGTGAGTCACTCAGTCATATCCAACTCTTTGCAATTCCATGGACTCTAGTCCTCCAGGCTCCTCTGTCCATGGTATCCTCCAGGCAAGGATCTGGAGTGGGTTGCCATGCCCTTCTCCAGGGGATCTTCCTGACCCAGGGACCGAACCCAGGTCTTCTGCACTGTGGGTGGATTCTTTACCCTCTGAGCCACCAGGGAAGCCCTTTGATAACCTTGTTTCAGGATAATTGGTTTCCTTTGAAATCCTACGTGCTTCATTCATTCTTTGTAGTCAACAGGGTCAGGTAGGGTGATCACCCATTGCTATCTGCTGGTTCCTGTTCTGGTTCTTTTTTTGACTGTGATGGGTCTTCCTTGTGGCCCTCAGGCTCTAGAGAGCACAGGCTCAGTGGTTGCAGCGTGTGGGCTTAGCTGCTCCAAAACATGTGGGATCCCAGTTCCCTGACCAGGATTCGAACCCAAGTTCCCTGAATTGCAAGGAGGATTCTTTTTTTTTTTTTTTTTTGCAAGGAGGATTCTTAACCACTGGACAGCCTGGGAAGTCCCCTGTCCAAGTTTAGCTCTGCAAGTCCCTCATTCCCAGAAGCCTCTCAGGTCTGAGCAGACTGGGACAGCTGGTCACCCACGTCAGTAGCACATAAACGGTTCTGAACCCTTGAGTTCCCTCCATCTTATAGACGGGAAGACAGGCTCAGGGGTGAGGGACTTGCCCAGAAGTGGGAAGCCTGGATGGCAGCCCAGACCTTAGGAACGCATCACCCAGACTGTGTGTGTGGCTGTAACATTCCCAGCCCTACCTGCTCAACGCCATTCTGTACCAGCGCTGGCCCCTGGGGCCCGGCAGCTACCAGGGTAGGGGACACGTCGCAGGCCTCCACCAGCTGGTTAAGTGAGCAGCTAAAAGTTTCCGATCACCTACTCTGTGCCAGTTACGGGGCAGGAGGTTTCACATCATCCAGCCACAAACGTCATTTTAACTGGATCCTTGTCATAACCCTATGTCTTTGCTACAATTCACAGAAGCTAATAGTGTGCAATTTTTCATACTCTTGAGAGTCCCTTGGACAGCAAGGAGATCAATCTAATCAATCTTAAAGGAAATCAACCCTGAATATTCATTGGAGGGACTGATGAAGCTGAAGCTCCAATACTTGGGCCACCTGATGCGAAGAGCTGACTCATTGGAAAAGACCCTGATGCTGGGAAAGATTGAGGGTAGTAGGAGAAGCGGGCAGCAGAGGATGAGATGGTTGGATGGCATCACCGACTCAACGAACGTGAGTTTGAGCAAGCTCTGGGAGACGGTGCAGAGCAGGGAAGCGCGGCATGCTGCAGTCCAAGGGGTCACAAGGAGTCGGACAAGACTTAGGGACTCAACAACAACACTATTCTGTGTCTACTGTGGACCAGGCATTGTTTGAAGCGTTTTAAATACAGTAAAGGATCTTATTCTCACACGAAATTTTTTCCAAAGCTTTGTGGGAGGATGTTACTTCTTTCTATTTAATACATGAGGAAACGGAGGTCCAGAGAGGTTAAGTGACTCAGCCAAGTCACACAGGCAGGAAGGGGCAGAGAGCTGGGGTTTGAATGCAGACCTTTACGCACTAGACCACTACCTCTCCTCTTGTGTTAGTGATAAATAAGACACGTATCTAGAAATCAGGGAGCACAAGCCCTGTAAATGATGTTCAATAAATAAGTTTTTAAATTGGAGTGTTACTGCTTTACAACGTTATGTTAGTTTCTGCCTACAATGCAGTCAATCAGCCATATGTACACTTACACCCCTTCCCTTTTGGACCGCCCCTCTCCCCCATCCCCCCATCCTCCCATCCCCCCACCCCCAATCCCCCCCATCCCCCCATCTACGTCTTCACAGAGCACTGGGCTGAGCTCCCTGCGCTATACAGCAGGCTCCTACCAGCTATTTATGTTACACGTGGTCGTAAAGTCATTATCACTGCCTTTGAACAAATTGTGGAATCCTTGGGAACGACCGTCCTGCCTTATTCATCGTACATTTGCTGCTCCCGGGGCAAGGATGGGCGCACATGCACTTCTGTTGCTTGGATGCATGAATACAGAACAGGGAACAGAAGTGGGAGTGCCGCGCGGTCACCCAGCCTGTAAGCACGGGGCGGGACCCAGCTCTAGGCGGCCCGACTCTCCTTATCCTGTCTCTGCGCCCAGGGAGCCTCTCCCCTGGACCGGTTTTATTTAGAGGCCAGGATGCGGCAAGGGGGGTGGGGGTCACTGGAAGAGGGGCTGAGGGACCGACCCAGAGTCTGGGAAGGACAAGTCGGCTCAGCTCCTCTGGCTGCTCACGGCCAGTACATACCATTGCCCCCGCTGCCTTCAAGATGCCAGTCGGGCTCCACCATGCCGTGTCCAGAGCCTGTGGGGAGAGGCAGGCTCCGGTTGGCGGGCTGAGTCCCGCTCCTGGAGCCCCGAGGGGGAAGGCGGAGAGAAGTCGGGGCGCTTACTGTGCTGGCAGCGTGGGCCCGAGAAGCCGGGGGGACAGAGGCAGCGGTCGCCCTGGCAGGTTCCCCCGTGCAGACAGGGCTCACGGAGCCGGCAAGGGTTCTCCTCGTGCTCGCAGAGGTCTCCTGCAGGCCGGGGCAGAGGTGAGCGGGCAGGGGCCGGGGCGGCCGCTGCCCACGCTGCGCCCCTGCCCAGCACCGGCCGGGGGCTCCCCCACCTTTGAAGCCGTCTCGACACAGACACTGGAACTCGTATTCGCCTGCGGGCATGCATGTGGCGCCGTGGCGACAGGGCTGGCGCTCGCACGGCGAGCCATCGTAGCACTGCCCGACGCCCCGGCTGCCCAGGAAGCTGTAGGTGAGGTCCAGCCGCTTTCCGTTCACTGACACCTGTGGGGACAGGAACACGGAGAGGCCTGGAGAGCGCGGCGGGCAGCGGCACGGGTGCCCCAGCAGACGGAGGGGAGCGGGGGCCCAGGCTCGGGCTTGAGCAGGGAGGTGGGAGACTAGGGCGGGGAGCGTGAGGCAGCTGCGCAGTCATGTCCGACTCTTTGCAACCCCCTGGACTATACAGTCCATGGAATTCTCCAGGCCAGAATACTGGAGTGGGTAGCCTCTCCCTTCTCCAGGGGATCTTCCCAACCCAGGGATCAAACCCAGGTCTCCTGCATTGTGGGCAGATTCTTTACCAGCTGAGCCACAAGGGAAGCCCAAGAATACTGGAGTGGGTAGCCTTTCCCTTCTCCAGTGGATCTTCCCAACCCAGGGATCAAACCCAGGTCTCCTGCATTGTGGGCAGATTCTTTACCAGCTGAGCCACCAAGGAAGGAGGAACACCCTTCAGGGCCCCAGGAACACCTATCACAGCGGTCCCGCCTTGGGACGAGCTTTGAAGGCAGGTGCAATCATCCCATTTCCCAGAGGAGGAAACTGAGGCTCGGAGGGGGAAGCATCCAGTCCCCAGCACCCGGGGCTGCCGGCAGACGAGGGGAGACCGCCCCGCCCTCCCCGTAGGTAGGCGGTCGCGAAGTCTGCTCACCTCACCCACACAGCCGTGGAAGTGGGCGGTCACGTTGGTGGCCGGGGGCAGCTGCACGGACGGCTCCACGCCGCCCAGGTAGAGCAGGGTGTGCAGGTTGAGGCCCTGGCTCTTGCCGGGCGAGGAGCGCAGCACGGGCCGCCCGCCGTTCACCCGCAGGCTGCCATCCTTGTTGAGACGTTCCGCGGACACGTGATGCCAGCGGCCCAGGGCCAGCGGCTCGGCGCTCCGCAGGATGGCCAGTCCTGGGGAGGACGCCGGGCAGGGTTGGCACGTGGATGGGCGCCCCTGCCCTGGCCCACCCCCCCCCCGCCACGGGAATTTAAGCAGACACAGAACCTCCTTCAGCCTCTCTGTGCCCCCCGAGGAACCCCCCAAAGAGGTCTAGGGACTCGAATTGGGTCACACGGAGAGAAGGAATGCATCAGGGGCCTCCTGTTGGTCTGACATCAGAATTTACTCCTCCTGCCTCCTGGGGCCCCGGAGGGCCTGGGATGCGGGGGGCACGGAGCCTGGTGCCCACGGCCCGTCTGCGTTTGGTGTCACACTCACCCGAGCCAAGCTCGTAGCGGAACTCCAGGTGGCCGCCAACCATAGCCAGGGACACGAAGTCCTCCACCGGCCCGCTCTTCCCTCCACTGAACAGCAGCACCCCGTCGGGCGCCAGCGGCTTGAACTCCACGTCCAGGCGCAGCTCGTGGTGTGTGTTGGTGAGAGCGGGCAGTGCCAGGTAGGAGTCCGTGCCCGCCAGGGAGGGGGTGGTTACGGTCACACCTGCGGCAGCCATAGCTCAGCAGCGGCAGTGGGAGCCCCAGGGCCCCGGGAGGGCCCCGACCAGGCAGCCTCCCTCCGGGACCCCTGCTCATCCCCACCGTCCAGTACCAGGGGCTGGGGACCCACTGGGCAGTGGCTGCGGCCGCGGCCTTGAGACTCCCTGCCCCTGGTGCGGCAGAGCGGCCGATCTCCAATCAGATCAGGTTCCTCTCTGGGGCCCTTGCTTAAGGAATTCAGGCTCCGGAATAGCTGGGCCCATCGGGGCCTCAGGGTGCCCTGCCCAGCTCCCCCGGCCTCCCTGGGATCCCCGGGGCCTCAGGCCCCCGCTCTGCCTACCTTCCTCACACCTCAACCCCGAGCGGCCCAGGTGGCAGCGGCACGTGTAGCCGCGGCCGTCGGGCCGGTTCACACACGTGGCGTCGGGCCCACAGGCCTCTGTGGTGGGGGACACAGGGGGCGGTGAGTCGGGGGGACGTGGGGGTGTCCAGGGAGAGACGGGGCCCGATGCCAGGGTCCTACCTACTGCACCCCCTTGGCCGGTTAGGGCCCGGCCAGCCCGGGGGTGCTGCGTGGGGAGACGGCGGTGGGGAAGGGACTTAGGCCAGGGGGATAGCAAGGTGGGGAGTGAGCCTGTGACTCCGGGTCTTGTTCCTGGAAGGCTGCACCCGCCCACACTAGTGTGGGGGTGAGGAGTCCCTGGGTGGGGTGAGTGCTCTGGTGACAGGTAGTAGGTACCCGGGAGTGGTGATGGGGGCCAGGGGCCACACCTGGGTGCAGTGAGCAGGGTGAGGCCTTGGGTGGCAGAGATGCGAGGCGGAGGGGAGGTTAGTGTAAGCGGTGACGGAAGTCAGAAGCCAGGAAGGTGCTAAGTACTTGGGGGAGGACTCGCGAGCGTGGTGAGTACTCAGCCGCTGTGGGGGCGGTGGTTGGGGGCAGGTATGCAGAGGGAAGAGAGAGGCTGGGGTGGCAGCCATGGACGGGGCGGGGGGTACCCACCTGGATGGCAGTGCAGGGCCTGTGAGTGCTCACAGCGGCTCCCGGTGAAGCCAGCCGGACATACACACACATAGCTGCTGCTCTCCGAGTCCTGGCACTGGCCCCCGTTCTGCGAGGCAACCCCCAAAAGTCAGGCCAAGGACACCCGGGCCCTCCCCTACTTCCTGCGGGGTTGGGGGGTGTCTGTCCCGGCCGAAGGCAATGGCTTGGGGCAGCCGGGAGGATGGTGCGGCCTGGGGGGTGTCACCTGGCAGGGCCGGTCTCGACAGGTCGGGCAGTGGGAGATGCCATGCGCCGTGAGGTTGAGGTCGTGGAAGACGATCTCCTCGCCTTGGATGCGCAGCTCTCGGACACAGCCTGGGGTGGGGGGTGGGCAGGATGAGCCAAGGTGGGGGTGCCCGGAGGCCCATCCTCCCGGGTGACCACGGGCTCGGCCAGCCCGTGGGGAGGTCTGGCCAGGGCTGCAGGCGGGGATGGGGGGGCTCACCTACGAAGCCACTGCTCAGCCCTGCCTTCGGGATGGCACCGTAGTCGGGGTAGCCGCCCAGGTAGAGCTCCTCGTTCAGATCCAAGCCCTGGAACTTGCCCTGGGCAGAGGGGACGTCGGGAGTGGCAGCCAGGCTGGGCGGAGGTGGGGGAGGGGCCGGGCCCAGGGGGACGGGGCTGGGTCTCACCTGCGAGGTGCCGTTGACCGGCGCCAGGCTGCCCACGATCAGAGAGCCCTGGGTGAGGCTGCGCAGCAGGGTCACGGTGTGGAACTGGCCCAGGGCCAGCGGCGTGGGGTGGCGGATGGTAGCCATGCCCGAGCCTGCGTCAAACCTGCTCCGCGGGGCAGGGGTCGGGGGGCAGGGCAGGAGAGAGAGGATGTGGGGTCTGTAGGGAGGGCCCCAGGCTGGCAAAGGGGTCCACGCCATTGCCCGCCTCCCCGCCCACCCCGCCCCAACCCTTCTCCCCGTTACACCGATTCCCGGGGAGCTTGTCCAGAGCCACCCCGGGGCTCCAAGTGCGCCTGGCTCCAGGCCCCTGCAGCCGAGCACGCGGCCTCACTCCTCGCCTGAGGATCTCTCTCTGTGATCATGTTTCTTTCCTTCTTAGTTTGCAGCTGGTCTCCACCAACCGGGACATTACATTCCCACAAGGGCCAGAACTTGATCCGTTGTGTTTACTGACGCCCGACACACACTAGGCGTTCAGCAAATGACTGCTGAATGAATGAATGAAGGAAGGAGTTCTGGCCTGCAGCAGCCCTGCCCCAGAAGGTCGCTCTCAGCATCCCTGAGTGTTCCTGCTGCACTTTTGTGCAGGTCAGAGGCTGCCTCCTCCAACACCAGCCAGTGGGCTGTGCTGGCCCCGGCAGAACGGAGGTCATCGAGGATAACAGCCACATCTGCTTCTTCCAGAACCCGGGGGTGGCACGCCCCTGATGGGAAGTCCTGCAGTCTAGTCCCCCAGCGCCCCCTTCCCCCATAAATGCGGAGGGTGAGGGTCCTCACCGGAACTCGGGCCTCCCGCCCACGAGGCCGAAGGAGATGAAGTCGGGCTGCCTGTTGGCCAGGTTGGCGGGGCTCCCTGGGATCCGCTTCTGCCCGTTGTATAGCAGCATCCCTGGCGGGCATGGCTGTGTGAGGGTCTCTCCGTCCATGCCCACCACCCCACCCCCTGCCCCGAGCTGGGGAGCCCGCCCCTCCCTCATGCACACCCCACGCAGCCAGGGCGTCTCACTCTCAGGACGGGGCCCGAGATAGAAGGGCCTTGCTGAGAGTCCCTAGAAAGAAGCTGAACTTGTTCCACTTACGAGGGAGGGTCAACCTGAAGAAGGAGAGGGAGGCAGAGAGACTCACCAGAGTAGAGAAGAAGGCCTGGACAAGCAAGTCAGAGACCCGTAAGAGGAGGGAGGAGACAGATAAGAGAGAGAGAGAGAGAGAGGGGAGGAAAGGGTGAGGGGGGAGGAGGGACGAGGGAGCGGAGGCAGGAGGAGGGAAGTGGGGCAGGAGGGCAGGGGAGGCTGCATCCGTGGCAGACTTGGAGGCAGGAGGCTTGGGTGCAGGCGTCTCAGAGGAGCGGATGGAGAAGCAAGGCGGAGGAGACAGCCAGAGAGGGGGGGCCCAGCAGGCCTAGGGGCCCCGGGACGGGGCGGGGTCCGAGGACCAGCGGCTGCCAGGGCTGGTGCCACGCTGGCAGGGACCGCGGAGATCCCCAGCGTCAACTCTGCTCCCGCGGCTCACCGTCCGCAGAGTCCGGCCGGAAGGTGATCTTGATCTCAAACTTCCTGTAGGCGTCCTTGATGGTGGGCAGCGGCAGGAAGGAGTAGGGGGTCTGCGTGAAGTAGGGTACCACGCGCTCTGTGGGCAGAAAGCAGAGTTGGAGACAACACTCCCCCAGGCGGCGGGCAGGGTGCGGCCGCTCCCCGGCAGGGCGGGGGCGGGGGTGGTGGTCTCACCTGGCACCTGCAACCGGGCGAAGGCCTTGACCTTGCCCTGGCGGTTGGAGGCGGTGCAGACGTACGTGCCGGCGTCCTGGGGCCGCACCGAGGGCAGCAGCAGCATGTGGTTCTCCAGGCGGCTGTCGGGCGGCAGGTTCCCGTCCACCTGCAGACACGCCGGCACCATGACCCCTGGCCGCGGCCCGCACCTCCGTGGGGCCTGCCCCCCACTCCCCACCCGGGGCCCCCACCCTCAGACCCGGAGCGGGGACTCTGTGCCAAGCCTGGGGGTCCTGGGGACAGCGACACGGGGAAGACCTGGTCCCGGCCACTCAGGCACGCCCGGCGGCCCCCTGCCCAGCCGTTACCTTGCTCCAGGTGATTTCAGGAGCAGGATAGCCAGACACCATGCAAGGGAAGACAGCTGTAGAACCTGCGGGCACGCGGACCTCGGGGGGCGTTGAGATCTGGGGCAAGGCTGAGAGGAAGGAGGGAGACGCAGGCCATCAGTCTGATGACGGCCACTGCCTGACTCGTTTAATCCTCACACCCTCCCTGGGAGGGAGGCATTGTGCCCCCATTTCACAGATGAGGAAGCTGTGTCTGGGAGGGAAAGTAGCCATTCACTCCTGGTTGCAGCGATGGAACCAGGCAGAGCCAGGGCTCAGGGACATGTCCAATTGACTTCACAGACCGAGCTGCAGAGACACACCAGCTGGAACATCGTGCAGCCCTCGGGGGACCTGAGAAGGGGGTGCTAGGCCAGCAGGGGTAAGTTTGGGGGCGACTCAGAGGGCTTGGGATGAAAAAGAATAGTTTTTGAAGAACACACAGATTATAACTGCCTGGCATCATCTATGTCCAGGTTTCACTTCTCTGTTTTAATTTTTAAATGTTTCATCTTTTTTGCCATGCCATGTGGCATGTGAGATCTTAGTTCCCTGACCAGTGGACTGAACCCTCACGCCTGGGAGCGGAAGCACGAAGTCGTAACCACTGGACCACCAGGGAAATCTCATCTTTTACTGTCTCCTTTGCATCTGTGTTGTCTCTGCCATCAGTCTGGGCTGCAGGGCCCTCATAGAGCAAGGCTCTCCTGCAGGTGAGGACTACGCGTCTGATTTTCTCTTGATGCCCCATGGCACAGGTTTCCCTGCAAGTTCCAGCCGCCCCAGAGGACCACTCACGTCTGTCCCCTGCTACACTTGCTTGTTAGGAAAAGTGAAAGTGAAAGTCGCTCAGTCGTGTCCGACTCTTTGTGACCCCATGGACTATAGAGTCTATGGGATTCTCCAGGCCAGAATACTGGAGTGGGTAGCCTATCCCTTCTCCAGGGGATCTTCCCAACCCAGGGATCAAACCCAGGTCTCCCACATTGCAGGTGGATTCTTTACCAACTGAGCTCACAGGGAAGCCCTGCTTGTTAGGAAACCCACTCCCTAAAGACACTGAGCTGAAAGCCCCCGCGAGAGCGGGAGGAAGGAGGAGGGCAGGGCGGGCAGGGGGCAGCCCTCACCCTGGACCAGCAGCAGCACGTGGGACTGGGTGGTGCCTGCGGAGTTGGTGGCGGTGCAGCGGTACTGCCCTGCGTCGGCCAGCTCCACGTGCGCGATCCTGACGACGCCTCCGCTCTGCACGATGCCCGGCCGCAGGCGCCCGCCCACTTTGCTCCACGTCACCTGGGGCTTGGGGTCCCCCAGGGCCAGGCACTCGAACTCCACGGCGTGGCCGACCACCACGGACTGCACGGAGGTCCGGATGTTGATGAGCACGGACGGCAGAGCTGGGGAGGATGGCGGCAGATGGGGTGAGCCCGGCTGGCTGGGGCCTGGGCTCAGGGAGGCCGCAGCTGCCCCCGGGAAAGGTGGACACTGCAGCCCCAGGTCGCCAGCATTTCACTCGCCTTCTCCTGCGCCCACTCATTAGCACAAGCACTTGTTTGCTCTTTTGTTCATTTGCTTCCTCACGGGTGCATCTGTCGTCATTTTCACTGGTTTGTCTAAGCACCCACAAACTCCGCGCATCTTCCTTCTCCCCCTCTCCTTTGCAAGATTCATAAGCCCCCTTACACTCTGCTAGTGAAAGTCGTTCCGTCATGTCCGACTCTTTACCACCCCCTGGATACTATACAGTCCGTGGAATTCTCCAGGCCAGAATACTGGAGTGGGTAGCCATTCCCTTCTCCAGGGGATCTTCCCCACCCAGGGGTGGAACCCAGGTCTCCCGCATTGCAGGCAGATTCTTTTCCAGCTGAGCCACCAGGGAAGCCCAGATGCAAGCAAGATACAGTCAAATAATTATTTTTATTTGTACACATTTAAGGGGTTTCTTTGGAGAAGGAGATGGCAACCCACTCCAGTATTCTTGCCTGGAAAATTCCAGACAAAGGAGCTTGATGGCTACAGTCCATGGGGTCCCAAAGAGTTGGACATGACTGAGCGACTATCACTCACTCACTCAAGGGGTTGCTTGGGGAATATGGTCCCTACACCTTTCCTCTCTGTCCCCTGCTCTTAGCAGAAGCCTGAAGCCACCCTCCTACCTTGGACAACCAGCTGGGCGCTGGCCTGGGCCTGTCCCCATGGCCCCTGGGCCTGGCACACGTAGGTTCCTTGGCAATTCTGGTCTAAGTTCTGGATTCTGTGAAGAAACAAATAAGACATCAGTGAATAAAAACAATTGCTGAGAATATGTGGCAACGGCGTAGGAGTTAAAAGCTGCCAGAGATCGGCACAGGATGTAAATCTCTAGTCTCCCCAGAACCCTGGGAGACAGGCAGGCAGGCAGGGTGAGTGTCACCACACCCATTTCACACCAAAGACCTTCTGGTCCAGAGCTCAAGGCCCAGAGCAGTTCTCAGGCCGCAGAGCTGCGATCTGGGCCACGTGTCTGTGTCTGGCCTCAGAGCCTGTTCAGCTTTCCTTTAACAAAAGCACAAACGTGGGCCGCTGGGGGATGCAGGCCCCTCCTGTGCTGAGCGCCGAGTTGAGCGCTCCGGGGTCTCGCATAACCCCCTGCACCACCGACCGCTCTGAGGCTCAGGGAGGTAAAGTCACGTCTCGAGGCCATCGTCTCACGCTAAGCCCTCCCCGTGGGGCAGGGATTCTAACAGACCCCCGTGTGCCTCGGGCTGGCGCGCCCCACCCCCACTCACCGGAGCACGCCATCGTGCACGCTGTGTCCGGGAGGCAGCGGACCCCCTTCCTTGACCCAGCGGAGCTGGGTGCCTGGGTCGCTGGGGACAACACAGTGGAACTCCACGCTGGCCCCTGTGCTCTTGGTCTCCAGCTGAGGCGTGACCTGGACCGTGGGTGCGGGCCCTGCTGGTGCGGGCGTGGCGGGGAGAGAGCCGGAGGGGCCTGTGGGGACAGGTGCGAGGTTGTGAGAGTGTGTGTGTGTGTGTGTGTGTGAGTGTGAGTGTGTGTGTGTGACATCCCCGATGCTGCGCCAGGACCCAGGAACCCCCCATCCTAACTTTCCAAGGAACTTCTCCCGTTTGCCTCTCTGACCAGGGTAAAAAGACCTTTCACTGGCAGATTCATTCACCCGCTCACTTGGTTAGTCATTTAATCAACACATATAAGGGCCCATGGGGACTTTTCTGGTGGTCCAGTGAGGAAGAATCCACCTCCCAAGGCAAGGGACGCAGGTTCAACCCCCGGTCAGGGAACTGAGGTTCCACGTGCCGCAGGACAACGAAGCCTGCAAGCCACGACTGCAGAGCCTGGGTCACGACTAGAGAGACGACCGCCCGCTGCAACGAAAGGTCCTGTGTGCTGCAATTAAGACCCAATGCAGCCAAATAAATGCGTATGAAAGAAAAAAAGCCTGTGAAGTGCTGGACTGCACTTTTACAAGCTCCTGGCCTTCGGGTGCAGCAAGGGCAGCCCAAGGTCAGAGCGGGAAGGGTCGGTCTTAGAAAGATTCAGACATTTGAAGGAAGGACAGCAAAGGCTATTCTGGCCCTAGTCTAAAATAGGAGGGGGCTTCCCGGTGGTGCAGGGGATAGGAATCCGCCTGCCAGTGCAGGGGACACGGGTTTGATCCCTCGTCCAGGAAGGCGCTACTTGCTGCCGAGCAACTAAGCCCACGCACCACAGCTACCGAAGCCTGTGCTCTGGAGCCCAGGAGCTGCAACTACTGAGCTCGCAGGCCACAGCTACAAAAGCCCCTGTGCCCCAGAGCCTGTCTTCCGCAACAAGAGAAGTCACTGCACCGCGAGAGAGAAGCCCCCTCTCGCTGCAACTTGAGAAGGCCCTTGCAAAGCAGTGAAGACCCATCACAGCCAAAAATCAATCGATCAATAAGTGAACAAAAATTTACAGAAAAGAGGAAGATCCCAGGTGAAGGCACCTACTATTCAGGTAGGTGAGTGGGTCAAATGCATGTTACCACCATTTACCAAGTGCCTACCACCTGCTCCAGGCTCTATGTCTGTGTATCTTTCTAAGTCAGCCTATGTGCTAGCCTTGTCCTCTCTACTCAACAGGATGAAAACAATGAAGCTTGAGGTCCCGACTTGGCCAAGGTCACATAGCATCAAGCAACGGAGCTGGGGCATTGAACCCAGGACCCGGGCTCACTCTGGCCCGGGGCTCCCGAGGAGACCATGGAGATGCTGGATTCCCTGGCCACCTGCTGAGACCCTGGGCAGCCAGGGCTGGCGCTGCCCCATCACACGTTCGTGGTGGTCACCGTCCGGCTTTTACACAGCCCGTTCTGGGTGCTGTGGGTGGACGAGCCCGGAGCTGCTAGGTCTGGATTCGGGCCCTGCCCTGATCGTCCGGTCGGGCAGGTGAGGCAGACTGGGGTGCTTATGTAAGCACGGCAGTGTGAGGTCAGTATCCAGGAGGGGCTGGGGACACAGCGGTGAGAGCTACAGGTGCTGAGAACAGTGAGGCGGGTCTTTCTGGAGGAGGCAGGCCTGCCTCGGGCCTTGGGGAACAGGGGAAAGGCAGGCGTTCCCGCTAGAGTAATCAAGGCGGGTCTTTATGCCCCAAGTGAGGCTCCAGCTGCGGGGTAAGTGAAGGGCTCCGATAAGCGCCTAGAGGAAAAACGGACCCCCGTCCTGCCCAGCCTGAGCCGGGGCTGCTCACCTCGGACGAGCACCTGGGCGAAGGCCTCGGCCAAGCCCACCTTGTTGGTGACCTGGCACCGGTAGCGGCCCGAGTCCTCGGGGGCCGCGGCTTCGAACAGGAGCAGCTCGTTCCTGGCGACGGCCCCCGCCGGGAGGCGGCCCCCTGCGCGGCTCCACTGGAAGGTCAGCGGGGGCGTCCCGTGAGCCAGGCACTGCAGCTGCACGGCCTCCCCGGCTCTCACCGAGGCCTGCTCTGGGACGGTGGTGGCGTAGGGCGGGCCTGGGGTCGGCGGGGGGACACAGAGGTCAGGGCGGCAGCTGGCCGAGACCAGCGAAGCTGAAGGACGCTGAGCCCCGAGGACTGGGGGTGAGGGAGGGCCAGGTCCCGGGCGGGGATGTGGGTGTTTGGGGAGGGCAGGCTCCCGGGGCCTGAGGGGCCTGTGGCCCTCCAGATGGGGCTCCCGGAGTTCTGTCTGGGGTAGAGCCTGGCTGGGGGGTGGTGGGGGGTGCTCGGACCTCCATGCAGTGCAGAGAAGGTAGCCTGGGGAGGGTGGGCCAGGGCCTTACTCTCTACGTGCAGGACGACGGTGGCCTCCGCGTGCCCGGCTGGGCTGGAGGCATTGCAGATGTACTGGCCCGAGTCCTGCTGGGCCACCCGCGGGATGATGAGCGTGTCTCCTTCCAGCCGGTGCTGCCAGGGCAGCGGGGAGCGCAGCTTGGACCAGTGGATGGTGGGCTTGGGGCTGCCTGCAGAGTGGAGCGGCAGAGGTTGGTATAGGCTGTCCCCCAGGACTGGCTGGGGGGACGGCGTGGTCAGGAAGGGACCTGGGTGAGCTTGTTCCTTCATCGGGGCCACTAAGCGGGTCCCTCAGCCATCGCCGGGTGACTGTCCCGTCCCTGGGCATGACATCGTCTTTGGGTCTCCAAAGATGCCTAAATTCTGGGCCTGCGGCTCTGCCCGCCTCGTGGGCCCGCGCCCGTCCGCACCTGTGGCTGAGCAGCGCAGGGTGGCCGTGTGTCCGGCTTCCACGGTCAGCTCGACTTCTTCCACCTGGACCTGGGGGGCCCCTGGGGCCACGGCTCCCGTGTCTACAATCACTTCCACTCGCTTCTGTGCTGTGCCCAGTGCATTCTGAGCTAGGCAGACGTAGGTGCCCGCATCTGACGGTTTAGCTGATGAAATCTGGAATAAGCAAGGGTCTTGGTTATGGGGACTGTGAGGGGGGGACCTTGGCATCAGCCCCTAGCTTTGGCTTGGTTTTAAACTCCTCTACTTGTTCGTCCATTTTTAGCTTTCCTATTTGACTGGCTGCTTGAAGGATCACACTCAAGACATCCCCCCAGTCCATGCATTTACTTGTCCATCCCCCACCCTTCTGTTCATCCATCCATATACCATCCACCCATCTACCCTCCCATCCATCTACCCACCCATCCATCCACCCACCCATCCATCCATCTACTCACCGACCCACCCATCCATCTACCCACTCACCCATCCATCCACAAACCATCCATTCATCCACTCATCTACCCACCCACCCATACATCCATCCATCCACATACCATCCACCCATCTACCCACCCACCCAACCGTCCATCCATCTACCCACCCACCCACCCATCCATCCATCCATCTACCCACTCATCTATCCATCCACATACCATCCATCCATCCACCCATCTACCCACCCACCCATCCATCCATCCACCTACCCACCTCCCAGCCACCCACCCATCCATCCATCTACCCACTCATCCATCCAGCCATCCAGCCATCTACCCACCCACCTACCCATCCATCCATCTACTCACCCATCCATCCATCTACCCACCCATCTATCCATCCACCAACCCACCCCACCACCAATCCTGCAAGCTGCTGCTTCCTCCTTCCCTTTCCCCACTTTCCTTCTTTCTTCCTGACTGTCTTCCAACCTACCCATCATCCACCTAACCCTCCCTTTCTCCATCAATTCATCACCCGTCTGGTGATCCACCACCCTCTCCTCCAAGTATCTGCTCAAGGATGGGCTCTGACTGGGCCTCAGATCCAGAGATGAGACGCCTCTGGCCTCACCTGCAGCACTGTGTGACTGTCCAGGAGCCCATGCGCCCGCTGCTCCAAGTGGGTGGGGGCGCCGATCCGGGTCCAGCGAGCGGATGAGCGGGGCTCCCCGCCACTGACACACTCCAGGGTGACGTCCTTTCCCAGCTTCACGCGCACAGGGCCCTCGGGGAGCACGGACACCGTAGGGGGCCCTGTCCGGAGGAAGGACACCGCTGGTACACACGCGGGGCCCTGCTGGTCACGCGCACTGTCACAGCCCCTTGTCGGCAACTGCCAGTGGGCACTGGTCTCCCCACTGTACCCACGAAGAGACTGAGGCTCAGAGAGGGAGCACGCCCCAGAGAGAGGCAAGGGGCAGAGGCGGGATTTAAGCCTGGGGGTTCTGAGCTCGGAATCCGGGCCGGAAATGGGGAGGCAGAACCATGGGGCTGAAGGCTCTCACCGTGTACGCTGAGGTTCACGACACTCTGGGCCACGCCGTAGGCGTTGGAGGCCACGCAGCGGTAGGCACCGTGGTTGCTGGGCCGGGCGCCCACGATGGTGATGATGGAGCCGTTGGGGCTGATGCGGACATTGTCTGGCATCAGGGAGGGTACGGTCAGTGAGGGTGTCCTCCTGGCTGGGAGCTGCCAGGAGGCGCACCAGCACCCCCTGCCCCGACCCCTCCAGTCTGGGTGTATCCAGCTCACGAGGTCACAGATGGCCGATGAAGATGGAGACACTTCTGGGTCCGGCCCTGTCTCCATCCACATCGGGGCACCCAGACCCCAGGGGGAAGGGCTTTACCCAGGGTCACACAGTGAGTCTGGGGCCAGGGTCAGCTCTGCCCAGCCTCCAGTGGCAGTCATCATGCATTCGTACCCATCTCCAGCACCGCCCCCACCCGGGCTGGCTCACCCTCCAGCTCCTGGTTCCGAGTCTTCCACTCAAGGCTGATGGGGGCTGCCCCGTCATGGACGAGGCACCTGAAGCTGGCATCCTGCCCCTGTTGCACGGTACTGCTAGGCGGGTCGATGGAGATCACAGGGCTCCTGAGACCTGGGGGGCAGAGGGCTGGGCTGGACAGCGCTGTGTGGGTTCCAGGGTCCCCCCCGCCTCCCCCGGCCCGTGGCATCTGCCTCACTCACGGTAGGAGGACCCCGCCGTGGGTGGGACAGTGACGGTGAAGGAGGCTTCCTGCTCGGACCCGGACCCGCCAACCACGCGGCACACGTATTCTCCGGAGTCAGACTGGGAGACGTGGTGGAGCCGTAGCCGGGAGCCGTGGGTCTGTCGGAACGAGGACATGTGGCTGTCATGCCAAGGCACTCGGGGCAGGGCAAGCCCCCAGGCCCACCCGTGCCAGCGTGTAAGGAGTTCTCCCCTGGGTCTCAGGAGCTCAGGGCTCCAGCTGTGGGGGGCGGGGGTGGTTCACAGATGCCTACAAGTCCCACATATCCCCTTTTTAGAGGGAGAAACTGGCTCAGGAGATGATTCAGCAGCAGAACCAGGAGAAGAACCCAGGTCTCTTGACTCTCCGGCTGGTGACAACTGCTTGCGCGAAAGTATTTGATCCCCTGGGGTCCCCAGGCAGGCCGGGGTTTGTACGGAGAAGGTCGGGGAGGCAGAAGGTAACCGCAGGTCAGACCTGGCCTGCTCTGGATTCCTCCCCATCCAGGGCACCCGTACCTGGTGCCGGGCGGGCAGGCTGCCCCCACGCTTGTACCACGTGACCTGGGCGTGGGCCTGCCCGGGTACCACACAGTTCAGATCCAGGGTCTGCCCTTCGGTCACGTGAGAGGAGGAGGCCTCGATGTGGATGGGCTGGGCGAGTCCCGGGGCTGTGGACACAGTGGGTGGTGGGTGAGAAAGGCGAGGCTCTGGGGGTGCAGGCAGACACCGAAGGTGATGGGGGGGCAGTGAGCGACAGCTGATGTTCTTAGGAGGTGTGCTGGCTTGAGAGCAGCTGACATGGCTGAGTGCCATTGACTCTAGAAGGGTCTCGGTCCCCTGGGGGCTGGGATGCCACATGAGACCTTGGTCCCCACTGGTTGGGGGCCTTCCTGGAGCCAAGGGCTAGAGTCCTGCGGGGGAGCAGGAGGAGCAAGGCCCGGAAGGGCCCCAAGCCTGTGCCCCAGCACCAACCCGCGGATCCTGTCACTCACCAGGAATGGGACTGGGGCTGGCAGCCTCGATCGTGACCAGGACGGAAGCCTCCAGGGTGCCTGAGCTGCCGGTCACTTGGCAGGAGTATTCGCCAGAGTCGGCGGGGGACACGTGATTCAGCCTCAGCAGGGGGCCGTGGACCTGGCCAGGTGGGGAGGGTGAACTGGGGCGGGGGCTGGTGGCCAAGGCTTTCGGTTGCCCCAGCCCTCTGCCACCCGGACCCCAGAGCCGTCCCGGGCCACTGCGGAGGCAGTCACCTGCCAAAGGCGACCCCCCTTCTGACATTAGACACTGCGGAGGATGTTTACTATTACATTTTTTCCTGGCAGGAGAGAGCAGCGTCATAAGTAAGAGTGTCCCTCTCTCTTTTCTTTTTTTTTTAAAATTTTTGGCCGTACTCTTCAGCATGTTGGATATTAATTCCCCAGCCAGGGATTGAACCCATTCCCCCTGCATTGGCGTCTTAACCACTGGGCAAGTCCAAGAGGTGTCCATTCCTAATTCATACCAAGGTGCTCGGCAGCCCTTGGTGTGAAGGGTTTAGCACAACCATGTCCACCGTGCCCTTGACCCCCTGACTCCCAGTGATCTTCTGCGGCCGTTTTTCCTGGAGCCTTGACTATGCCGGGGCCACCTTCCTCCTGAGCAGGGGGCAGAGCGGGGAGGGAGTGCCCGTGCCCTGCTTTCTCCAGCCTCCGTACCTGGTGCCGAGCAGGAAGGCTGCCTCCACGCCTGTGCCAGGAGACCTGGGCGTGGGCCTGGCCGGGCACCACGCACTTCAGATCCAGGGTCTGCCCTTCGGCCACGTGGGAGGAGGAGGTCTCGATGCGGATGGGAGGCGCTCCGCCCGGGGCTGGCCCACAGGAAGAAGTCGGTGAGCTGGGACTCCCTGCGTCCTCAGCCCTTGCCCCTGGGTGCCCAGGTGTTCAGACCAGAGGCTACGGGATGACAGTCCCCCCTCTCCCCGTTCCCCTGAGGCCTGGAGCAGCTGGGTTGGCCAGGGGCACAGAGGCGCCTCATTCTCTAGACGACGGCCTCCGTCTCCGGAGCTCGAAGCGTCGCTGGCGGCCGGGGCTCAGGGCTGGGCCCTCCACACGGATCACTAATGTTTCCTGGACTTGCATAGTATGTGGCTAAGAACCCAGACTCTGGGGCCACACTGCCTGAGCTCAAAACCCAGCCCTGCCATTTATCAGTTCTGTGACCTTTGGAAAAGCTATTTTAAAAAAACAAAACAAAACAAACAAAAAGAAAAACCT
Organism: Muntiacus reevesi; assembly: GCF_963930625.1. Classification (NCBI taxonomy): domain Eukaryota; kingdom Metazoa; phylum Chordata; class Mammalia; order Artiodactyla; family Cervidae; genus Muntiacus; species Muntiacus reevesi. The sequence goes on from NC_089251.1 coordinate 107,011,883, forward strand.
CTTCATGCCTCCGTTTACCCATCTGTAAAACAGAGAGAACCATCATACCAACCTCAAAAGTTTACTGCGAGGGTGAAATGAGTTCCTATGTGTCAATACATCAGGGCCCACCTCCTGGTAAGTGTGTATCATGTTCATTACTTAGCAGCTCAGGTACTGTTATCATGAATCCTGAGCTGTTAATTCCTTCCCATTTTCCTTTTTAAGTGATTCACTGAAGATGACCCTTAAATACACAGCCCCATTATAGGCAATGATTTCCACGCAATTATGACAGGTCTGACATGTTGCTGTTTCTTGCCTAGAATACCACCATCAATATAAAAGATGTTTATCAGGGTACCACCTAAAATCACCCTCTCTGACCCCAGAGGTGCAAGTTGCTGCATTGTTGCAAGGGCTGTCCCAGCCCCGCTTTACAGAGGCGGAAAGGGACACACAGGAGTCCCTTGTGTAACATTTCAGAGTTCGGACAGAGGGGTGGGGGCTCAAGCCACACAAGCCAGACTCTCCACTCCGTGTTCTCGGGCCCCTGGGGATGAAACCCGCTGGGCATGGCTCCCAACCTCGGTCCCCTCCTCTCCTCCCTCCTCCAGCCTCGCAGCCCCTCCGCAGGGATCCTCACCGGGGACGACAACGGTGCCAGAGCCGGAAGCTTCAATGGTGACCAGGACAGAGGCCTCCAGGGGCCCCGAGCCGAGGGCCACGCGGCACACGTACTCGCCCGAGTCGGCCGGGGACAGCCGGTGCAGCCGCAGCCGTGAGCCGTGGGTCTGGGGGGGGCGGGGCAGGAGGGAAGCAGGAGTGAGGCGGCGCGGAGAGTCAGCCCTCGGAGGCTGGGGCCCGGGGTTCAGCCTCTGACCCCGGCAGGCCCTGCATCCCACGGGGGGGATCCCAGGTCTCCTTCCCGGGCAGGGCGTGAGGGACAGGCCCCCACATCCAGCTGGGGCCCCCACGTCCAGCAGCCCTCCTACTAGATCCTGCCCCCCACTCACTCCCCAACCTGGTGGTGAGCGGGGAGGCTGCCTCCACGCCTGTGCCACGTGACCTGGGCGTGGACCTGGCCAGGGACCACGCAGTTCAGATCCAGGGTCTGCCCTTCGGCCACGTGTGAAGACGACGACTCGATTCTGATGGGCATGGTCCCGCCGGGGCCTGGGGGCGCAGAGACAGAGAGCCGGGGCTTTGATCCTAGGTCATGTTTGGGAGCCTCGACTGTAGAAACTCCCACTGCCCCCAGGTAGGAATGCTGCTGCTGCTAAGTCACTCCAGTCGTGTCCGACTCTGTGCGACCCCATGGACTGCAGCCTACCAGGCTCCTCCGTCCATGGGATTCTCCAGGCAAGAGTCCTGGAGTGGGGTGCCATTGCCTTGCCCAGGTAGGAATGCTAGCTAACAGTTATTACGCACTCACAGGATGCCGGGCACTGTTCTACGGGCTTTCTGTGTATTATTAACTCATGTCAACCTTACAAAATTCACCGACTTCCTGCGATGATGGGAATGTTTACCACCCACACTGTCTGATGTAGTTGTGGCTACAGCTAGTGCAGCTCCTGTGAACTTGGTTACTGAAACATGAAGGTGTGAATTTAGAATTTGAACTAGTTTAAGTGACCAAGCGTGGCTGGCTAGTGGCCACTGTAGGGGACAGCTCTCTGAGGCTGAAATGACCCATATCCCTGCTTCACTGATGAGGGTACCGAAGCCGAGAGGGGAGTCTCTCTCTCAAGGACCTCAGTGGTGCTGGCAGGATGTGAACCCAGGCATCTTTCTGGGGAGCCCTCGTCCTGGACCGCCACCTCATCTGAGGGCCCTGACTACAGAGCCCTTCCTCTCGAGGCAACACGGGTACCAGCATCTCCCACTCCCTTCCTGGGTCATTCATGGGACTCACCAGAGGGGCCACCAGTGCCGGGAGAGACTGAGACCATGATGGAGGCCTCCAAGGCATCGATGTTGTTGTTGGCCCGGCACACATACTCGCCTGCATCCGCCACGGACATCTGGTGCAGCCTTAGGTGGGAGCCGTGGGCCTGGAGGTGCAGAGACAGAGGGGGTTGAGGGGCTGGGGGTCTCCATCAGGCCGGCTGAGGATACCCTCTGTCTGCCTCAGGCAGGAGGAAGTACCGCCAGCTAATGCTTTGGGCCGTTTGCCCTGGGGCCTGTCCCCGAGCTGCCCGCCCCACGGCCGGGCTCCGCTCCGTACCTGGTGTCGAGCGGGAAGGCTGCCCCCACGCTTGTACCAGGTGATGGTGGCCTGGGGCTGCCCAGCAACCACGCAGTTCAGATCCAGGGTCTGCCCTTCGACCACCGTGGGGGACGAGGACTCGATCCTGATCGGTGGGGAGACGCTGGGCACTGCGGACCGAGGGAAACAGACCACACAGCCGGAGTCAGACGGCAGTGACTGGGCCAGGACCCCGCTGCCTCCCCTGGCACCCACCCGCCTGCCCCCTGCCCCCGGAGTGCTCACCGTGGGAGGAGTCACTGCCCTGGATGGTGACGATGAGGGAGGTCTCCTGGGAGCCGGCGCCGTTACTGACGTGACATACGTACTCACCCGAGTCTGCGGGTGTCACCTGGGGGATCCGGAGCCTGGAGCCCACGATCTAAGGCGGAGCGGGTGTCAGCGGGTTGGGGGGCGGCCCCTCCATCTCTCCCAGACTCTGGCAGCCTCGCTGCCTTGCTGGCCGGGCCAGCCCCCACCCTGGTCTCCTTCTGAACTCTGTCAACGGCCTTCCTGCGCTTCTGGGCTGGGTGCCCGGCGCCTCCAGCCTTTGCACTGTTTCTCAGCCGTCACCCCTGCAGCAAGCCGGCCGAGGCCCTCCGTGGGGGCTCCTACTACACTGCTTCCCCCGGCACACCTGTCTTCCCCATCAGTCTGTGAGCTACCCGAGGGCATGCCCTGCTCTCATTCCCTTAGAATTCTCAGTGGCGGGAGTGGGACGTGGCCTGGAGCAGATTCTCAGGGAAGGGCCAGGAGTGAGTGAATCACAGAACGTTCTCTACAGGACCCACGGAGGTCAGTGGGCCTCCTCTCCGTGTCCCCAGAACTGGCCCAGGGCCCCTTGGCAAGAGCACTCGGCGTGTGTTGGATGACTCAGTGAGCTCAGAGTGGGCTGTGCGGAGCTCCTCCCCATTCCCGGTGGGGCCGGTCAGGCCCCCCGGCGTGTGCCCTCCCCGCTCGCTGGTTCCGTACCTGGTGCCGGCTGGGGAGGCTGCCTCCGCGCTTGTACCAGGTGATGGTGTGGGGGGCTTGGCTGGCCACCAGGCAGTTGAGGTCCAGGGTGCGCCCGTTGGCCAGGGAGTCAGAGGAGGACTCGATGCGGACGGGGTACACCACGTTCTGGTCTGGGAGCGGGGGAGAGAGGGGAGTCAGGGCGTGGGAGCCAGCGAGGGTGGCGCGGCCCCTCCCAGCCCGTCTGCGGGGACCCTGAGACACTCACAGCGGGTGGGGCCGCGGCGCTGCTGGATGGTGACCAGGACTGAGGCTTCCTGGGTGCCTGAGCCGCTGACCACGCGGCACACGTACTCCCCGGAGTCCGCTGGCGTCATCTGGGGCAGCCGCAGCCTGGAGCCGTGCACCTGGGAGGGCGGGCGGGCTCAGAGCTGCGCTTGGGGCTCACAGTTCAGGCTCCCTTCCCTGCCCCCATCCCCAGCCTGATAGAGCCTAGGAGAGCTCTTCCTGGGAGAACCAGCATTCAGGACCCTTCAGCTCCCTTGATGGGGTTTTGGGACTGGGTCTAGTGGGAGGAAGTGGGGGACCAGCATTTGTGGATGTCTGATGGAGCAGGTGGATTCCCTAATAGCTCAGTTAGCAAAGAATCTGCCTGCAATGCAGGAGATCCCGGTTCGATTCCTGGGTCGGGAAGATCCCCTGGAGAAGGGAAAGGCTATCCACTCCAGTATTCTGGCCTGGAGAATTCCATGGACTATACAGTCCATGGGGTTGCAATGAGTCGGACACGACTGAGCCACTTGAACTTTCACTTTCACTATGTAGCAGGTGAGCGAGGCAGTGTGAGCCTATTTGACAGATGAGGACGCTGAGGCTCGGGGAAGGCCAGGCAAGTTGGCAGAGCAACATCTGAACTCAAAGCTCCTCACTCCGCAGTCTCAAGGGTCCTTCAGGCCCCCCTTCCCCCTTAGCTCCCCTCCTCCTACCTGGTGCCGGGCGGGAAGGCTGCCTCCACGCTTGTGCCACGTGACCTGGGCATGGGGCTGCCCAGAAACCAGGCAGTTCAGATCCAGGGTCTGTCCTTCAGCCACGTGTGAGGAGGATGACTCGATTCGGACTGGGGGGGTGACCCCCAGCGCTGGGGACAGAGGCCAGAGAGTGAATCCCCAGCTGGGAGGAGGTGGGGAGGGGAGGATGTGAGTGGAGGTAGGGGGCTGCTGGTCTGTGGGGTCCTGCCTTTGCTGGAGTGGGCAGCCCCCCCCGCCAAACCCCGCACCACTCACCAGGCACAGAGTCTGCAGGCTCGATGCTGACCAGGACAGAGGACTCCAGGGGCACCGAACCGCCCACCACTCGGCACACGTACTCGCCCGAGTCGGCCGGGGACACCTGGTGGAGTCTCAGCAGGGAGCCGTGGGTCTGGCCAGAATGGAGGTGGGGTCAGAGGGGGGTCTCTCGATACCCTCACACCGATCACCCGCAGCCCTGCCTCACTCTGAGCCTGAGAACAGACTTTTGACTCCCTCCTGCTCAGAGGTGAAGTGGCTGTCTCGTTCCAGGACCAGGGGGTGGCCAGGAACAGCCCTGGGGAACTGAGCAAACACTAACACCACACTCCATCAACTTTTGGACACATTTGAAAAAAAAAAAAATAGGATGGAGCTGGTGACATGCATATTACTTTTGCTTTATTATTATTTTTTGGGTGGCACCGTGTGGCCTATGAAATCCCAGCTCTCCGACCAGGGACGGAAACCAGGCCCTTGGCAGTGAAAACACAGAGTCCTAACCACTGGACAGCCAGGGAATTCCCTAGACACACTTTTACATGTCTCTGAAATCAATATGCATCTTATAGTGAATTACAATTACAAATGGCAGGTTTTTTTTTTTGCCTCAGAGGTACATAAAATAACAGTGCATTTTGCAATCAGTGGCATTGTAAATTCTCTAAAATATATCAATACTAACAGCTAATGATACTACACTAATAACAGCTCATAGCACTCTCAGTGAGCCAGAACTCTGAGCACTTTGCAGGTAAATTCGTTCACTTCATCCTTAAGATAATTCTGTAAGGTTGGTACGATCGTTACCGTTTTACAGATGCTGAAAATATGCTACAGAGAGATTAAGTGCTTTGCCCAAGGCCACAAACGACTAGGTGGTGGAAGCGGCAGTCACACTCACACCGGGGCTGACCGGTCAGAGCGTCTGGGTTCTGAGCATCACCTGCACAGAGGGGTCCGGGGCCTCTCCGTCTCAGAGGAGCCTCCCGCTCTCCCACCCCGACCTCCACTCCCGGCAGCCCCCCTCCCGTCCCCTTCCCGGTCTGTCCATCCTCCAGGCCTGTACCTGGTGCCGGACGGGCAGGCTGCCCCCGCGCTTGTGCCATGTGACCTGGGCGTGGGCTTGCCCAGGGACCACGCAGTTCAGATCCAGGGTCTGCCCTTCGGCCACGTGAGAGGAGGAGGGCTCGATGCGGATGGGCTGGGTGCCACCAGAAGCTGCGGGAGGAGACGGTCACTTGGTCACTCCAGTCCTCTGCAGCGGCCCCGGCCTTTCTCCCTTTTCCCTCCAAGCCCAGGCCGGCTGGCCCCACTCACGGTAGACGAAGTTGGCGCCCTGGGTCTTGGTGACCGTGACTGTGATGGAGGCCTCCACACCGTTGCTGGCCCGGCAGACATACTCGCCCGCGTCTGCTGGGGAGGCCTGGAAGACGTACAAGCGGGAGCCACGCACCTGGACAGTCACGGGCAGGGGTGTGAGCGGAAGACTTCTCAGAGCCCGGCGGGCGCCCCGTACCCTGTTCCTCGGAGCTCAGCTCCCTCCGTGCCCCATGGTCCGCCACGCGGTCCTGGCCGGACCCCTCCCACCTTTCTGCCCCCGGGTACCTGGTGCCGGGCTGGGAGGGTTCCCCCACGTTTGTACCACGTGACCGGGGCGTGGGCCTGGCCCGCCACCACACAGTTCAGGTCCAGGGTCTGCCCCTCGGCCACCGTGGGGGACGAGGACTCAATCCTGACGGGCGGGACGGGTCCGGGGGCTGCGGGGAGAGGGGGCAGGTCATAGACGCCTCCCAGGGGAGACGGCCAGAATGTCCACCCTGGAGCCGGCTCGGCCTGGTGTGTTTAGAGTTAGAGGCCTCCTGGGCTTGAGGTCCTCAGCGAACCAGCCTTGGGGAGGGGGCTGGGGCAGGAGCCCAGGCTTGCAGAGGGGCGTGAGGAACAGGGAAGGATGAGGATAACTGAGGCTGGGAGGGAGGAAGAGATGCAAGGGGCAGGAACGTGCGCGAGTGGGCCAGACAGAACAGAAATGCGAAGATGGCGGGTTACTCAGGAACGTGGAGGCCGCCTGGGCCGGGCCCCGTGGCCAGCCCCAGCGTGGGCCTCCTCCCAGCCCCGATCTCCACGTCAGCAACAGGAGTCATGAGCCCTCGCGAAGGCCCTCAGGGCCCTGCCAGCCTGTCACTGATTGTCCACTCACCGGGGATGGTGCCGGCGTCGGAGGCCTCGATGGAGACTAGGACGGAGGTCTCGAGGGGCCCAGAGCCCAGGACCACGCGGCACACATACTCTCCCGAGTCAGCCGGGGACACCCGGTGCAATCGCAGCAGCGAGCCGTGGGTCTGAGTGCAACCAGGGAGGGTCAGGAGGGGGCTGGAGCCGCTCTGTTCAGCCAGCCCCTCCCGCAGGCTGGCCTGGGGCCCGGGGTCGGGGGTCGGTGGTGGAGGGGTGGTCGCTGCTTTACCTGGTGCCGGGCGGGGAGGCTGCCGCCACGTTTGTACCACGTGACCTGGGCATGGGCCTGCCCGGGGACCACGCAGTTCAGATCCAGTGTCTGCCCTTCGGCCACGTGAGAGGAGGAGGGCTCGATGCGGATGGGCTGGGTACCGCTGGGAGCTGGGGCTCCACCAGGAGCTGGGGCGCAGAGGAGCTGGTCAGTGAACGGGGCTCCTGAGCTGCCCCCTGCCCTGCCGCCCTGGGGTCTGACCAGGCCCAAGCTTGGGAGGACGGATGGGAGGCCTGGGGGCTGGGACCACATTTTTCTGCCTCGGCAGAGCCAGCTAGACCCTTCTTTCCCCTCTCTGACCTTCAACTTGCCGTTCCAGGCCCATCTGCCTGCCCACCTAGACCTTGACCCGTGATGAGCTGCTCTGGCTCGCAGGGAACCAGGGTCTTTTAGCACCCCGGGGTGGGGCGGGCCACAGGATGGTGACAATCACTCCACAGCCCCTTTTTTCAGAATGCGTGCTCTGCAATTGCAGTGCGCTAGGGGATGTTCTCCCCATTTCACACATGAGGAAACTGAGGCCCAGAGGTACAGTAACCAGCCCGAGGCTGGTTGAACCAGGACTGCCGGGACTTGAACCCAGGTCAACCTGACTCCCAGCTCAGAGCTCAACCCTGACTCTGCTGCTTCCTGACGAATTCTGGAAACAGTACCCTCCCCATGGCGGTCTCTGTAAGTCAGGTCAACCTGTCTCCACCCTCAGACCCCTCATCTCTCCTCGTGGGATAGGACGGGATTGGGGCCTGCCGGGAGCGCCTCTTCCTGTCCAGATGGCCCCGAAGAGACCCGGGGCACCATCCTCGGGAACACAGCGGGGGTCAGAGGGCTCAGCCCTCACCCAGCCCCACTGGTTCCTCACCTGGGGTATAGCCAGGGCCCGGATGGCGGCTGTGGAGGACAGAGACGATGATGGAGGCCTCCTTGGGGCCTGAGTCGTTCTCCACTCGGCACACGTATTCTCCAGAATCAGCTGGTGATACCTGGGGCAGACGCAGCCGGGAGCCGTGCACCTGGGCCGGGTGAGGACAGAGGTTTGCAAGGATGGGAGGGGCTCTGGCCACCATGCCCTCTGCACCATGCCCTCCACTCAGGACCGCCCCCCAGAGGGGGCTGCAGAGAGAGGGCAGTAAGGGCGGACCCTGCTGGCGCAGAGGGCCCTGGGGGCGTGATGGATTGCCCCACCCCGGGGTCTCCTGCCCCGGGGCTCAGGGACCCTCGTACCTGGGCGTGGGGAGGCAGGCTGCCCCCTCGCTTGTACCACGTGATCTGGGTGTGGGCCAGCCCTGCCACCACGCAGTTGAGGTCCAGAGTCTGTCCTTCGGTCACAGAAGGTGAGGAGGACTCAATCCTGACCGGTGGGGTGGTGGCACCTAAGACGGGAGGCGGGGTTGGGGGTGGGTGAGGCGACCTCAGGGGGGCCCTGGCTGGTCCTCCTACTCCTCCAGCCCCTGGGGGCCCCGCACCTGGAAGGACAACCACTTGAATCCGGGCCTGGGCGGTGCCCGCGGGGCTGGTGGCCACACAGAGGTAGAAGCCGGCGTCGGCGGCCGTGATGGCAGGGATGAGCAGCGTGGCGATGTCTGTGCGCTCTGCGCGGGCCTGCCACAGGGAGAGAAGGGGTCAAAGGCAGCCTGGCAAGGGCTGGCCAGGGAGGGCAGGCAGAGAGGTACAGGCCAGCTCAGAGCCGGGATCGGGGCCCCGGTGGGCACCCACGCAGCAAAGCGGGAGACTGACAGCTGCCCCCTGCCAGGATGCCTGGAGCAGGAAGTCTGATCAGGGCATCCTCTGGGAAGTGGAGGGAACTGGAGGAGGAGGGGGGAGGGGGCAGAGGGCAGGTGCTGGGACTCAGCCGAGCCGGTACCCTCACCTGCGGGGGGAGGCTGCCCCCTTCCTTCCTCCAGGTGATGGTGGCGCTGGGCACCCCCGCGGCCCTGCAGTACAGCCTGACGGTGCGGCCTTCGTGAACCTGGGTCCTCTCTGGGCTCACCTGGACCCTGGGCCCGCTGCCCCCTGCAGACAGAGCCCTGTGAGAACACCTCCCCAGGGCTGCCAGGGCCCCCCCGGCCCTCCCCACTCAGCCGGGTCCTCTCACCGTGCACGTGGAGCACAGCCCTGGCCACGTGCTGCCCAGCGCTGCTTTGGGCGCGGCACAGGTACTGGCCTTGATCCGAGGCCTCGACGGCCGGCAGGCGTAGGATGCCACCATGCATCTGGGCTTTCTGAGGGAGCTGGCCACTAGGGCCCCCTGAGGGCAGGGAGCCGGGGTCAGCACCCACTGGGTTGGGCATTGCCGGGCCCCGACTGCGTACCGAGAGGTTGAGGTCCTAGCGTCCCACCCCCTGGCCCCCACCCCCGCCACCCCACATCCAGGAGAGCCAGGCTCTGACGGATGTTCCCGCCACGGCCTCACCTGTCCACTCGAGGCTGGGCGCGGGGTGCCCCGTGGCACTGCAGCGGAACTCGGCCGTCTGGCCCGGCTGCACCGTGAGCTGCGGCGGGTGGATGGAGACCACGGGGGCGGACGGGGTGGCCGAGGCTGAGGAGCGAGGAGACAGAGTGTGCAGTCAGGGAGGGGAGGGACCCGCGCCAGCAGCCTGCTTGCTGTTCCCTTTGCCTCCACTCCAGCCCTTCGTGGCCATTTGTCCACAGAGCAGGCAGAGGGAGTCTCTAAATTGTCAATGGGAGGGATTTCCCTGGCGGTTCGGGGGTTAGGACTGCACTTTCACTGCTGAGGCTGTGGGTTCGATCCCCGGTCGGGGAACGAAGATCCCACAAGCTGCACACGCGGCCAAAAAAAAAAAAGTCAATGGGATCTTGCTAGTTGCCCACTTATGGCCTGTTCGTGGCTTTCAGAACAAAAACGTCTGAATTCCCGGCCGTGCCTCAATGTGGGCACTCACCTGTGCCCACGTCTTCAAGTTCCTCAGCCACCCTCCCACGCTGGCCTCGCCCTCCCTCAAACAGCACGCTCCTGCCTCAGGGCCTTGGCACATGCTGCTTCCTCTGTCAGATCTTGCATGGCTGAACACCTTCTCTTCCCTGCAGGTCTCAGCTGAGATGTCACTTCCTCCGGGGGGCCCTCCCTGACCACCCCATGGAGAAGAGCTCCCACCTCAGGCCCACCTCAAGCCTCATTTTCCTTTTGCTCCACTCCCATCCCAGCACCAGTGTGATTGTGTTGTTTGTCCACTGTTTCCAGGCTCCCCACTGAACACGGAGGGTGGGAGGGCAGAGATGCTGCTTGTCTAACCTCCCACCCCCATTTCTTCCGAGTCTGGGACCCGCCGTCTCCAGTTCAGAAGCTGTCAGCTGATGGAGAGACACTCACTGCTCCCGGAGAGTGTGGAGGAAGGGCAGGGCCGCGTGGGTTGGGCGTGGACGTGAACAGCGTACCTTGCACGTGCAGTGTGGCTGTGCCCTGGTCCATGGCGAACATGTTGGAGCCGGTGCACACGTAGGTGCCGGCGTCACTGGGCTGTACGTTGCGAATGGTCAGGATGCCGTTGAAATCCATGGCTCGGCTTGGCAGTTTCCCATTATGTAGGCGGGTCCACACCAGGGTATAAGCCGGAGACTGCAGGCGGGGGAGGCCAGGGAGATGGGCATGGGGCTCGGACTGCGGCTCGGAGACCCCCGGAGACAGACCCTCGCCAATGCCCACTCCCTGCCCCGCCCACCTTGCTCTTGGCCGTGCAGATGAAGGTGACGTCGGCTCCGGGGCGCACGCTCTGGCTGCGTTGCTCCTCCACTGTGACCGTGATGGGCTTGCCGGGGGCCTCTGTGGGGGCGGGAGTTTCCCCGGGGAGCTGGGTGCTGGCCAGGCCCCTGTCCTGGGTCCACTTTCTCTCTCACCCTCTCTCTCTCTCCATCACCCCAGTTTGGCTTAGCTTCCATTCTGCTCCCTGACACCTCCCTCCCTCCTCCTGGCTCAAATCCATCATCTCCTTTCTCCCCCGAGGCCACCGAGCACCCATCAGGCTGTGGCCAGGGAACGTCACACCGTGATCCCCTTGGCTCCGGTTCACCATTACAGACCAGAGACAAGCTCTTAGCAATTTGCACTTCACCCCAGCGGGGCTCCCTGTCTGGCATGAGTTTCTATCTTCCTAAACAACCATTTCACACCTCCTCCCAACTTCTCCACCCTCCGGAGTCCTCCTTCCACTTCCGTGGTTTCAACTCAACTCTGGAGAGAACTGAAATGACTGGTAAGGAATTTTCCACGATCCCCAATCTCCCCACCTCCCTCCTCCCTGGTCCCTGAAGGGCGAGCCTTCTCCCCACCTCCAGCCCACCCTCTACTCCCCTTCCTGAGTGCTGGAGACCCTCCCGAGGATCCCCTTCCCCAGCTGTGCCCTCTCTGGCTCCCTCCCCGTGGGATCATCCCACTCCACAGACAAATGTGTTCTAGAATTTCCCATATCTGAAAATGACCCCCTGACCCCACACGTGCCCTCCCCCCACCAGCTCCTGCCCAATTTCTTGCCCTCTGTTCAAAGGCAAGACTCTTGAAGCAGTCATCTACACTGGTTGCTTCCCCATCCATTCTTCGCCCCACTCCAATCCGGTTTCTCCCCCTTCTCTCCAATGCAAACCGCTTCTGTCAGAGCATCATCTTTGAGGGTTATTTCTCTGCCTGGAGCTGACCTCCTGGGAGCTTCAGGCGAGGGGGCCACTCTCTCCAGGAAGCCGTTTCCCCCTGACTTCCAGCCACCCCTCCCCCAGCCTCCTCCTGTCTGCGGGCTGCGCCCACTTGCTCCCTCTTCCATCTGACAAGCTCAAGTTGGGGCTCCCCAGGCTCTGTCCTGGGTGACTTCATCCTGCCCCCACTTCTGTACCCACAGTTCCCAAATTCATTTCTCTGGCCAGGGCCTCTTTCCTGAGCTCCAGACTCACAGCTCCAAAATGCCCACCTCATGCACACACTTCAGTGCTTCCCCAAACATCTCAAACTTTTAACAGGGCTAAAACCAAACTTGTGATTCCCTGGGACCTGCTGGTGGCCGGGACTGCCGGGGTCCCACGCACACGCCCTGGCCCGGTCACTCCTGCACCCGCCTGCCTGAATTCTGCAGCGGCTGCGTCTCTTTGCAGGAGGGTTTTCTCAGGTCACTGTGCCTGCCCAGAGGGTGGGACAGAACGCAGCGGCCTCAGTCAGTGACTGACGGGAGCTGGTGCACGCGTAGCCCTTGCTTTACTCTGGAGTTCCCCGGTGCTGCCCCGGCTGTGTTCAGCAACACTTGCTCTACGTGGTAACATGCTCAGGGATATGACACACGCTTTACTGGGTGCCTTCTCCTCCCCATTTCATTTCCCAAATAAACTACATGCACACAAATCTTCGTCTCAGTCTCTGCTTTTGGGGCAGCCCAAATGAAGAAACTGCTGTTGAGTCCCTTTCATCTCAGTAAATGGTGCCCTGTGTACCCAGCTGCTGGAATCCAGACCCTTGGGCATCTTCCTAGACTTTTCTCTCTCTCGGGATTAAGTCCTGCCACTTCTGCCTGTATCAGTTCTACCATCTTGACGCCATCATCTCTTCCCCTCTTTCTGGCCAGAGTCCTCATCCAGGAAGCCACTGTCCCCCTCTGGGAGAAGAATGCCCCAGCGGCCTGGGTCTGCAGTGTGGAGCCCGGCACAGGACAGGCAGCGCTGGGGACAGGGGACGAGGAACTCACCAGTGACCAGCAGCTCTGCCCGGCTGGTGTTGGCATGATGGAGATTCCGACAGGTGCAAATGTAAACTCCAGCATCCGAGGGCTGGACGCTGGGGAAGTGTAGCTCCGAGCCTGGTGGCGAGGATGGGGGGAGTGCGGCTCATCAGTGAAGATGCAACCCTTTTCCGACCCAGTCCTGCGTGTGGGTCCCTACAGGATCTCAGTAGGGTAGGGGCAGCCCTTGTCTCCCCTTCCACCGGGGTGGCCAAGGGGCCTGGGGCCACACGTACCTTGATGTCGCTGCTGGGTGCTGCTGGGCAGCGGCCGCCCATCTTCACGAGACCAGTAGAAGTAGTGGGGTGGGCTCCCACTGACCTGGCACCGCAGGGAGTGGGGGCCCCCCTGGGGTACCACGCTCCGAGTTGGGTGGACCTGCACCACCAGCGGGGCTTGGTCTGCTGGGAGAGGGACAGAGGAGGCCACTCAGGCGGGAGGCCCCCGCCAGGTACCACGGTCTCAAATCTCCCTGCCCTCCCAAAGACTGGCACACCCCCCGCTCACCCTGCTCCCCAGACCTAGTATCTCTCAGACTCCCTGGGTCCCCTGCCTTGCCCATCACCTCTGACTCAAGACTGTGGACCCACTTACTCTGCGGCAGGCACCGGCCCCCTGGCACATTGGGGTTACCCACGTATCCCGGGGCACACCTGTGAGGAGGAACAACGACAAGCTGTGTCAGGCCCCAGGGGACCCAGTGCCTCTTGGCGGACTTGGGGAGTCAGCTCGGCTCTCTGCCCACCACGGGGTGAGGAGACTCAGCTCAGGGAGGATTTTCAGAGACCAGAAAGGCCCCAGCGCAGAGCCTCTGTGAGCTGAGAAGGTGGAGTGGGGCAGGGGGAAAGATCAGCAGGTTGGATTCAGGGAAATAGTCATTCAACAAACATTTATGTCCATGGGGTCGCACAGAGTTGGACACGACAGAGAGACAGACAGACACACACACACACTAAGCAACGTTATGGATGCATAACAGCAAACATGATAAAATCTGTGCCCTTTAGGAACCACATAAATGAGAGTGAGGGACATGTATGGGGGCTGGGGGGGCATGGTGGGAGGGGGGCACCCGTCCAGCCCTGAGAATCAGGATGCTTCCCAGAGGACGACACTTCTGAGCTGTTCTGTTCCCTTGGAGCAGACTGTACTCAGCAGAGAACGTATCCCCGTTTGTAACTATTCACTTGTAGGCTTACCCACTGTCTTGTCTCCCGTTACAGGCAGTAGACTCTATAAGGGTTGGGACTGAATCTGCTTTGCTCATCACTTTATTTCCAACACACTGCCACACTGCATGGCCTACAGTGGAGTCTCAATAAAAATGCGCTGAACAAGGGAATAAAGCTGAGCTTTGAAGGCCAAACAGGAGTTAGCCAGGACGAGAGGGGGTGTGTGGACGGGGAATGATCCATGAAGAGCAAAAACAGCACACGTAAAGAACTGAACATGAAGAAGTCAAGAAGGGAAGCCCAGCTAGAATATGGAGTGAGGTGTCAGAAGTGGGATGAGCCTGGTGAATGATAAAGCTACCACCTAAGGAGTTTGGGCTGGTCCCAAGGGCACCGGGGAATCTTGGCAGGGTTTTGGGCAGGGGAGGGACACGATCCTGGTTGGGACCTCTCTGAGCAACATCATCCAGGACTCTCACCTAGGGGTCTCCCCCATGCCCAGCTCCCTGCAACCCTCCTATAGCAAACTTACTGCTCACAGTACTGGCCAGTGTAGCCAGGCTCACAGGCTGTGCAGCGGTACCCTCCAGCTCCCAGACTTTCACAGGTGCGGGAGAACCTGGGGTAGGAGGCAAAGTTGAGGCTCTGGAACACCCACCCCCCTTCCCTGTTCCCTCCACTTTCGCCCCAAGAGTCAGTGCGATGCCCTGCACTCCCCAGGGCCTTGAGCAGGGCTACCCACATGTTCTCAGGGTTGGTCAGTGGGCAGGCGCAGGGCTGGCAGTCCTCGGGTGTTCCAGCCGTGGCATCTCCATAGTAGCCAGGGGCACACTGCTCACAGAACTCCCCGGCAGCATTGTGTTGGCATTGCTGCAAGGTGCAAGGATGTCAGCCACTTGCTATTTGGCAAAATTTATCCCAAATCATACTATTTGGTAATCCCTTGATCTGGAAATTTCACATTCATGAGCTTATCTTAAAGAAATAATCAGGGAGGGGCACAATGAATTCACTACAGGATGTTCCATTCATCTCAGCGGTGTTTTTAAAAGCATAATGCTGGAAACACACCAAGAAAAAAAGAACCGAGAAAATTAAAAAAGGAAATTCCATCCAAAAAGCTATCAAAAAGGATATTGATTGCATTTCTTACATTTTTCTATCTAAATACCTGGTATCACAGAAAAGTACCCACATGAGTTTATGGGAGCAGAGTTTTGGAAATAAGCCTTAATTGTAAAAAATGTGTGTGCATTTTATGTTTTTCTCCAAAGAGATCTATTTTTTTTTAATTAGTGTAGCATAATCTTCATTTAATATCTAGTTGGTGGTTCTGTCAACCACCTGGTCCTTGATCACGTATCCTGGAGTGTTATACATATATCACTCTGAGAAGTTCAGGTTTAAAAAATATTGAAATATTGAAAGATGTCAAGAAGTGAAAAAAAGTTTATCATCAAACACAATGATCCTAGGCTTATTTGCAAAACAAAAGGTATATTAATCTGTATAAATATTTGCCCAGAAAAAAGAACTCTACAATCTAATGTTGACAGTGATTACCGCCAGATGGTAGGATTTCACGGAATTTTAACTTTGTTTTTAAGTTATCTGTACAGTCTGATTCTTCTACAGAAACATGTGTCACACTGGTGACAGGAAATAACAGGAACCAATGTTATCTAGTTTCCTTGGTTTTGGGGGCTGTACCACACGGCTTGTAGGACCTCAGTTCCCCGGCCAGTGAACGATCCCATGCCCACTGCAGTGGATGTGCGGAGTCCTAACCACTGGACCACCAAGGAAGTCCTCCAAAGCCTTCTTTACAGAGAAGGATGCTAATCCACAGTTCTGGTCACCCCACCGTGTCTGCGACCCCTCAATGCCTCAGACCTGCTGGTCCAGGCACTCTGCCCCATAGGATGCGTCCTGGACTTCCGTCTGAACACACCAAAGCCCTCCCATGCCCCAGCCAGCCCTGAGACCCCGCCCGGCCCCAGCCACGCGGCCCCCTGCCCTGGCCCGGCATGCGTCTTACCGAGCAGGCTCCGGTCTCCGGGTGGCACAGGTCCGAGTGGCCGTTGCATTCACACAGCTCACAGTGGCCGAGGTAGAGTCCGCTCCCGGTGCGCGTGTAGCCCGGGGCACAGTCCTAGGGGGCAGAGGGCAGCGTTGGTCTCCATCTCCAAGGCGGTCCCACCTGCAGCCAGTAGAGCCGGAACTCCTCTCTCCTGCCATCTAGACTGCCACTGGCTCTTGGAGGGGAGATTCCAGGCCCAGCTCCCCCGCCCCAGCATCCCCTCTCAGGAGCCCTCCTCTCCTTTCCCCAGCTCTCCAGAGCTGGGACAGTGTCCACCCGTCCTGACTGGCGTCTCCAGTCACGCATATACTGAAATAATAGTCCATCCTTAATGGAGAAGACTCTGGAGAGCCCCTTCGACAGCCAAGAGATCAAACCAGTCCATCCTAAAGGAGATCAATCCTAGCTGTTCATTGGAAGGACTGAAGCTGAGGCTCCAATACTTTGGCTATCAGATGCAAAAAGCTGCCTAATGGGAAAGATTGAAGGCTGGAGGAGAAGGGGGCGACAGAGGAGGAGATGGTTGGATGGCATCATTGACTTGATGGACATGAGTTTGAGCAAACTCCGGGAGGTGGTGAAGGACAGGGGAGCCTGCCGTGCTGCAGTCTATGGGGTCACAAAGAGTCGAACACGACTTAGTGAGTGAACAGCAACAATGCAGAACCCTTTTCCAGCCCCACGGCTTCGTTCCTAAAAATTCTTCTAGCAGGGTCTTTATGAAAAAACAACCCCTACAAGGAAAAAGGCGGGCTCAGGAGACCTGGAGTTGGGGTGACTCCTTAAAGACCTTTATGACCATGTTTGCATTTGCCCCATAAAGTGAAGGAGGCAGCACCCACGCAACCAAGGAGGTTTTTACACATCCTAAGGGAGTGATCAGGGGTTCTGAGAACAATGAATTTCTATTCGCTGCCCCTTCTTTGAAATCTCTCCAGGCTCTCCCTCCCCGACCATTTCAAAGGGATGTTTATAAATCTGTTTTGTTTCACTGCAGAAAATGTGCACCAAGGATTCTGCCTTCTCTGGGAGTTCTCCTTCAAAATGTGTTGCTTCACACACACACACAAAAAGCGCTGTTTCATAACTTCAAGGGACATGAAGTTCACCGCCTTGGATGTGAAAGTGCTTGTGGCCACGGCAAGCGCGCACAGATACAAAGCCGTAGGGACACGGGCTTCTCACCGGGACGTCCCGAGTTGGGCTGGGGGAGCTGGCCGTTCCACGCTCGACCTCCCTGGTGCCCACCTGGCTCCGCAGCCCTCCCCACCTCCCTCCCGCAGTCCCCCTGCCCCCCTTCCACACCCACTCATCCAGTGCTAAGCGGCTGCCTGCTCCGTGCCTGGGGGTTCAGGGGTGAGCAGTCAGCGCAGGCGCTGCCCTTGCGCTGTTTCCAGCCGAGCCCTGTAGATGTTCTTGGAGTCCCTCCAACCGCCTGCCCTCTCTTCCACTCCCCACTGCCCTTCCCTCCCAGGCGCGCTCCCTGTCTCTCCCCCGGCCCCAGCCATCGCAGTCACGGTGGGCAGAGGAATTTTCCCGGGGCCCAGTTCCAACCCAAGCGTTCCCTCTGCAGCTTGGCAGTCGTCCCTGCTGGGGGAGCCTTACTCCAGGCCTGAAGAAGCGCCCCCCCCATCCCACCCAGCTTTCCAGGGGCGACCCTTCTGCTCTGCAGGCTCTGTCCCCACACATTCCGCCTTCTGAGACTTCTGTGTATTCTGTCCTCCTGCCTAGAAGCCTACTCCCATCCACGCTGTTCGCCTCTCAGAGGCACCTCCAGGCTCTGCTTTGGGCTAACTGGCGTCTCCGTTTGTCACCCTGTCTCTGGCGAGCACCCTGAGAGTGTGAGCTGGGTCTTAACTCCGCGGGGTGTAGCCGTGTGCCCTTGGGTAAGTCACACACCTTTCAGAGCCTCATTTTTTAAAAATAATCTGTTAAAAGGGGACCATTACACCTCTCCCAGCGCTGTTGGGAAGAACATACGCCATGCTGCCAAGCATATTAAGGTTATGACGGCGATCACGTGCGTGTGTGCTCAGTCGCGATTGACTCTTTGAGACCCTATGGACCGTAGCCCACCAGGCTCCTCTGTCCGTGGGGTTTTCCAGGCAAGAATACTGGAGTGGGTTGTCACGTCCTCCTCCAGGGGATCTTCCTGACCCATGGATTTTACCTGGATCTCTCACATCTCTCCTGCGTTGGGAGGCGGGTTCTTCAACACTAGCGCCACCTGGGAAGCCCCATGGTGATCACAGGCCATGGAAGTCCCAGCTAACCTCTTGTGGACCCAGCTATGCTGGTGCGGAGGCGGCTGGGTGGGCCACGCTCACCTGGCAGGACGAGCCGACGTAGCCCGGGGGGCAGCGGCATTCCTCCACCTCCAGGGCCCGGGGTCCCTCGGAGGGGCCGGGCTGGGCGACCTCAAGGCTGACACCACTGATGCTGGCCGCCAACGGCACGGAGGAGAAGGTGGCTCGGACCAGGACCTCATCCAGGTCGGCCAGCGCCATCAGGAGGTGCTCGCGGGTGGCTGGCTGTCCGTCGGGCCGGCGCCAGAATTCCTGGGTCGGGGGGGATGACAGCAGATGAAGGTGAGGGGTTGGCCCTGCAGCACCCCCACCCGCAACCCCTGCCTCCCCGGCACTGGCTGAGGACAGTGAGCTCAGGACCAGGGTGGAGTAGGAGGCTGGGGAAGCTGGCGTCAAAGCCGGGCTCCAAAGCCGGGTGGGGAGGGTCAGACACAGTGTGGCCGAGTGCCTCTCACCTCTCGGAAAACGACCTCGTAGCTCTTCCTCTCCGGGCCCTGCAGCGCTGGCTGGGAAGCTACCAGCATGATGTTGTTGCCCTGGGGAGACACCAGCAGGATTGGAGGGGAACCGAGGCATTCTTGGGGACAGTAGGACCTCCCTCAGTCCCAGCCTCCCATCTCTCCAATCTCCCGAGCCCCTGTGCCCTAAGGAGTCAGGTATAGGCCCTGTAGTCGGGCCTCAGCCTCTGTAGTGTCCAGACACATGGCGGGAGGGACACAGGCCTAACCCGTGGGTGGGTGCCGGGCCAGCTGAGCGCCGGACTGAAAGGGTAGAAACATCAAGGATGCCCCCTGGCCTCCGCTGTCCCCCTTCTTCCCACCTGGCGTGGAAGCCCCATGCTCACCGTGATCTGGACGTCGGGGTCAGAGAGCGGGCTGCCCTGTGCCCCCGCCGTGTAGGACAGGGTGTATCGCAGCTTCCCGCCGTAGGCCGCCACCTGCAAGAGGCAAGCCCTGCAGTCACGCCCTGACTCTGCCCTCCTCTGGGATCTGCGTGACCCGACAGGTGAGGGGGTGGAGCCTCGGGAGGCCTTTCTGCACCTGTGCTGCCCCCCCAGCCAACCAGAGGCCCATGGTCACCTAGGTGACGACACCCATCAGCCCCCTCAGTCTCAGACCTGGGGGCAGCGTGCCCCTGAGAAGCCTCTATTCCGTTTTGTAGGGTTCCCCCTTTCCCACGGTCTCTGATCCCAGCAAACAAGCCCTAAGTCCCTTCCAATAACAGAATCTCTCATAAAGCAGACAGGGGTAATGACCGTGAGCACCATGGGGAGGTCGCAGAAGGCTCAGAAGTTCTCAGCCACGGCAGAGGCGGCAGGTGAGGCTGACAGCCCCTTAGAACTCCTGCCATCTGGGTAGGCGGTTTCTGTTTGCTCAGGATCCATGTCCCCCGTTTTTGCACACTGCAGTCCCGGCTTCCTCCAGAGGAAGCTACGTCCTACAGGCAGGCTGTGTGGTTTGAGGGGCCCGCCCCCTCCTCCTCTATAGGATCGGCCTGAGCCAGGCCTGACCAGTCTGCATATTCCACCGCTTCCCTTCTCTGCTCCATCACTGATGACCACGTGAACCTGGCATGTCTGCTCTACCGGAACAGAAAAACTCCCCTGACAAGTCAGATGGGAAGCTAGAGGATGGTGCCAAGTGAGATAAAGTCCTAATGAGTCCCTGGATCCAGCCATGCCTGACAGCAGATACCCTTGGGTTCTGTAGTTGCAAGAGCTGATAGATTCTTCGTTGCAGACAAGCCTGCTAGAGTTGGCCTTCCCATTGCTCACAACTGGAAGAGTCCTTCTGTTTGCTGCTGGGGGCTTCCCACGTGAGCAGCCAAGACCCCAACTCTGCCCCACACGACTTCCCTCTCTCTCTGCCTCCAGGGCAGAGGTCTGGATCAATGCCACACTGTGTCAGGCCTACTCCATTTGTTCATTTGTGTTCATTCAGTTGGCGAGCATTTAATAAACGCCTACTGACGACATGCCAGGCCCTGGGTTCCACAGGCCCCGAGGACGTTCTCCACAAGTTCAGGGTGAGGGAAGGAATCTATGGGCATAACCAGGAAACCATGAAACAGCTGGTCTCCCGTTTTCTTTGGAGGCCAGCAAGCTCACTGCCATGTCCAAGGTCAGGCTGCAGGTTGTATATTAGGGTAGCTAAGGGAGTGGACTCTGTAGTCTAATATGGGGCTTCAAGTCCAGCTGTGCTGTTTGGACAGCCTTGGACACGTCACTTAATTTCTCTGAGCCCAACTTGCCTCCCATGGAAATGGGAATAAAAATAATATTAATACCTACGTTAAAAGGTAGAATGAGGATTAAGTCATAAAGGCCACGTAAAACCCTGCACTCAGCACAGAGCCTGCAGAGCCCACAGCCTCAGTGCCTGCCGACTCCTCTCTGCACCAGTTCCACTTTGCTTCCAGCAGATTTTTCCTATCTTCATGTCCCCCTGGACCAAACTGTCTTGTCCTCTTCTCTGAACAATATTTTATTGCCTATTTTCTGTATTCTTCAAAGGCACTCTAAATCATTTTTGGAACAATACAAATACAAATGCCAGGCGAGAACTTCCCTGGTGGTCCAGTGGTTAAGTATCTGCCTGCCAATGCAGGGAACATAGGTTTGACCCCTGGTCAAACCTGGAAAGATAACTGAGCCAATGCACCCAACTACTGAGCCTGGGCTCTAGAGCCACTCTGCAACCGAAGCCCATATACAACACAGAGACCCTTGGACAGCAAGGAGATCCAACCGGTCAATCCTAAAGGAGATCAGTCCTGGGTGTTCATTGGAAGGACTGATGCTGAAGCTGAAGCTCCAATACTTGGGCCACCTGATGTGAAGAGCTGACTAATTGGAAGAGACCCTGACGCTGGGAAAGATTGAAGGCAGGAGGAGAAGGGGACGACAGAGGATGAGATGGCTGGATGGCATCATCAAGTCAATGGACATGAGCTTGAGCAATCTCTGGGAGGGAGTGAAGGACAGGGAAGCCTGGTTTGCTGCAGCCCATGGGGTCGCAAAGGCTCGGACACGACTTAGCGACTGAACAACAACAGCGCAGCTTGTGGTAAGTACTTAATGCTCCCCGAATGAATAAGCACAGCCCAAGAGCTGGGTCAGTGATCTGAATACAGGGTAAAGGCGGGCCAGAGAAGACGTGTCATACCTCCCAGTCAGAGAGGGGCCTGTGGCTCGCTGAAGGGTAAGGGCTTTGCTGGGTTCAACCTCAGCACCATTGGGACCTGAGCGTGGATCTCCGCTCTGGGATTTGGTCTACCCAACTGTGTCAATGAAACGTCTTGACAAGGGGCCCTCTGACATTTCAGGATCTGATGACACCCCTATCCACCCCTCCGCAAATCCTTGTTACCTTGTTCCCCAGGAAGGTTCTGGGCAGCTGCCAATAATAGAGGCTTTCAGGAAGCAGAGGGAAGCCTTTGTAGGAGAGAGAGAACTAGGACAGAAGGACAGGTGGTGAGAGTGGATGGAGCTGGCCGGGGGGCCAAGAGGGCAGAGGTGGGCCCGACAGGGGGTGAGCACAGACCCTGGAGGGAAGCCCAGGAGGGCAGAGGGATGGAGACCCCACCCCCGCCCCCGCAGTGCCGGCCCTGGCCCTGCTCTCTGGACAACTTCCTCCCCACCCCCTGGGTCTGGACACCCCGCGGCTCTCGCTGGCTGCGGCTTGGGTCAGTATCTGCTCACATCTGGCACTGCGTCACCTGTGGGCCCCAGGATGATTGACGGGGCACCCCAGAGGACGTTTTGAAATCTAGTGGCTGTTCTGGTGTGGATTTAAAAATGTAAAACTAGCATAAATGAGCTGGTACAGGGTTGGTGTAAAGAAAAAAAAAAGGGAATAAATATCTGTCCAAGTAGGGTGCAGAAACGGGCAGAATTTGTGACGTTGGTTCACTGACAACTGAAAACGTGGTGCTTGAGGGAGGGCTCCCTTGGCGGGTGACCTGGCACATACCTGAGCGCCCGCTGCAGAAGACAGGGAAGCAGAGAAGGCAGAGGAGGAGGGGGAGGAGGAGGGGGAGGAGGACGGGGAGGAGGGTGGCGCTGCTTGCAGAGCAGCTGCAGGCTGAGGATGGGGCGAGAGTCTCTGGGGAGGGGCCGGGGGGTGGGCGGCAAAGCTGGAGAGGAGCTGCCAGATCTCAGCATCCATCCGCCTTTGGGCCTCATCCACCTGGGGGACCGGGAGAGGGGGACAGAGGAGAGGAGCAAGGGGACAGAAAGGAGCCCCTGAGGCCCTGCCGACACCCCGGGGCCCCGGGCCCGCCCGCCGCCCACTGCCGTGGCCTCTGTTTCCACACGTGGATGCCTGACGCTCCGCCTCTCATCCCTGCTGCCCTCTCACTCATCACGAGCCTGGGGGGGCCACCTGGGAAGGGCCAAGGCTGTGGGGAGAAGCTCAGGCAATGGGTGACCTGGCAAGAGAGGTGCGGCAGACAGCTCCGGCCAAGCCTGGGCTAGAGGGGCTGGAGGCAGCCCCAGGACCACGCGTACTGGGGAGATGGCTCCCCGGGTCTCACGCTCCATGCGGGCCCATGGTACCCGCCTAAGCCACTCGCAGCTCAAGCAGGCCCATGGTACCTGCCCAAGCTGCTCGCAGCTCAGCAATGCCTCTCAAGGAACACCGCAGTGGTCCAGGCATCAGGCTGGGACCCAGCCTGGGGGAAAGTGACGCAGGAAGGCCAGGGGCTCAGCCCCAGGCTCCTACTTGGGATGCTGCTCTCTGGGTTCCTCCCTGGGGCCCTAGATGCAGCCTGTCCCCAGGCGGGCCTTGAGTTACCTGTGAAAACCGCTGTGCCTGGCCCTTGCCCTGTGGGGGCCCCGGGATCCTGCCAGTGGTCATGGCTGCCCGCAACTGCTCCTCTGAGAGGGACGTGCGGTTCTGATGGGCAGAGGGCACAGGCCAGCTCAGGACCACCGCCCCCCACCCCCAGAGCCCCAGAGCTGGAGCCCTGGGGAGCGTCCTCTCCCCACGGATGCAGCGGCCAGGAAGGCCCACCGGGCTGGGGAGCAAGGCGCACGCGCCCCTCTGCAGGCTGGCACACAGAGACCGACTCCAGGCCGCTGGGGGGCTGAACACACAGGGGGTTAACGGAGGCTGCTTGGGAGGCAGTGCTGGGGTAACCTGGCGGGCCAGGGACCGTCACGTGGTTTAGCCTCCAGCTGGCGTCCCTGTCTACCAGCCAGCACCCTGGCCACAGGCAGGGTTGGCACTAGCACCCAAGCACACGGTACGTGAGGCACCCTCCCGGCTCTAACTCCTGGCATCACAGGGCTTGGGCGCAGCCCTGCCCGGCCGTGGGCCTTCGGGCCCCACCTGGGTCCATGCGCTCCCACACTGTCTGGGGTGCCGGGCGTCTCCCCATGCGGGGCAGAGGGCATCCAAGAGCACACCATGCCCAGGTCACATCATGGTCACACCACTCAGATCGCAGGCCTACCTGGTGAGCCCGTCGCAGCCGAGCAAAATATGCCTCCCTCTGTAGGGCACAAGGAAATGCCAGGAGCGGGCGTTAGAGACAGAGAGAGAGAGAGAGAGAGCGAGAGAGCGAGAGAGAGCGAGGTCTGGGAGCTGCACGGAGCAGACACCGTGGCCAGGAAAGGAAGAGAAGGGAGAAGAGACTAGAAGGAAGCCAGTCCTGGGAGGAGTCTGGCATCCGTGGGTCTGTCCAAGGAGGAGGGACAGAGCAGCCTCAGAACCCTCCATCTGAAGTGTCCCTGACTTTCCTAGGACCCTGGGCTTGGGACACATCTGCTTCAACACTGGCCTCAACCAGCAGGCAACACCTGAACCAAGACCTTTCCCTGGGTGTGGCCAGGTAGCCTTGACTGCTCACGGAACCCGTCTAGGTGGCCACCCTGGAGTCCACCCCAAGAGCCCGGGCCCCACAGCACCTCCCTCACCATCGTCCCATCAGCCCTGCACTAGACCATGACTCTGGAGGAGCAAAGCCTGTGAGCATCTGTGACTAGTGTTTAAGGGTGGCCTCTGAGCTGGCTGGGCTTCCCTTGTGGCTCAGCTGGTAAAGAATCCGCCTGCAATGCGGGAACCTTGGCTTCCATCCCTGGGTCACGAAGATCCCCTGGAGAAGGGAAAGGCCACCCACTCCAGTTTTCTGGCCTGGAGAATTCCACAGACTGTATAGTCCATGGGGTCGCAAAGACTCGGACACGACTGAGCGACTTTCACTTTCACTTTTTCAGAGCTGGTTTGCATCCCAGCATTGCCATCTTCAGGCTGCGGGAGCCCAGGCAAGGCCCCTAACCTCTCACCCCAGTTTCCTCAGCAGTGCAAAAGGGCAGCAGTTGTCCTTAGCTCCTAAGTTGTGGCTTACGACCCGTACTGGGTTGGCCGAAACGTTCATTCGGATTTTTCCATAACAGTTTACAGGAAAACCAAACGAGTTTTCTGGCCAGTCCGATACAAGGCCTTACAATCGCACCCAGCACAGAGGAAGAGCTCAAAAAGCATGACCTATGATAAGAGCACCCAACGCCAAGCAGAGGGCTGACAGCACGGAGCGGATTCCGCGGGAGCCAATGAATGAAACTGAAACCGTGTCTCGTTTGTTCAAGTGTTTCCCGGGGCCTCGCCCAGGACCTGTTGGTTGACTAATTGTGCGAAAGGTAATAATCATAAACAGGCGAGCACTTACTATGCACCAGGCACCAGCTCTAATTCTCCAAACTGCCCTGGAGCTGAGGTTTATCACCAGGCAGCCAGCTGGGAAGTGGCAGGGCTGGGTGGAGGCCTGTCTGACCCCCAAAGGCAGCAGCCACGACGCGGCCGTCGCCTGCCTGCCAGCCCACACTGCTCGGAAGCCAGCTCATGTCTGAGTCCCTGCTGCCCAGGGCCTGGCTCAGAGCTGGTGATCGGGGAGGGTGGTCTGCCAGGCCCTGCGGCGCGTCCCACCTTGTCTCCCTGGTACGTCTCTGGGAGCTGCCAGTAGAAGGACTCGTGGCCAAGGTGGGCGAAGTTGCCGAAAGAGAGCTGGGTGCCCTCGGTCACGGGTTCCACAGTGAAGCCTGCGGTCAGGCGGCTGTTCCGCTGTGGGTTCACCAGGGCAAAGCCTTGGAAGTCCCCGGGGGCAAAGCGGGTGGTGATCTGACAGCAAGAAAAAGGAGGGTGGGGGGTCAGTCTGTCCCCCGGAGAGGCCTCTGGGTGGGGGAGGGGCACAGGAGGTCCTTGGAGTGGGGAAAGTGGAGGGGTTCTGGTAAAATGGGGCCTGGGACAGAAGTCATGGGGGAATGGAGACCATGGCTAGGGGGAGGAGGGAAGGCTGGGATGGGGGCTGCCATGAGCAACAATGGGGCGGTGGGGAGAGGGCCTGAGGGGGACCGGTGGGGGTGGCTGGGACCTGTGTTTACGTGGGCAGTGATGAAGGCACGGGAACAGGGATGGGGGATGCCGCTGGGCCAGGCGCCTCACCGGCCGGGCCCCAGAGATGAGCCGGGAGAGGCAGGCGGGAGGCCCCCCGGGCTAGGGGAGCATCCGGGACTCTCACCAGGTGGCGAGTGTAGGAGGAGCTGGCGCACTGCTGGGTGACGCCCATGCAGAAGCAGGGCAGGCAGCCGTCCGGGTTGCTGGCGCTCAGATGGAAGTGGTGGGGCCGGCACTGGCTGCAGGTGAGGCCTTCCACCTGGGTCTGCAGGACGGACCGAAAGGTGGGGGCGCGGAGCCTGGATGGGTCTCTCGCACGGCTGGCAGCCTTTGAGGCCAATCTTCCCAGCCATTTCCGGGGGTTCTGTGGGGGCCCCTGCTGCCCCCAGGCCTAGGTCCCAGCTCCCATCGGATGCTACCTGACTTACCTAGAGGCCGCGAGCAGTGGGGCAGGGACAGGCCCCGCAAGGACAGGGGGGCAGGGACAGACCCAAAGGCAGGGCGGCAGGGAAGGCCGGGTGACCGTCTCGGCCGCGCTTCGGGGCCTCGTGCGGGGCCGGGGTTGGGACTAACCTTGCACTGGCATTGTCCAGCAGCGTCACACTGGTTGCTGACGCTGCCCTGGGGGTCGCAGCCACAACCGATCTGCTCCGGCGACTGGCCGTCGCCTCCTGAGGCGGAGGGAAGCCACAGCTGGAACCCCAAACTCACCACCAAGCATCCCCATTCCCACCACCCTCTGGGCATCTGACGCTCCACCCGTTTGCTTCTGAACACCCGTCACGTGCAGGCATTGGACACATTCACAGACGCCCTCTGGGGTTGGCTGGGCCTTTTACCACCCCCATTTTACAGGTAAAGAAGCCGAGGTTCGGAGAGGTAAAGTCACTTTCCCTATGTTGGAGGAGAAAAAAGGCTCTGTCCTAGCTCCATCCCCAGAGTGGCCGGATCCCCAAAGCCTCCCCAAGCCTACTCACTTCGACAGGGCTGGCCCTGGCTGGGGTTGCCGTGGTAACCTGGTGCACACCTGTGGTGAGAGAAGGTGCCTGGTGAATGGAGGGAAGAACCACTGGGCTGTGCTGGGGACCCTGAACGGGACTCGGCGACCTCCGAGTGCCGGACGAATCAATTAGCCTAACTCACCCATTGCACAGATGGAGAAGTAGGGGGAGAAGAGGGGCAGGGACAGGCCACAGGCCATGGAACCAGTGAGATCAGCAGGGTCCAAGGCCTCAAACCCAGGACTTTCAGCAAGAATGGGGTTTCTGGGAAGACTTTGGCCTCACTGGGGATTGGAGTGTTGGGAGTTGGGAGCGAACTGCAGGTCTAGATCTCTGAGGGTCTCAAATGCCAGGCGAAACGTTCAGGCTGTCGGGGGTGGGGTGGGGGACGCTGATTGTCCCCTGGGGGCCTGTGTGAGGCAGAGTGGGGGGCTTCTGCTCCCTCCTGCTCAGGAGGGCCAGGCCCAGCCCACCTCCAGGGACAACCCCTCCTGCAAACTCCCCACCCTGCCCTCACCTCTCACAGTGACGTCCGCTCTGGCCTGGGGAACACGCATCACAGGTGGGGTGGCCGTCTGTGTCCAGAAAGCAAGTGTGGGTGGCTCTGCGGAGGTAGGGGGCGAATTTCCAGTTAGAAGGTCAGTGGCTCTTCCTTCAGGACCAGTGGGGACAGGATGAGGAGGAGGGGCCACGTGAGTTAACACGTCCTGAGAGCCAGCTATGTGCCAGGGTCTGCGCTGAGTTCCGTGGCTTCATCTCATGCTCACAGTAGGGGCCAAGGGATGTGTGTGGGCGGGGGTGGGGGGGGTTACTTCATTATCCCCATTTCACAGATGAGGAAGCTGAGGCCTAGAGAGGAAAGTGTATCTCATACAAAGGGACACAGTGAGGAAGCGGTAAGGCCACTGCCTCTCAGGAGGGCCTGGGAGGAAAGGAATCTGGGACAGAGCACTGGGCATTTCGGGAAGGGGCAGGCGTGGGCAGGGGCTGGACGCACTGGCCGGCAGCGGGCGCTCCGTGGCAGGGGCACGGCTGGCAGTCGTGTGGTGTCCCACGCTGGGCGTCCCCGTAGTACCCGGGCTGGCACTGCTCACACCGGGGGCCCTCTGTGTGGTGCTGACATTCCTGGGGCAGGCAGACCATGGGGTCGAGGCTGGGCCTGGAGGCCGCAGACCCCGGGGGCAGGAGGCAAAGGCGGGGGGCGGGCTCACCTGGCAGGCGCCCGTCTCGGGCTCGCAGACCTCGGTGTGCCCGTGGCAGCTGCAGCGTTCGCAGGTGCCCAGGTAGAGACCGCTGGGCATGCGTGTGTAGCCTGCGTCACAGTCCTGGGCACAGCAAGAGGGGCTTTCCTCAGGGCCCGCTCTGGATAGGGACTGCCGGATGGCCGGGGTGGGCTTGGGGAGGTGGGGGAGCTAAGGGAGGAGGAGCCGGGGAGCACCGCCGTGGAGGGGGCTGGTTGGACGGGTGGGTGGGACCCGGGCTCACCTGGCAGGACGGACCTCGGTACCCAGGTGGGCAGGCACACTGCTCCACCTCCAGCGCAGGGTCCTGGCCGGTGTCCTCGGGCACGGCCACGTCCATGCTGATGCCGGAGACCCTGGGGGTGGCAAGGACCCCGGTGTGAACGAGCACTCCTGTTGTACCTATGCGCAATCCCTGGGGCCCTACGCGTGATCACCTCGTTAATCCTCCCAGCAGCCCTGCCGAGATGCTACGGGGGCCCCGCCCAACTCTCTCTACCTGGGTGTCCATCCCTCAGCAGCCGCAAGGACTGGCGAAAGGCTTATACCCGCAACTTTCTCCAGGGAATGAGCCTTCCTCATGGGGAGAGGTCCCACCAACCTACTCCCTTAGGGGGACCAATGACAGACCGGCCCAGGGTACAAAGGTCCCTGTGGCTCATGCAGGATGACTCTGCAGGGCTCCGTGGTGATGAGACCCAGGCTGGTCTCTCCCTTGCCTGGCCACTTCCTCCTCCTGTCTCCTTCCCTCCCAGGTTCTCTTTGCCAATGACTCAAATCCCCATCTCTGGCTTTGCTCCTTGGGAACTCCACCTCAGACAAGCCCTATGATAGAGGAGCTATTAGAATCTCCATTCTGTTGTTGTTTACTTGCTAAGTCGTGTCTTACTCTTTTGCAACCCCATGAACAGTAGCTCCTCTGTCCGTGGGATTTCCCAGGCAACAATACTGGAGCAGGTTGCCATTTCCTTCTCCAGGGGATCTTCCCGATCCAGGGATCGAACCTGCGTCTCCTGCATTGGCAGGCGGGTTCTTTACCACTGAGCCACCTGGGAAGCCCTACCATCTACATTTCACAGGTGAGAAAATGAGGCACAGTAAGGCCGCAGAGCCGGAAAGCGGCAGAGCTGGCAGTCCACCTGCCCTACATTGCACCGCTAAGCCTGGAGCCACCGCCCAGTCCCTTCCTGTCCTCCCGCCCTGGCCCCGGACACCTGCTCTCAGCTGGCCGCTGGGTGTAGGATGCCTGGATCAGGAGGGTGTCGACGTCCGCCAGGGCCATCAGCAGATGCTCCCGCGTGGCCGGCTGCCCGTCAGGCCGCTTCCACGCTTGCTGCCGAAGAAAGAGCGTGTGGGCTGCAGTCCCTGACGTCCTGACGCCCGAGTGAGGGGCGCAGGGAGCCCCCCGGAGGTCTCCCGGGACGGCGCTGCTCACCTCCCAGAAGGGTACGGTGAAGGTGCTGGGCTGGCCCGAGCCGGGCTCCTGGGAGGTGTGGTGCTCCAAGACGATGTTATTGCCCTGGAGGACCACCAGCGGCTGCCCGTGCAGGGGCGCGGAGCCAGGCTGGGACCGCTGGGTCACCGTAAAGCGCAGCTCTCCGCCATAGGAGGTCACCTGGGACCCAAGGGGGACAGGCACTCAGCTGGGGCCCCCACCGTGGGGTCCTGCCATGGCTCGGACCGCCTCCCCTTCCCCAAAGGCCCCAGGCAGCCCCTGCCCACCTTGTCCCCCAGGAAGCGTGAAGGGAGGCTCCAGAAATAGGGCCCAGGCGGCAGGCTGTGGAAGGAGGAGAAGACCAGTTCCCCGGGCGAGGGCGACGAGATGCCCTCGCTGGCATTGTGGGTGCCCGCGGGGTTGGTCAGGCTGAACCGAGTGGGCTCCTCGGAGGCCCCTAGCACCTGATGGAGGCGGGAGAAGAGGCCGGGATGGGGGCCGTGGCCTGCCCCTCGGCCCCGGGTCCACCCATCCCTGGGCTCGGCGGTCCCGCCCGTCTGGCCAGCCCCCCTCCTCGCCTAGGTACCTGGGCACGGCGCCAGGAGGAGCTGGTGCACTGGCGACTGACGCCCATGCAGAAGCACTTGAGGCAGCCGTCGGGGTTGCGGGCGCTCAGGTGGAAAGAGCCGGCCACACACTCGTTGCACAGGCGCCCCACCACGTTGTTCTGCAGGGACAGAGCTGGGAGCTGCAGGCTGGCCCACGGGAGGCAGGGGCGGGGCGGGGGATGGGTGCTGCCTGCAGCTTCCGGTCTAAACTACCCACATTCCAGACAAGAACCCAAGGCCAGGGGGAGCCCTGGAAAGAGCATGCTTAGGAGGGCTGGCCGCCATGTGAACAACAATTCGCAATTAATGGAGCTTATAAGACCAATCATTTTCCTTTTTTCTCTGTGGCTGCTAGGGAGCTCACAAATAAATTTTAGACTTGAAATATAGCAAGTGGTGAAAATAATTGCTGCTGTTCAGTCACTAAAGTCGTGTCTGACTCTTTTGTGACCCCCATGGACAGTAAGTAGCTGATTAGGCTCCTGTGTCCAAGGGATTTCCCAGGCAAGAATGCTGGAGTGGGTTGCCATTTCCTTCCCCAGGGCATCTTCCCAATCCAGGGATCGAATCCAGGTCTCCTGCCTAGCAGGTGGATTCTTCACCAACTGTGCCACCTGGGAAGTCCTGCTTAAAATAACTCTTGCTATTATTAATGGTCTGTTTAATGCACCGCGCTGGTTTCTACTCAACCAGCGCCTCATTTAATTCCTTTTGTTTTTTCATTTAATTTCTTCAAGTCCCTTGAGAGGGATGGGCTATTTCCATGCTTCACGCAAGGAAACCAAGGCTCAGGGATGGGAAATGATTCACATGGGGTGACCAGCTTGCTGATCCACTCCACGATGGAAGGTGGGAGTAAAGTGCCTGATTTCCAAATCTGTCCACTTCTTTGTTCTGTAGACACCTGAGGCTCCCGATCTCAGGCAAACCATTTCCCTCCTCTGAGCTCCCATCTCCTCACCTTTGAATTGGTGATGCTAATAGCTACGCCATCGTGTCAACGTGGAATGAAAGCATGGTCAGAGCAAAGGTCCGATGGTCACACAAAGGATGGACCTGAGCCTGGAACCCAGGTCACCTGCCTGTCAAACCAGTTGCTTCTTCCTGACGCTGGGCCACTTCTCATGAGGGGTGGGGGGAGTCTAGCTGGCCAGACCTATCAGCCTGCAGCGGAGGCCACCACCCACTGGCCAAGGAGCCAGGGAGAGGATGCAGCCTCCTCCCTCCTCCTCCTCCCAGCTGCGGGCCGGAACCCAGGGCCCCCGGGGTGCGGGGTGGGGAGGGCACGCGTACCTTGCAGAGACAGGCCTCCCCAGAGGACCCGGTGCTGCCTCGCTCATCACAGCGCACGATCTGCTGGTCTGGAGACGCAAAGTTGGTGTTGGCAGGGAAGGTGGGAACAAGATGGACATAATCTGGACAGAATGGGGGGGTGTGGGGTGCTCCCCAAGGATCAGGGGGAGTTTGTGCTGGACCAGGGCCTCGGGCCTGGGGGCGGGCGGCCTGGGAAAGTGCCGCGGATGGCATGTGCGATACTCACTGGTGGGCCTGCACTTCCCATTGGGCTGGATAGGGTTGCCCTCGTAGCCGGCGGCACAGCTGGGAGAGACAGAAGGTGGTCAGAGGCGCTCCCAGGCCCCCCGCCCACTGTGGCCTGCTTCTCCCGGCCCCTGCGGGCTCTCGCTCACCTCTCACAGCGGCGGCCCGTGTAGCCCGGGGCACACGCGTCACACGTGGCTTGGCCGTCCGTGTCCAGGAAGCAGGTGTCTGAGAACCTGTGGGGATGAGGCGGATGGGATGTGGGGCAGGGCTGAAACGAGGGGCCGGGCCAGCGCTCACAGACCCGCTCTGTCCACAGGGACACAGCAGGCCACGAGGCCCATCTGTCCTGTTTTTACTTTTCTAAAGATATTTTATTTATTTTGGCCACTCTGTGAGGCATGTGGGATCTCACTTCCCCAGTCAGGGTTTGAACTCAGGCCCCCTGCAGAGGAAGCACAGAATCTTGACCGCTGGACCCCCAGGGAAGTCCCGAGGCCCACCTCCTCTAGATCTGCTGCACTGGAAAGAAAGAGGGGCCCGTTGTAGGGAAAAGGAGGCAGGCCCAGAGGGGTCAAGGGGCCGAGGGTAATTTATCGACCAGGGGAACCTCCGAAACCAGGTCTCCCCGCTCCCTGCCCAGAGGATGCCCCAGGCCCACTCCCCTGTCTGCGCCCCCGCCCCGCCTGCCCCTCCCGAGCCGGGTCTGACCTGCGGGAGGCGTCGATGTACGGGCACGGGCAGGGCCGGCAGGCCGTGGCTGTGGCTTTGGTGGCGTCCCCGAAGAAGCCCGCCTTGCATTTGTTGCACTGAGGTCCCTCCGTGTTGTGCTGGCAGTTCTGGGGGGAAGGGGAAGGAGGCGCTCAGGTTGGCGGAGCAGTCCTGTGTCCCGGCCCCCCACAACGACGTGGGACCACACCGGACCAGACGGGGCTCGGGAGGGTGGGCCTCTGAGGCCGACTGGATCAGTGTCCCCGGTTGTGCAGGAATCACCCCACAGCTTTGCACACAGGGGAACATCAGCTCTATCCTGACGGGGCCTTTATCACCCCACATCGCAGCCTGTCCCACAGACAGTTCCAAATACCTGCTCTGTACTGACTGAAACCCACATCCTCCTTCCAATCCGCACCCATTGGCCAGTTCTGCCCTCTGGAGGCGGATCCTCCTACCCCTGACAGCTGTTCTGGGACTTGGAGATAATTGTTCTCCCTGCTTAAACCTTCTCTCAGCTCCCAATTCCAGCTCCCTCCATCATTCCTAAGAAATAATGTAAGATTTATAGGCTCCTTCCTCTTAGGAATGGCCTGCTTAGGGCCATGTTTTACACCATACTCTCCAGGATTGATTGGTCTGACTAGAGTGAAGAGTAGGACTTTCACCTCCCTTATCTGGACATAATATGTCTGTTAATGCATCCAGAGGTCACGAGAACTTGCGTGGCAGCCACAGCAGTCATTCTGGAGGCTTGTGCTAAGCATGCAGGCACAAAGAACTCTCAGCCGGAACCTCCCACCCAGCCCTTGCCCCTAGCCAGTATCCAAGTGCCAGACGGCATAACTCACCAGGCAGTGGCCATACACAGGGTCACAGGAGCTGGCGTGGCCATTGCAGTTGCAGCCAGAGCAGGTGCCCAGGTAGGGCCCCCCGGGCACCCGGGTGAAGTGGGCGTCACAGCTCTCACAGGACAAGCCGGAATAGCCGATGGGGCATCTGCGGGGACAGAACCAAGACTGTGGCTGCAGGGACCGCGAAGCCTGGAGGTCTCTCCCCGACCTCTGCCAGGGCCTCTGGGGTCCCCGGCCCGGCTGGGTCAGGCACCTGCACTCCTCGACGCTGTGGGCGCGGCCGTGGCTGGTGGCGTAGGTGACGGTGGTGTCCATGGCGACGTCACTCAGCCCCACGCTGGCCATCTTGTGGTCGTACACCGTCTGGATGAGCACCGCCTCTAGGCTCTGTAGCACCTGCAGCATCTCCGCCCGCTGCACCGGCCGGCCGGACTCGTGGACCCAGTGCTCCTGGGTGGAGAACAGAGGCCGGGGCGCAGGGGGGCGGGTCGTGCATCAGAACCTGCCCAGCCCGTACCCCCGCCACCGCCAGCCCCGAGGGAGCAGGCCCCACGTACCTCAGAGAACTGGACCTGGCGCTGGTTCGGAACCCCCGGCTGGGTGGGCGCGTGGCCTCGGGAGAGCAGGCGGTGGCCGGCGCCCACAAGGACCACGTCCGGCCGCTGCACCGGCTCCAGCGAGCCGCGCGCCAGCTCATAGCGGACCCTGTAGCGCAGGGAGCCGCCATAGGAGTCCACCTGGCCGGGACGGGCGGGTCAGGCCGGGCAGCCGCGGGCACACGCGATGCCCGCTGGATGCCCGATCCTCCCTCACTCTGCGTCACCCGTGCCGTGTGCCCGGCACGGGGGTGGGCACAGGGAAGCAAAAACGACGGCACTTGGGCTCTGCCTTCGGGGCGCTTAGCCCAGTTTGGGGGAAGATACTGTCTAAAAGGTGCCCAGGGAGACCAGAGGGGGCCACCGAGCCCAGCTGAGACGTGGGGAGTGGTCCAGGAGGGCTTTTCCAAAAGCTGCATCAGCTCTTCTCCCATCCTGACCACAGCGGGCAGAGACTCTGCCCTGAATGAACGAGGGCATTAGGACACCTCTCCCAGGCAGAGACTGCCCCGATGCCCCCCTCCCAGCTTTAGAGGGAGTGGAGCCCAGGCAGGATCCGGGCATGGACGCGGTGGGGACTGGGCCCC
Organism: Muntiacus reevesi; assembly: GCF_963930625.1. Taxonomy (NCBI): domain Eukaryota; kingdom Metazoa; phylum Chordata; class Mammalia; order Artiodactyla; family Cervidae; genus Muntiacus; species Muntiacus reevesi. The sequence continues at coordinate 107,046,094 of NC_089251.1, forward strand.
TCCCCACCCAGGGCGGCCCCTTCACCTTGTTGCCCAGAAACTGCTCGGGCAGAGCCCAGAAGGAGTCATGGACCAGGAAGCGTCGGGACAGGTCGACCAGCTGGAACTCCTGCAGAGCGGTGTCGACCTGCAGCTGGGTGGAGGAGACGGGTGGCATGCCGGGCTGCGCGGGCATCGTCACGTTCACGCCTGGGGGGCACAGGGGAGGGATGAGTGCCACGCACGTGCCTGCCCGAGACAGCCACCCGGGTGGTAGCCCAGAGAGACGGAAAATTCTGCAAGAAGTGTGACTTAGAGGGAACGTCAGTCTCTCTCCCAAACTCAAATAAAAGTCAAGTTGTTTTTTATTTCCCCTCCTAAATTCCTGGAGCAGCATTTCCCAAAGCACTCCCCAGGCAAAGCCAAAGGTGCCGAATGATGGGGGAACCATTTGGGAACCCCAGGGTCAAGGAAAGGGCAAGGGGACTCTCTGCTGCAGGACTTCTCAGAGCCTTTGCTTGCCAATAGATCTGGACTGTCAGGGCTGGAAGAGCCCTCTGGGGGTAGTAGAAAGCTACACAACACTGAAGAATGGATGCCCAAGTCCTGGTTCCACCACCCTCCAGGTGTGTGAGTCTGAGCAAAGGCCTCAACTTCTCTATCTGTAAAATGGGGGCAACAGTGGCTTGCATCCCAGGGTTATCAGGGAGCTAAAGTAAGCAAACCGATAAAATGTGCTTAAAACAGAGTGGAACACAAAGGGAGTGCTCAAAAACTAGATAGCTGTTATTGTTCCTGTGACTATGATGGGTCCTTGGGTCCAGCTGTGTCCTACACACACACACACACACACACACACACACACACACACACACACACGGGAATTCTCTCTGCAGCATCCTCCCAGATCTCTAGGGCAGCACTAACCATCCAGGAGAATTTTCTGTGATAATGGAAATGTGCCTGAACCCAGGTCTGTCTGATGTCTAGGCTGCCATCCTGCCTCCCAGAGTCCGAGAGAACTGAGTCCAGCTGCCTGGCTTACATTTGGGAAAACAGGCCCAAAGAAGCCAAGAGTCTCAAAGCCACATGGGCAGTAGTAAGTGGTGCATCAAGAAGTCAGCTCCAGGCTAAGACTATGCCAAAGCCTGGGCTCTTACGCTCCGGGCCACTGCTGCCTCTCCACCCTGCAGGACGAGGGCGCGGGGGGCGGCAGCAGGGAGCTGGGCATTTCCCTCGGACCAAGCGCCATTCTGAGTGGCTTACGCATGTTAACCCACCAGGTCCTTATAACAACCCGGGGGGTTTTATTTTATCCTCGTCTTGTAGATGAGCAACCTGAGGCACTAGATAGTTAACTTGGCCAAGGGCTCACGGCAGTGAGGGTCAGAGTCAGAGTCTGAACCCGGATGTGACTCCACAGCCCGCCCTCTTCGTCACCTAATGCAGACAGGTATCAGCTGTAGATTTCACTTCTCCTAAAAGAGCTTGTTTTCCCCCTGAAACGCTTTTCCTACAGGGCCCGGCATTTCTTCAGCAGCCCCGTGTGCCTCCCTGGACTGGCTCCATCTGTCCAGGGCATATGCTGCGTTCCCGATTGTCTGCCCTCTGAGCCCGCGGGAGCCCGGTGCCCGCCTGCCGCCCACCAGCGCACCCTTGAAGTCGTTGGGCTGGTCAAAGCGCAGCCGGATCTGGTCCCGGAAGCGGCGGCTGCTCTGGCAGACATTGGTGACGCCGAAGCAGAAGCAGGGCAGGCAGGAGGCGCTGTGCTCCAGGTAGAAGTGCCCGTCGGGGCAGGGACCTGCGGGGCGGCACGGGAGTGGGCTACAGCCGGTCCCCGGCGGACAAGCCCGGCTCCCGCCCCGTGCCTGCTGCCCGCCTGCCCCAGTGCGCCGTACCCCGCTGCGGGATGAGCTCCAGGACGCCGTCGGGAATGCCGAACACCATGCCTCGGGCGTTCATGGCCTCGCAGGTGTAGGCGCCCTGGTCTGCCTCCTTCACGTCGTGGATGGTCAGCGTGCCGCGGCCGCCCTCACTGGTCACTGTCACCCTGGTGGGCCCCCCAGAGACAAGAGGCAGGGGTCGGGCCGGGACCGCTGGCCGCACCGCCCCTCCAGCCCCAGCCCCCTGCCGGGACCCAGAGCCGCACCTGGGATGCGAGGGGATGTGGCCCCAGTTGAGTCTCCAGTTGATGATAGGGGTGGGGACGCCGATGGCCACGCAGGTGAAGGTCACCGTCTGGCCCCGGGAAGCCTGGATCAACTCCTGGGGAGGGGTCACCACCTGGGGAGGCACTGGGGGAAGAAGAGCAGGAGTGAGGGGTGGGAGGCACAGAGTGGGGAGGAGGAGGGGGCCAGGGGGAGACTGCGGGGAGGGGCCCGGGACCCAGAGCTCGCCCCCCAGCGCCCCGCTCACTGCAGCCGAACTCGTCGCTGCGATCCGGACAGTCGCTCTCCTCGTCGCAATGGAAGCTGGCCGGGATGCAGGTGTTTGTGGACACGCAGCGGAACTTGGTGGGCCCACAGACATCCTCGGGGCGCTTGACAGCTGGGAACAGAGCCGGGTGGTGTGGGCAGCAGGTACTGCCCTCAGGGAGGACCACCCCCCCCCACCACACCAAGCCCGCCTACTTATGCCCGGCAGCCCAGGCTGCCCACCTTCCCTGGGTGTTCCCAGGATCACACTCTCGTCCTGCCTGCATGACAACACAGGTCCCCTGACCAGGCCCAGACTCTGCCACCACAACACTGCCCAGAGTGTCATGGAACCCAGTCATCCGTCCAACACAGTCCGCCTGTATCCCCTGAAACAGTCACCCCCGGCGCGGCAGTCACGCAGCTCCTCCCACATCCAGCCACCAGAGACGCACAAGATCCAAGGCACGGCCCCAGGAGCCGGTACCCTGGGACACCGGCTGCTACCTGGGCACTTCTGTCTAGTGGAAAGGCCTTTAGCAAGGGCCTGCTGCAGCCCAGATCTCGCTGCTCTGCACCTCTCTAAGGGACCCAGGGGTGCCAACTGACCCGAGACAGCCATCCATGGACTGGCCGGTCAGCCATCCAGAGGCCTGGAGCTGACCCGGCCCCAGGGTGGGGCCCCAGCTAGGCATCTCTAGTAGATGCTAACTGACATTCTTCTTCAGGGAGACGGAGCTTGAGACAGACACACAGGCACGGCAGAGGGGTGTAGGAGCAGAGGCCGCCCAGTCACAGAGGGGGAGTTCAGCGGAGCCAGGAGGACCCACTTACTGCTCCTCCCAAGATCCCGCCAGCCCCCAGGGCCACCCCCCTTTCACGTCGTCTGTTCTGCACTCGGTCAGCAAGGACGTGGCTTTCCTTGGACTGTTGCCCTGCAGAGGCCTCCGAGAAGGGCTTCTCAACTAAAACCCTCAATTACTTCTCCCTCTCAAGGGACTGTGTTGTCAGGCAAGCTTGGAGTCGCAGAGGGGTGGCATAAAACTCTGCCAGTCTGCAGCACCACGCTGCCCCTCTCCCTCCAGGGTTTGCTGCGGAGCGGGGACAGCAGGGGAGGCGAGGAGGAGAGGCTGGACCTGAAGACGTTTAGAAAGTCAGCCTGCTCAAACTGTGACCCAGGGTCATAGAGCAAGGCTTCCATTAGCCTCAATCTGGGACTACCAGGCCCCAGCCTTCGCCTCATGGGATCGGACACGCAAGATGCTGCCTGAGGTGGTCCTGACTCTCCAGGCTCACCCACTTAACTGTCACGGTATCTATCACACTGACTAGATGGATGGGTGGCCAGTGGAGAGAAGGGTGGCTGGACAGATGAACAGGAGGCAGGAAAGATGCTGGTTCCATGAAAGGCTAGCTGAATGGGGAACTGGCAAGAAGGATAATGCGTGGATGGATGACAGGTGGACAGATGGAGAAGAGATTGATGGGAGGAAGGATGCTGGACAGATGGACAGGTGGACAGATGGATTCATGACAGAATTAATGGTGAAGTGGACAGGAGGAAGGACACTGGATTAACAGGTAGATGAGGGCCTTTGCAGCTCAACAATGTATGAATAGATAGGTGGGTGGTAGGTGGATAGGTGGATGGGAGGAAGAAGGGATGTCAGACTGATGGACAGATAGTGGATGGCTGAATGGTTACATGAATGAAAAGCTGCAGACGGAGGAACAAATAACACAGAACCAACTCTAGATGAAAAACCTCCAGGGCCTTAAAGGGAAGACTTTGCCTCACACGTCCACCATCAAGGGACCCTGGTTTATCAAGCCTACTGAGCCACTCATCTGACCCCCACCCAAGCATACATGGCAAACGGTAACAAATAAATGAAGAGACAGAACCACCAGCTGTCTAGCCACAGTGCTTGCTACAAAGGTCAGCTCAGCATCAGAGAGAGACCTTACAAGTCTGTCCCCAGGGTCTCCAGCACTCAGCCGGGGGACGGCGCACAAACCCGTCTGAGAAGGGTCGGGGCTCGAGGAGCGCGGTCAGCGGGGCAGACACTCACGGCAGTCGGCCTCGTCGGTGTGGTCCTCACAGTCAAAGTCGCCGTCGCAGCGCCAGAGCTTGAGGGCACAGTGCCCGTTTCCACAGGGGAACTCGTTGGGCTCGCAGGGCGGGGTGGGGCCTGGGGGACAGCGTGGCCAGGGTTCAGCCAGAGGCCTCCGGGGCCTCTCCCCGCACCCCGCACCCGGACCCCCGCCCCACGTCCCCGCCCGGCCCGCACCGCAGTCCGCTTCATCGCTGCCATCCGCGCAGTCCTCTTGCCCGTCACACACGTAGTCTTTGGGGATGCAGTGCCCGCTGTGACACGCGGCCTCGTGGGGCCCGCAGGGCACGGGCCTGCCTGGGCTGGGCAGCGCGGCCTGGGGCACCGGGGTGGCTGGGCGCTGCTGGTCGGGGAGTGCCTCCGGCTGGACTGGTACCGGTGGGGTGGCCACCAGAGGGGGCGGCTGGGAGCTGAGCGTGGGCATTGGCTCCTCTGTGGACAGAGCCCGCTGGGCGTTGGCACGCAGGGGCGGATTCTCTCCCCTTGTTCCCCACCCCGTCCCCAGGCCCCTGACCCTGTTACCACCCCTCCCAGGTCCCTGCCCACCTCCCCCTGGCCTGCAGCAAACCCTCCTGGCACCCCCGCCCCAGGCTGACGTGGAGGCCACTGTGTGCCCAGACAGCCCCTCACCACAGTCGAGCTCATCAGACATGTCCCTGCAGTCAGGCCTCCGATCACAGCGGAACTCCAGGGCCACACACTCATTATAGCGGTGGCAGGCGAACTCTGCCTCGGTGCAGGCTCTGGGGACCTGGGGCACTGTGGGGAGCAGGGGGGGCTGTCAGAGAGGCAGGCAGACAATGCCGGGGGCACACGGGCACTGCAGAGCCGGGACGGGGTTCTGGGGCTCCGCGTCGGGCCCGGTGGTTTCTGGCTCAGCAAGGGCCCAGAGCACGCACGGTGGACGCATCACAGCACACCTGGGACGTGGGCTCCGTGGCAGCGGCCTCACCCATCCCCCGCGCGGACCCCACACGCAGCCGGCATGCCACACCATGCAACCACCAGAGCACACGTGGGCAGGCCACAGCCAGGCCTAGTGAGGATGAAGAGGAAGGGGCCGGGGGCGGCCAGTGCGCGGTGCCCAGCCACCACGCCCTCATCCTGCCTTCCCCTCCATCCATTAGCTTCTCTAGGGCCCCGGCTTGGCCTAGGTCTGGCTTTACACGCTCACCTGGTGTCATTGCGGCCGCCACAGCGGCCAGAGGGGGCGGGGGTGTCTGTGCTGGAAAGGAAGGTGTGATCAGTAGCCGTCCCACCTGGGAGCTGGGGCTTGCAGGGCTGAGCCAGCCCCATCCTACCCTCCCTAGCCAGCAGGACTCATTAAAAAGTGGGGGGAAAAGGACGAGGCCCCCAGAAATCTTGATCTGGGCCTGGGGATGCTAAGGAACAAACCTGATCTTTGGGCACATTAACTGAGGTGTGATGTGCAGAACAAGGGAGGTGATGGTTTCACCATGTCTTTTTCTGATGGGGGTCACACCACGGTAGGGGTGGAGTTTGTTCGGTTCTGGGTTCCACTTAGTCGGGGAGGAGGGTGACATGTCCCAGGAGAGGACTGATATGCAGACGGGGCTGGGAACTCCCAGCCCTTGAGGAATGAACTGGGACTGTTTGGCTCAGAGAAGAAAACACTCCGGGAGTTGGAACGTGAGTCAGAGGGTGCAATGAAAAGAAAGCTGGGCCCCACGGAAGGTTCAAAGGTACAAAGCTGTGCGTCTAATAACAGCTGTGTGCCCGGGGCCAGTTTCCTGTTGTCTCTGAGCCGTGCGTCTCACAGGTTCTGGCAAGACCAGCACAAACACAGTGTTTGGTTTGCATCCTGGCTTTTGCACGCTCTGTGTAGGTGGTTTTGGAGCAACCATTTTCCCCTCACTGGGCCTCAGGGCCTTTGTCTCTAAAACAGGAGAAATAACATCTACATCACAGGAATTACTGGGAAGTCTGAATGGGAGTGGCGTGCATACAGTCAGGGCTCAGTGAGTAATTGTTGGTGATTAAACAGAAAGTAGTTTGGACCCGAAAGCACTGTGTGAAGAAAGGAATTTACTACCTATTGTCAATGTAGAGATGTTAATAGAGAGAAAAGCAGAAACCGGGTCTCATGGGGGTACCCGCTGGAGGAAACGGATGTTGCTCAACCCGAGATAATATTGCACCACGACTGATGGGGAAGACTCATAAGGTGGTGAGCTCCCCATTGCTACCAGTGTGCAAGGCCAAACTAGGAGAGCCCGTGGTGGGGACACTGAACGGGCGGGGGCGCGCACCTGAGTCTGAGAAGCCGGAGGGGGTCGCCCCTGCCTCCAGGATGGGCTCACCTGTGCCCAGGCGTCGGAACTGGAATCCTTGGGGAGAGGTGATGTAGGAGGCGATGGAGCCGCTGGAGATGACGCCGTGCAGCACCTCCTGAATCTGAGCCCCGTCGGCATTCCCTTCCGAGCCCACATCCAGCTCCACGAAGACCCAGCCGTCCAGTTCTCTGGGGGTGGGTGTGGGGTGGGGCGGAAGGGGGAGGAAGTCGCCTGTGGTCTCAGCTCCTGCCCCGGGGCCCCTGCCCGGTGCTCAGGCCTGATCTCAACTCTCCCCCTGGCTCCTGGACAGCCTGCACCCCACGCGGGGCAAATGAAGGTCCAAACTGCCCCTCCGCCAGTCCTCACATTTCCACCAGGAGTGGGGCCATCCCTTGGGCCCCTTCTGCTGCCCACCTGCCACTGGGGCTCCTCCCGTCCTTGCCTGCCCCACACCAGCTGCCCCCCGCACCGGGGCCCCGTCTCACTTGATGAACACCACACTGACAACCTGGTCTCCGGGAATCTTCAGGTACTCTGACTCCAGCTGGCGAGGGACACAGCATCATCAGCCTCCGGAGCCCCTCACCCACCGTCAGTCCTGTACCCCGCCACGCTTGGGGAGCCCCCCCAAAGCCCCTTCACCTCACCGTGTCTACCACAGCCTCCGACACCTCTCGGAACTCCTCGGAGCCTGCGTCCTCCAGCCGAGGGCTATAGTCGATGGAGCGGGTGAAATTCACCAGCGCTCGGAAATAAACTGCAAAAGGGAGTTGCGGGTAGGGGGTGATGTGACTATGAGGGGCCCAGACCGGCAGAACGGGGGCCTCAGGCAGCTGGGCCAGTGGTGGAGATGGGAAGGTGGTCCCTGGAGGCCTCCAGTTGAGGCTGACACCTGTGTGCCCACAGCTGTGCCCAGCAGGACTGCCCAGAGCTCAAAACCCAGGCCTTGCACTTGAGTGAAGGACTTAACTAACAGGGAAAACGGCCCAATCCAGATCCCAAGTGATGGTGCAGAAGCGGAGGTCTCCTCTGGCTCAGAGGAAGGCTGGGCGAGAAGGGGGATGCTCCAAAGGAGGTGGCCTGGCAGAGAAATATTTTTTTCTTTGGTTGCACCACACAGCTTGTGAAATATTAGTTTCCAAACTAGGGATCAAACCGGGGCCTCAGAAGTGAAAGCGCTGAGTCCTAACCACTGGGCGGCCAGGGAATTCCCACCACCCCCGCCCCACTGCTTTTTATTGGTACAGAAATTACTCGAAAGTGACCGTGACATGTTCCTCCTCCTCCCTCCCCCAACTCACGCCAGTGCCTACTCATCCTTCAGGGCTTGGTTCAGCCATCACCTCCTCCAAGAAGACCACCTGAACTGCCTTCCCTTCCCAACCCTTGCTGATAGAGACCCCTCCTCCGGGGTCCCCCAGCCTCTTGGTTTCCCCTATGAGTTCCTTCTACCCCCAATGTGGCATAGCTCCTACGCGGTTATACAGGGCCGACAGAGCACCGTCATAGAGATTGTGGGTTCTGAGGTCAGCCACATCTCAGGCACAGACCTCGCCTCTCTGAACTTCTGTTTCCTTTTTGCAGATGTTAATTACATTTACTGCACTGGGTTGCAGTGGGGAATAAATGATAGCATGCTTAGAAGGCCACCCCCCTGTGTACGAAGATGCAGCCCCGGGCAAGGAGCAAGTACTAGGGAATCAGAAGATGCTCTCACCTTTCTCTCTACTGCTAGACGATAAATGTGACGGGGGGGACCTCAGCTCTCATTTACCCCGGTACCCCCAGTGCCTGCACAGTGCCGGGCACACTGGAGGTTCCTAATATGTGAAGGTGGAATAAATTCACGGCAGATTGGTGTGAGCATACACTTACAACTACTGTTTACTGAGCAACTGCTATATATATTTAATGCACATTAAATCTCGTCATGTTCATGAGTTCACAACAGAAGTCTTAAATATGAGTTGTACATGAGGCATACATGTGTATACACACACACACACAGAGTGCTTCAATGACAGTCTGGCACGTAGAAGAAGCGATATAATCCGAACTATCACTCTAGAAGAGGCCGTACAGCTTAGCGCTGAAAAGCTCAGTCTCTGAGCAAAACTGCCACTTATAATTAAAATAATTGAAAACTGCCCTGTAACCTTAAGAAAGTTACTTAAACTCTCTGAGCCTCGGTTTCCTCATCTATAAAACAGGGACAAGAGTAGTGTCCACCCCAGAGGGCTGTTGTGAGGATAAAATAAGATAAGGAATAGAAAATGCTTCTCACAGCATCTGGCACACACCAGGGGCAGCAAGGGTTAGCTGAATTCTCTCTGGTCTTTAAGACAAACCGAAGGAATGGACTTGGTTTTATTTCTTCCCATCTGAGAGAGGCATTCATGGCTTTATCAGATCTATGTTGAAGGTCTTTAATAAGCTGGGCCAATACTTTGGCCACCTGATGTGAAGAGTTGACTTATTTGAAAAGACTCTGATGCTGGGAAAGATTGAAGGCAGGAGGAGAAGGGGATGACAGAGGATGAGATGGGTGGATGGCATCACCGACTCAATGGACATGAGTTTGAGTAAGCTCTAGGAGTTGGTGATGGACAGGGAGGCCTGGCGTCCTGCAGTCCATGTGGTCGCAAAGAGTCAGACAAGACTGAGCAACTGAACTGAACTGAATAAGCGAGGCATGTTTTAGGGGTAGGGGATATAGAAGTGAACTTCATAAGCGACGATTTCTGTACCCCCGGAGATCACTTTCGAGGGGGAGAAGAAAGGAAATAAAACACATGGGCGAGGAATATCTGGACCATGGGCGGGGGGGAAACAAGGGTGGGGGGAGCGGGCGCGCAGGGGTAGGGTAGGGCTGCTCCTCTCCAGGGGCGGCCAGCAAGGCCTCCCCTCCCAGGGGATGCTCAGAGGCAGAGAGCGAGGTGCCGGGGGGAGGCCGGGAGAAGAGGATTCCAAGCGGGAGGAACCGTAGCTGCGGAGCCCCTGAGGCAGAAGGGGGCCCAGAGAAGTGACAGATGAGCCACAGGCGGGCGGCAGAGCTGGGCCCACCCTCCTGCCCCTTCATGCTCTCTCAGGCCCCCGGGTGCGCACCCCAACTCTGCGCCAGGACCACCCCCCACCTTGGCGGCTCACTGAGCAAGCCCCCGGGGAATGGGGATGGCAGCCACGCGACAGCAAGAGTGGCCGGGGTGCCCGCAAGGGGGGGTGCCCGTGAGGGCAGTGCTGGACCACGGGGCTGGGCGGGCGGGGCCCCGTGGGCTGGAGCGTGAGGGCCGTGAGCTCGGCCACAGAGGCCTCTTGTGAGCGGCCACAGAGGCCCATTGAGAGTCCCCACCCCGGCCTCTGGCCTCCGCCCCACGGCCCAGCGCGGGCTGAGGAGGCCAGGCCTCTGACCAGGAATGTGCCCGCTGTCGGGGGGGGGGATGGGGTGGGAGGGGGCCGGGCTCCACAAAAGCCCCTTTCTCCCAGGGCCTGGGAAGGCCACGGACCCTCCAGCCTGCCCCCGCCCCCGCCTCCTCCCAGACCAGGGGCAAGGTCGGGGTGAGCGCCCTCCCTGGCTCAGGTAGCGGAGGGCCTGGGCACAAGGTGAGGCTGCGTCTGCTCCAGGAACCGACCACCCAGGCCGAGGGGGCTGCTGCGGGGTGGCCCGGGGCAGGAGTGCTCTCCTGGGGCGGGGAGGCCTGCCCTGGCCAGCTGTCTCCGTGCTGGCCCTCATCTGACCCCATCTGGACGGCTCAGCTCCAGCCTGGAGGGGTGGGAGGCCCAGAGCGGCCTGGCACCCCGGGCGGGGGTGGGGACCACCGCCAGGGCCTGGAGCCACCCACCCCACTTACTGTCATACCCAGTCCCTGCTCAACAGAATTTCCTCCCCGCACCCTGGGGCTCCGGACTGCCAGGCTAGTCCTTCGGGGTCCCCTGGGTGGGCCCGGGATCGGCCAGGCCTGAGGTGGACCCAAGCCATCTCCAGATACTAGGGCCTTTGCCCCGAGGGGTCATTGTACCCACCCTGCCTCACTGGCACCCCAGGGGAGAACAGCAGGGGCCCAGCCCACTAAGCCCGGATGGGGAAGGAGCAGGGGAGCGGGTGGGGCCCGCTGGGGCAGGGGCGGCGGGCGAGCCTGGCCCAAGACTCTACAGGGAGCGTGGGGTCTCCAGTGGGACAAAGGGCAGCCTGGGGATAGGGAAGAGGACCCAGGAGAAAGGAAGGAGCGGACGAGATGGAAGAGAGGCGGGCGAGGCAGAGAAGGGAAGCGCGTGCCCGTGGCCAGAGGAGACTCCTGGTCATCACACCGGCAGTGGGAGGGGGTCCCCGGGCAGGGGAGGGCCCGGGGCTGGCAGAGAGGAGCAGCAGAGGAGGTGAGGAGGGGGCAGAGACACAGGGAGGGGGAGAGACCAACGGGAGAGACAGAGGCGGAGGTGACAGAGACACAGAGATGGAGACAGAAAACAGAGATGAAACAGACACAGAGAGATGGGGTCGGAGACACGACCATACAGAGACGCAGAGACAGCGTGGCGGGGAGAAGCAGAGAAAAGATGAGACGAAGGCGGAATGGAGGGAGGGAAAGACGGAGACATGGACGCGGAGACGGCGTGTCCAACAGACAGAGCGAGGAAAAGCCGGAGAGGGGACGAGGTGCGGATGAGACAGACAGAGACAGCGGGAAGGACAAAGCCCAAGGCAGGGCAGGCAGGGCGCGGCAGAGACACGCGGACAGGCTGTCGCAGGACGGACGAGAGCCGGAAAGACACAGAGGCCATCGGAAGACGGGAAGCAACAGGGTGAGGGGAGCTGGGCTGGGATCCCAAGGCCGGGGGAGGCAGAGCCAGGGGCCGTCTGGGGTGGGTACTGGCATTCAGGGCTTGAGGAGTACGGGGCTGGGACAAAGCCGAGGGGAGCCACAACCCTGCCCGAGGGAAGAGGAGAGGGAGGAGGCATATCAGATGATGCTCCGTGGTCCGGGAGTGGGTCAGCTTATGGTCAGGACAGCCCTCGCTTACCAGAGGAAGGAGGGAACTGCCCTTGGGCAAGGCCGAAGCAGGCCCACGGACCCTGGGAGTCAAGGAGACTTATCTGCGGCCTCTCGGGCTAAGATTCAGCCCAGCGGCCTGGACCTGCCCGAGGGGCACGGGCTGGAGCCAACGCTGGGGCCTGGAGGGCCTAGGTCCCCACGCCTCCCCGTAGATGAGCCCCACGCGATAGGAGAGGCTCCTGCCCTTGGGCCCTCCCCGCTGCCTCCTCTCATTCACCCTGCCCCGCCTCTGCTCTCTCCTGCCCCCGTAGCTTCTCAGGGGAGCAGGAGGGCGAGAAAAGCCCACTCAACAGCCTCGTGGGAGGGGTCCTAGACGTTTCTGAAGGGACATGGTGGACGGGAGCAGGGTCCCAGCAGGCAGGCTCGGCAGGAGGCAGCTTGAGGTCAGCACAGGTCATTTTGGGGTGCCTTGTGTGCCTGGGGCCCATCTGACACCCACACTCCAACCCCACCCAGATCCTAGCAGCAGCTGTAGCCCTGCAGAGACGGACACGGGGAGCAGCTTCAGACGGGGTCTGAGTTCCAGGTGCCGGGAGGTCACGGGTAGGATCGCGCCACCCAAGGGCCAACCCTCTGGTCTCTACTGGCCCAGTGAGGACGCCACACCCTCCAGCACTGGACGGCCCCGAGGCACCGGGAGGAAGGGAGGCGACCCCACCACCCCAGGCTCATCCCAGCCCGCTGGGGTGGGCAGTGCTGGGGATGCAGTGGGGCTGCCCAGCGGCGACTCCGAGCTGAGCTCCGTCCTTGGTCCCGATCACCCTGTGCCCAGGCACTCCCGGAGAAGGCAGCAAGAACCATACGGTACCCTGGGTCTCATCCCGGCTCATCCCTTCTCTGCCCAGAATCCCAGGGTGGGAGAAAACAGAGACTCTGAGCTGCCTCCCCGCACTGGGCCGGCCTCTGCTCTGGCTGAGCATGCGGGGTGTTGGCAGAGTGGGCAGCTGACCGAGGCCTGATTCCTTCCCCCCTGTGAAGCTAGCCCCCTTTCCCCCCAACCCAAGAACCCTGGCCTTCCAGCAGGTGACCCAACATGAGGCAGGCTCCCTCCCACGCTAGGCTCCTGGCCTGTCCGGATGCCCGAGCCACAGAGCACCTTGGTCTGCCCTTCCCTGCCCGCTCTGCATCGGTAACCCCAAGCAGGGCCCTGGGGAAGGACTCCACAGCTGAGCTGCCCTGGGAGATGAGATCCTGGCTTTGAATGCTGAGTGGCTGATGCTCAGTCCCGTCGGAACTGGGCATTTCCCAACACAGGCAGGCATAGAACCCGGACACCCCCAACCTCGTAGGGACCGGCCAGTCAAGGCACACAGCTGTCACTCGATGGGGAGGAGGCTGCCCCCACAGCAGGTGCAAGGAGGCCTCAAGGCCCTCAGCCCAGGAGATGGAGCCTCTGCGGCTGGGATTCCCAGGGGGCAGGCTGGGGGCCTGTGGGCTGTCCCCAGATACTTACCCATCTGGAAGTCCCCGCTGCCCAGGTCGCCGCTGCCCACACCGTCTACAAGCAGAAGAAAGACTTTTTGAGCAACAACTAACCTTCACTGACTACCTCCTGGGTGTCAGGCGCGGCTCTGGGCTCATGGTGGGAAGGATCATGAAAACAGAGCTGTTGGGACTTCCCTGGTGCTTCTAATGCAGGGAACTCAGGTTCGATCCCTGGGCGGGGAACTGAGATCCCATAGGCCATGTGGCTCGGCATAAAAAGCGAAAGTGAAAGTCGTTCAGTCGTGTCCGACTCTTTGTGACCCTGTGGACCATACAGTCCGTGGAATTCTCCAGGCCAGAACACTGGAGTGGGGAGCCTTTCCCTCCTCCGGGGGAATCTTCCCAACCCAGGGATCAGAGCCAGGTCTCCCGCATTGCAGGCGAATTCTTTACCAGCTGAGCCACAGGGGAAGCCCAGGAATACTGCCATGGGTAGCCATGAAATAAAAATGGGTAGACATGAAATAAAACACAGCTGTTGTCTCCTCTCCACACCTAGGGAGGGCCGCCTGCAAAAACTACGGAAAGCCTCCATCAGAGAGGGTGTGGTCCAGGCTGGATGGAGTGAGTGGGGCCACGTCAGACGCGCCTCTAGGTGAGGACGGGAGGAAGTGGAGTAGGGGGGCTTCAGGGGCCATAATAACCCTCTCCTGTGCACTGCCAAGCACCTTCCCCTTAAGTCCAGCTTATCCTGGGCTGTGAGGGGAAGCAGCCGCCAGCCCGGGGTCACACAGGCGTCAGTGAAGGGTCCTGAGCTCTTAGCCCATTTCTTTTTTTTCCTAAATTTTTTAAAAAGTTGAAGTATAGTTGCTGTACTATATTATACAGTTTACTGGTATACAATATAGTGATTCACAATTTTTTTTTTGGGGGGGGGGTTGCGGTGTGTGCTGCAAGATCTCAGTTCCCTGACCAGGGATTGAACCCAGGTTCTGGCAGTGAAACCACCAAGTCCTAACCACTGAACCGCTGGGGAATTCCTATAATTCACAAGTTTCAAAGGTTATACTCCACTTACAGCTCTTATAAGATATCGGCCGTATCTCATGTGGTACACTGTATCCTTGTAGATTGCTTTATGTCTGACAGTTTGCACCTTTTCTTCTCCCACCCTTATACTGCCCCTCCCCTTTCCCCACACCCACTGGTAACCACGGGTGGGTTCTCTACACCTGTGAGTCTGTTTCTTTTTTGCTATATTCCCTGGTTTGTTGTATTTTTCAGACTCCGCATACGAGTGATATCAGACAGTATCTCTTTCTCCAACTGACTTATTCCACTTAGCACAATGCCCTCCACGTCCATCCATGTCGCCACAAAGGGCAAAATTTCATTCTTTTTTTAATGGCTAAATAGCTGCCTGTATGTACCATCAGAGAGGTCATCATCACCCAGTCCTCTGCTGACGGACACTTAGGGTGCTTCCCTGTCTTTCTTAGTCCATCTCTAGAGGGGCCACCTTGGGCCAGGACCTTGGGGCCTCTCTCAGGACCACTGGGAAGCATCCAAACTCCACCCTGACCCCCTCCACTCCCGGCCACCAAAACAGCCTGCTCACCTCCCGAGGCCTCATCAGCCAGGAAGTCCTCGTCATCAGAAAGCTCCGAGTAGCTCCAGCCAGCCCGGCCGGCTGTGACCGTTTCTGCATCCTCCGGCAGGGACAAGCCGTCGTACGCCCTCAGCCCGTGGGTCACCTGCGGGACACCGCACAAACAACTGACTCAAACTCTCCAATTCCTGCCAAGCCGGGGCCCCTCTTCTCAAAGGGGGACCCGGAGTCCCACCCCGTGGCCCTCCAGTGGTCAAGTCAGACGTGCTTTGGCAAAGACAGTCAGGCTGAGGCTCTACCACTGTTTTTGTCTCAGTTTCCCCAAGTCTCATAAGCCACTGAATAAATCCTCAAATAAACAAATAGTAAACTTATACTTTTTTTTTTCTTTCTTTTGTGGCCACACTGCGTGGCCTGCGGGATCTTAGTTCCTCGACCAGGGATTGAACCCGAGCCCCCTGCAGTGGACGCACAGAGTCCTAACCACTGGGCCACCGGGGAAGACCCAACAATACACTTAAAGCCGCTTTGGTAAGTGACCACTCTTCTTCCCTCGGGAGAAGGCAGGGGCTATCCAGGACACGAATTAGTGGGCTGGGAGATACAGCAGATAGACGGTGACCGGGGCCGGTGCAGACGAGGGGTGTGGGCAAGTGACGGGGCGTCAGGGCCAGCACGAATGGGAGACAGAAGCAGAGATGGAGGGCAGTCAACCGAAGCTGCGGTCTCCAACAGCGCCTCTCCCCCACCGCCCCCGCCCCAGCCATCTTGTGTCTGCCTCAGTCTGGCCTCCGAGTCTCCAGGCCACAGGGGACACATTCCAGCCACGTTGGAGATCAGCTCTGGCACTCGTGGCCACGCCGACCGGCTCATCTGTGCACCCAGGGGTGGGGGTGGAGCCCAGCAGCTGGGCTGAAAGGGGGCAGGTCACCATGGTGTCAACTCCACGTGACCTCGGGTGGCGCTGAGCCCAGCACGAGCTGCAGCTCGGTTCAACACGGGGGCGGCTCGGACCCCGCACCCCACAGGCCGGTGCAGAGGGGCCCCCGCGGCCGTGACCCCTGCCGTTCTCAGGGGTGGGTGTGGGCAGTGAAGGCCTCTTTCCCCTTAGACAATACTGTGTGTGTGTGCGCGCTCAGTTCTCAGTTGTGTCCGACCCTTTGCAACCCCATGGACTATATAGCCCGCCAGGCTTCTCTGTGCGTGGAAATTTCCAGGCAAGACGACTGGAGTGGGTAGCCATTCCCTTCTCCAGCGGATCTTCCTGACCCAGGGATCGAACCTGCATGTCCTGCATTGGCAGGTGGATTCTTTACCACTGGGCCACTTGGGAAGCCCCTAGACCAGACTGAGGCGTTTCCAAAAGAGTTTAACAAGATAACGGAGAGGAAAACAAACCAAGTGGAGCCTAAGGAACCGCAGTGTCTCCAAGCACAAGAGCCCACGGGTCCACACGTCCGGTTCCAGATGGCCTGGCATGAGTGTCTTGGCCTCAGCCCTATCTGGGGAGCCCAGCCCGGCCAGAAGGAAATAGGCTTGCTTGTAAAAACCAAACCCAGCTCTCACTGGCTAGACAAGGAGAGACACCCAAGGAGAAGGAAAAAGCCAGACAGTCCCTCTCTCTCACACCGACCACGTCCCTAGAGCCTCTGGCCTTTTCTCACGCTGGTCCCTCTACTGGAATGCCGTTCCTCCTTTTGTTTATCTGGCTAACTCTCATCCATCCTCCGAAACTCAGCTAAACACCACCACCTCCTCTAACTACTCAGTCACAAAACAGAACACATTCCCACAGGCCTGGAAACAGGGATGAATCTCAAACACTTTGTGCTGAGCAAAAGAAGGCAGACAGAGAAAACGCCATACTATACGATTCCACTTCCACGAAACTCCGGGGGCGGGGGATAAGTCTAACCTATGATGACAGAAAGATGGGTGGTCGCCTGGGACCAGGGGTGGGGTGGGGCCGGCCGGGAAGGGACGGCAGAAAACCTTTTGGAGTAACGGTCCCCCGGGTATATAATCGATACATCTGACTCCCATTACTGAACTGTACACTTAAAATGGGTATGTTTTATTGCATGTAATTTATACCTCAATAAAGATGACTCAAAAGAAACTCTCTTCTGGGAGGAGTAGTTGACTCCTCTGCCCCCAGGCTGGGCTCTGGACCGTCCGGGGCTCACAGTGGAAGGGCTGTACCTGCACCAGCATGACAACACCTCGAAAGCAGGGACTGTGATGAGCTCATCTCTGCCTTCTCAGCACCCCATGTTCAATAAGTGCGTGAACGAATGGACAAAAGTGTCATCACCTATTCACTCCAGCTGCTTCCTGAGCACGACTTTGCTCTGAAGGTACCACTCAGCCCCGGGCAGCCTGTGTGTATCTCCCTCCTTTGGTCATCTTTTTTTTGGCAGTGCTACCCAGCCTCGTGTAAGGTCTGCACTGCCCGCGTCTATCCCCTGCTATGGCCTGAAGCCCCCTTCCCCTCACAATCCATGGGCAAATCCCTCCTCCGCTTCTTCTCCCTTTGGTCAAGTGCCCATTCCTGCCCTGGGTGGCCAGTGGACTTCTGGGCCGTGCCCATGAGGTCTGCATCCAGGAATACACTTTAGAACCTCCAGGAGCTGGTGAGAAATAGATTCCTGGGCTCTTCCTCAGAGACACTGAGTCATCTCCCCACCCCAGGTGGGAGGGCTAATGTCACGCCTGCTCAGGCATTCTGACACTGGTTAAGAACCACAAGGCTGGTCCAGCATCAGGGAATCTCCCTCCTCTCCTGGCTCGGGGTAGAGAGCAATGTTCCCTATCCCTTGGGTGGGCCCTACGCAGGCCCTGATGGATCTAAGGGGAGTGTGAGGCTAGGGCTGGTGCAGGGGCACTGACTCTGGGCAGAGGAGGCTGGCGGGGCAGGACCCTCCCCACTTGGGGAGGGCTCTCTTTGTGTCACGGCCAGCCCTCCCCCTCCCCAGGCAAACAA
This sequence comes from Muntiacus reevesi, assembly GCF_963930625.1. Classification (NCBI taxonomy): domain Eukaryota; kingdom Metazoa; phylum Chordata; class Mammalia; order Artiodactyla; family Cervidae; genus Muntiacus; species Muntiacus reevesi. The sequence continues at coordinate 107,063,960 of NC_089251.1, forward strand.
GGCTGTGGATAGCATACCTGGGGCACAGAGATTCCTGGCACCCCACAGATACCAGGCCACTGTCTGGAAAGGAAAACCCTGGTGGTGAGCGAGGTCCAGGGCTTATGCAGGGAGGGAGAGGCCACTGGGGCTTGGGACTGGACAGGAAATAGCAACATGAGATTCATCTTGGAAAAAATGTTGGGAACACACATCTGCAGTGAGAGGGGAGAATCCAGAGCATGTCGGGCCCTGGACCGGAGCCCCCTCCACCCCAGGGAACCTGGGGAATGGGCTCGTCACATGCCAGCTTGCCCCCGCTTACAGCCCCTACCCCACAGTCTAAGGCTTTAGGGTCAGATAAGGGCCTGCAGCGAGGGACAAGTCAGCAATAGCAGAGACTTCACTTGCGAAAAGCTGAAGATCAAAAGGTTTTAGCAGCTGTATTTCACATCTGGAAAGGGAGATGCCGCCAGACCGGAAAGCAGCTTCCAGAAAGAGACCCAAAGAGTCTGAGACTTGATCATTGAAGGGAATTTGGATTCAGACCTGGAAAGTCCAGGGTCTATGTGGGGAATAAAAAGAACCAACATTTACGGAGCACTTCCTACGCACCAGGCACTCTAAGGATGCTGTAGCTGTTAACCCAGGTTAGGGGTCAAGGAGCCCTGCCGTAAAGACGGGGACGTGTAAGCAGAGTCAGGAATCTGGGCAGAGCTGGGATTTGAACCCTGGTGGTCTGGCTCCAACATCTAAGCCCTAACCACTGTGCAACACCACCTCTGCAACCAAGGCTGGGGAGGGAGCGAACCCACCCAAGTCACCGGGGAGCCACGCCCACAGACCACTCAGCCACACTGCAGTTCAGCTACAGAGCGTTTCCTTAGCTGTAGTGTCACTTGACCCTGACAGTGACCCCGAGAGGGATAAGCGGGTGTGACTGGCCCCCACTGGCTGGCAGGCTTAGACCCAGGGCCTCGGAGCACCCTGCCCCCAGCCCCTGCTCCCCAGGAAAGGAGGTGGGGCTGGAGCTGGGCCTCCAGGCTGGCCGTGAGGGCAGAAGCAGCGGGCAGAGCCAAGAGGTTGGCCGGCCTCCATCCCCAACGGGACCAGCTCCCAGGGACGCCTGAGCCGGCAGCAGCCGGGACGCATACAGTGGGTGCTTAAGGTCCCAGCGAGGGCCGCCAGTAGCTCCAAGGTCACAGGCAGAAATAGAGCCCAGGTTTCCTGCCCCCAAGCCTGTCTCCGGCTGGAGGGAGCCCTGCTTCCTCCCAGAGGAACCCAGCACTACGGGCGGGCATTGCAGCCGGATGGCGGGGCTGAGAGGAGGGGTCCAGAGTGCAGAGCTGGGGCAGAGAGGAAGGAGGCAAGCAGAGAGGGGGGATTTTCCAGACTCTGCAGGCAAGGGGAGGGGGGCGCGCAGCTGACTCATACTGACCAAGGACTATTCTAGAGGGTTGGGAACAATTTCACGGGGTGGAGGTGTGGGCAAGGTGCATCCCTCAATGGCCAGGCACTCCCCGAACACAGGTGAGACCAGACAGGCGGTGCATCAAACAGGCAGAGGACTTTGGGGAGACAACCACTCCCAGAGGCAGGCCCTCCCGTGAGGATGCGGTCACACATGGAGCTCCAGGTCCAAGTCCCGCAAAGGCCCTGGGGGACAGGGGACAAAGGCTGGGCCTTCCTCTCCTGGCCTGGGTGAGGATGCCAACCAAGGGAGGGAGCCAAGGATGTCTGGGAAGGGTGTGGGAGTGAAAGGTCAAGCCATGGCAGAGGGGTACCGAAGGCAGAGATTTGGGGCGCCAGGGCAGGTCCTGATACAGATAGACGATATAACGTGTGGGGGGTTTAAAAAGGAGTTTTTAAGTGAGGATTACAGGATCTCACAGAGGTCACGTGTATAGAAGAAGAGTTTCTGGTGCTACTAAAATCAAAGCGGTAGGAAGCTGGCAGACTGAGGACGTCACACCCCAGCTGAATCACTCTGTTACCCTTCTCGAGTTCATAGACTTCTGAATTCCAAAACATGGCTGACCTCCTGGGTCTTGACTGTGACTTACAATTGTTATTTCCATTTTGCAGATGAGGAAACTGAGGCTCAGAGAGGATCATTTGTGTAAATGGGATCAAGCAGGTAAGGCCCTCTGCCTGGTGCCTGGTATACAGTAAGTGCTCAATAAGCATTAGAATTAACATCATGCAGGGGGTTCAGGGTAGAGGTGAAGAGCTGAGAGGTGATCGGGGATGCACGGGAGTGTGGGACGTGGGCTCAGGCGTAGGGTCACCTTCAGGTCTGGGATGAAGGGAGGAGTCTGGCTCCTCTGCCCAGGCCTTGGGCTGGCTAGCTGGGCAGAGCCTGGGTGAGCAGGAAGCTTGCTTTGAGGGTTCAAGGTTGACTCTGGGAGGACTGGTGGGGGGGGAACTTCAGGCTTCTCCAGCGACATTCTTCACAGGTCTTGGGCAGCCAGCCCACCTCCCACCCCCTCTCCCTGTGGTCCGGGCCTGGGGCTGAGCCTTCCACTCCCCCACCCCAACCCCAGCTGGGCAGGAAGGTCTGAGCATCGCAGTCCCCAGGGAGCCTGCAGTCGCCCAGGGCAAGGCTCCAGGCATCTGGGCTGGAGTGAGCTCACTCCATCAAAATCCAGAGACAGTGGGAGGGGAGGTGGGGGTGGGGCAAACGAGCCACAGCCTGCCCACCTGCCTTCTGCCAGCGCAGATTCTGCCCCCTCCCCCATCTACGGCGGAGGGACCAGCAGATGATGTCCCCCAAGCCCCTCCTAATCTCCAGCAAGGGCCCCGAACTCAGACAAGCTCCCCCCCACTCTGCTATGATGCAGGCTCCCCAGGAACCCCAGCATGCAAGCACCCCCCCACCCCCCCAACACTCTGCTACAACCCTGGCCCCGGACGCAGGGGCCAAGGTGCCATGCCCCACCCCCAGGCCACTGGGTACCCTGTCCCCGGGCAGCAGACGGCAAAAGGGAAGGAATCTGTCAGGGCAGCAGTTTGTTGTGCAAACTGCCAGGGGCGGGAGGGCCCGACACAAAGGCCAAAAGGCCTTTAATCCCCTGGCAGGCTGAGAGGGGCGCCGGGCCGGAAAGGAGGTGGCCGCAGCCTCCTCAGGCATGCCTGCACCGCCCGTGCCACGCGGGAGCCCTGCCAGCTTCCCACACTCGGGCTCCCAAGGCAGCAGGACGTTCGCCAGCCAGGTGGCCAGGAAGAACACAGATGTGCCAAGTGAGGAGAATGCTTTCCTCCGCTCATCAAGGGCCTTCCTGTGCAGGAGCTGAGGGGAGGTCTATACAAGGCTTATTGCACACAAACCCACAGCCTCATAAGCAAGATATTCATGACTCCCCCACTGCAATTAGGAAAGAGACTCAGAGAGGTGAAGTCACTTACCCAAAGTCACACAGCTCAGGCAACAGAAATCCAGTTTGAAAGCATGGCCCCTGTGCTAGCTGAGGCACAGCTGCCAGCAGGCCTCTCCCTCTGATCCCTGCCCCCTGTACCACGGAGGCCTGGAACCTAGAAAGGCAGCATTCCAGCCAGGGCCCCAACCCGCTCAGGGCTTTCAGCAGAGGCCAGGGGAGCGGGAAACTGCTGCCTGGGGCTTCTCATTCCAGCCCTGCCCTGAGCTCGCCATGTCGCCTTGCACAAGCTCTTTGACACCCTTCCCTTTTAGCAAACGGCAACCATCTAGGTCAATGTGAACGAATGTCTTGATCACTGGTGCATCTTCAAAACAGATAACACAGAGGAGGTATTCAGTTAATACCTAGTGATTTAGTGGCATGGTGAATGAATGAATGAATAAGCAACTTTGCCCAACAAGCCTGAGCTAGGAATTAGCCCATCTGACAAAGGAAAGCAAAGTTCAGAAAGAGAAAGTGAGGGGACTTCCCTGGTGGTCCAATAGTAAAGGATCCACCTTCCAGAGCCGGGGTGAGGGTTTGATCCCTGGTCAGGAAGCTAAGATCCCAAATGCCTAGTGGCCATAAAGACCAAAACACAAAACAGAAGCAATATTGTAACAAATTCAATAAAGACTTTAAAAATGGTCCACATCCAAAAAAAAGTGAAAAAGAGAAAGCAAGGATTTGCCCAAGAAGACACAGCTAGCATGTGCCAGGATGAACGTTGGGTTTCATATTTCCCCCCTGGTAAAACTGAGGCACTAACACCTCACCCCGAGGGAAGGAGGGGACTGAGTCTCACACCCTGAAATCCATCCTAGGACACCTTGCCCTTGGTTGACAATCCCTCCAGGTCTCAGTTCTCTGCTGGGGGGACACAAGCGGAAGGAGAGGTGACCTGCTTTGGGCAGTGTGGCCGAAGGCCCTGGATCTGTCTGGCCCTTTTCCAAGTGGACCTGACCTGGGCTCTGCCTTGAAGGCCCCTGTAGAGTAGCGGGGGCGGGCACTGAAAAGGACCTGCGGCTGCCACAGCTGAACAAGAACACTCTATCCCTGAGTCTCAGAGAGAGGCGACTGGTGCTGCGCAGAGTGGGCACCCCCGACTCCAGGCCACCTCGGTCACTTTCTAGCTGGGTGGCCTCAGCTTCCTCCTCTGCTCAAAAAAAAAAAAGACAACCAAGAATCGCCAATCAGACCTGCCCCCTAAGGTGCAATTCAAGCCACTCTGACCTCTACCTACTGAGCACCAACTAGGCGCTGGCCCTGAGGATAACAGGAGGAAGCAGATGGTCACGGTGCTGTGTGGAACACAGACCATCAAACCGAGTGATGTCAACACAGTGAGAGGAGACCTCTGCAGAGGAAGGAAGGGGGCTGGGGAGAGCCCAGAGAAGGGCCCCTCCACTTACAGCAAGGCTGGCGGCGGATGTGGGGGAAGCTGGGGCAGGGAGGTGCGGGGGAGACGGGGGAGGGTTTCCCAGGGGAAATGACAGTTCAGCTGGACTTAAAGGTGATCGCGACTAAGCAGGAAGGAGAAGGGACAGTGAGCGTGCACCAGGCGGAAGAAAGGTGGGCTGGGGGCCGGGAAGAAGTCTGGGGCAGTGGCACACGGTGAGCCAGGTGGCAGAGGATCCCAGGGACCAGCCTGCGAATGGGCTTTTCCACTTAAAGAGCAGTGCCTGTACGTGTGCCGCTGTTACGGGGCAGCTCACGGAGCCTAATTCTCCCGGTCCCCCCGGCCCCCGCTCTCTCCTCCTGCTCCTACACCCCGAGTCCGCTTTCCTCCTGGTGCCGAGCGCGCTCCCCGTCACTTACGGGAGGGAGCTGGGAAATGTCCCTGCCTCACCAAGCGCCAGGTGGGGCCAGAGCGGAGGGCGTGGCCAAGCGGGAGCAGTTTCCGGGCTGGGTGGCCCAGCAAGAAGGTCCCCAGGGGCTGAATGTCATCCACCAAGCTTCTGTTGCTGCCAGCAGCGCCTGTGGCGTCCACGTGCCTGCCTGCTGCCCACGGCCCGGCTCGGGCCTCAGATTCCCTGGCTCCTGGGTGGCCCTGCTGCCATGGAACACTGGGGCATCTGTGGGCCTCCAAAGCCACACCAAGTGGGCCGGGCGTGCCCATGCCTTCCGGGGTCACGACCCACGGACTTCATGAATGAAGTTCATGGCACAGTTTCAGACCTATGGAAGCATGGGGGAAGTGCTGCACGCATTTTTGATGAAATGAGATGACACTAATAAACGATGAACCTGAACTGACGAGGTTGGGCTCTCGACTCATCAAAAGTGAAAGTGAAACTGTTAGTCACTCAGTTGTGTTTGACTCTTTGCAACTCCATAGTCTGTGTAGCCCACCAGAATCCTCTGTCCTTGGGATTTCCCAGGCAAGAATACTGGAGAGGGTTGCCATTTCTTTCTCGAAGGGATGGTTTCGACCCAAGGATCAAACCTGGGTCTTCTGGACTCGATTCTTTACCATCTAAGCCACCAGGGAAGCCCAAGAATTAGGAGGCGGGGAAAAAGCCCTGATTATGGACAACCAGGTCCTGTGTGACCTACCTACACACACATGTATACTTACACACATCTCTGCATCTCACCTCTTCCTGGGCCCTCCCCACTCTCTGCCACATTTGTCTCAACAGCTCTCAGACACACCAAGTGCCCTCCTACCTCAGGGCCATTGCATCTGCTATGTCCCCTGCCTGGGACGCCATCCTCAGGTGCACACTCTCCTCTTCCTCTGGCTTTTGCTCAACTGTCACCTTTAGAGAGACCCACCCTGCCTATACCCCAGGTCCAGAATCCACCATAGTTGGCCGTCACTTTCTTTACCTTGCTTCAGAGCACCTCACCACCTCAACTGTACATACATTTACATGTTTACCATCCGTCTCCCCCAGCGGAACATCAGTCAGCTCCACGAAGGCAGGGACTCTGTCCATTTTACTCACTGCTGAATTCCCAGCCCCTAAAAGTGCCTGGCATACAATAGATGCTCAATAATTCTGTTAAATTAACGCATGAATAGGATTTACAAATCAAGAGACAGGCTCAGAAAGGTGACTTGCCCATGGCCATAGAGTTGGAAGAGCCAAGACTTTGAAGGCAGGCCCCTGGTTCCAGAGTGAGAACCCTGTTCTACCTGAGCCCTCCTCCAGCTCTCTCTGATGCCTGGAGCTTTCCAGCCAGGAGGCCCGTCTCTGGGGGAACAAGAAGCTGCCCATGGTCACTGGGGAGACACCTGCCCGCTGCCCAGACCAGCATCCCAGGGAATGGGTGGGGGGTCTCAGAGGGAAGCAGGCCCACAGCAGGGCCTTGCACAAGGCAGCCAGGGAGCCAGGCCTCAGTGACTCCATTCCTGCTTGCTCCCGTGGGCATCGGCAACAGGAAAAAACAGGCTGGAACGGGAGCCCAACAGCTGCAGCCAGAAAGGCCGGCTCCCCCCACCCCTAGGGCTTTCCTCATCTGTTTCCTGGAAGGGGGAACGTGTTGGGGGATGGGGGGCGGGCAGGCAGGGCCGAGCCCAGGGTTGAAGACAGGCCTGTGGGCAAGAGAGCTAGAAGTAAGAGGAAGGGCCCCTTCCTTCCGAAGGACCCCAGCCCCTCTCCTTATGACTAATGTCCATTCCCATGCACAGTAATTCTGGACAGGAACAGCTAAGGGGGAAGGTCGTGCAGACAAAGACCTCTGGGAAAGGCTGGCTGCACAAAGCTTGGCTGGCTCCTAAAGTCCTAAACGTCCCAAACACCACAATGAGGAAAGGGGGGAGGGGAACAACTATTGAGTGTTGCTCAAACTTGCTTAATTTGGAACCCTTTCTCATGCAGACCTGATGGGACTATCACAGAACTCCCTTTGGGAATATCCAGCCCAAACATTTACCTTTCCCTCAGCTTAGCTGCCAACTAGCTCTGCCCAAGGGAGGCTTCAGATGTAAGCTATGAGACACCACAGGGGCTTTAAGAAGGGGGTCCTGAAGACAGAGAAGCCCCAAGGCCCCGTGAGATGTGCCAACAAAGGAAGCACAGAGGTGACCGCTGGCTGGGGGCTGGAGGATACAAGAAAACCCAAACAGGAGCTGCCCTTTCCCGCCCTGGCCATCAGCCGCCCTCTCAGAGGACGAATCCCTCAGAGGGGACCAGGAGGGTGGCCCACCTGATCATGGCCAGCGGCCTAGGACCGAGGAGAAGGTTCCAGGTTCCTATGCCTGGAGATAAAGGGAGCTGAGCATTCAAGGGAGGGCCCAGCCACTGGGTGCAGGGATGGGGTTGGGGGATTGCTGGGGGCAAGCGGAGGTTGGAGGGGCTGGCGGTCCTCCAGGTGGCAGGCAGGCTGAGAGGGATGCAGAATGGATTTCCAGCTCACCCCACTGTTTTGGGCAAGCCCCTTCCCTTTCTGGGCCCCAGGCTCCTTCTCAAATGATGCAGCAAGCCCTAGACTGCCAGTTTTCCAGTCTGTCCTCGGCAGACTCGGGGGCCCCTTTAGAGACTGGGTGAGACAGTGGTGGGGGACAGGGACAATACTCACCTCAATACATAACAAACCCACCTTTCCCATTTTTATATTCTGACCTCCTACATGATATGTCTGGGGCAGTCCCTGATTAGCTGTAAGCAAGTCACTTCACTTCTCTGGGCCTCTGTTTCCTCCTCTCTAAAATGGGTATGATCATTTATATTGAGTACCTACCTCCATAAGGTTGTTGCAAAAATTAAATAAAAATGCAAAATGCTACATACGGTAGGTACTAGCCCATGGTGAAGGCTCTGTGTTTGTTATTTATAAAATAACAGATTTTATAAAATTTCTAAAAATAGAAGAGTATTTAATCAAAATTCTATTATTTTGCCCAGGAGGTGCTAGGTTCTTAGTCACTCAATCATGTCCAACTCTTTGCGACCCTGTGGACAATAGACTGCTAGGCTCCTCTGTCCATGGGATTTCCCAAGCAAGAATATTGGAGTGGGTTGCCATTTCCTTCTCCAGGGGGTCTTTCCAACCCAGGGATCGAACCCGCACCGTGGCAACCCACTCCAGTATTCTTGCCTGGAGATTCCCCATAGACATAGGAGCCTGGCGGGCTGCCGTCCACGGGGTCGCACAGAGTCGGATACGACTGAAGCGACTTGGCCTGCGGCACATCACTATTATTTTGACTGAAACAAGGGTGTCACTGCTTCATAAGTTTAAAAGTTTTCAGCTTAGATGATCCCAAACGTTCCTTCTGGCTTTGTCATTTTATGACATCGAGATCCTGAAATGTTAGGATTTCTAAAATTCTGAACTGTGACTCCCCCCAGCACAGAGGGCGGGGCTCAAGCAGGCAATTACAAAGTCAGAACCAGTCAGAAGGCGCAGACGTCAGGGAGCTGACCCGCAAAGGGTTACCATCTTCATTATCATCGTTTATCTGTTTATACCTCCCCCACCACCCTGTTCCAGAAAGACTGGAAGCAGCTTACAAAGATGTAAACAAGAGAAAAGTCAACTCAACATGCATAAGAAAAACCTGGGGGCAGCAGACAGGGCCCGGAAGGGAGTGAGTGAAGAGGGAGAAAGCATGTGCTCATTTCTGGACGTCTGGGAAAGTGACAACAGATTTGGTTCTAAGCTTTCCAGCGGCCAGTGGGAAGAAGGAAATCTGACCAGTCCTTGGATTCTGCGCCCCAGGAGGGGAAAACAAACCTGTTGCTTAGAAAAAGCACGACTATTCCAGATACTGAGACCATGAATTTCCCGAGGGTAAAGGTTTATCTGTTATCTGGCACCCTTCTTTGCCCTTGACAGTGGGACCAGCATCCCACCCAAGTCCACTGACCACGACCCTTTGAGGCTGAGCCCAGGGGCAGAGGCTCCAGTGATCAAAGATTCGAGAGCCTGGAACGGAGGTCCAGGGAGTGCCCCCAGCATCCTCGGTCTGGGCAGGACTACCCATTCCTCCCCATCCCTGAACACAGCCAGTGCCCGAAATAGCCAGAGCAGGGGAGGGTGCCAGGAGGCCCGGGGCAGGGGACCCGGCGAGGCCCGCCCACGGCGGAGGGCCCCCGTGGGCCAAAGCACACATATCCCACTCGGGCGCCCGGCCCTCTCCGGGAGTCCCCCACCCGCCAGGCTGGCCCCTTCGCTGCACGTTGCTCACGCAAGAGTCCAGGCAGCTGCCCCACCCTTTCCACAAGGCAGGCCTTCCCGCAGGAGCCAAGTGGAAAAGTCTTTGCAGAAACACTACCCGCACCATATAGGGAAGTGCTTGAAGACCTCCTCCTGCTCCCCAACCTCCAAGACCAGCCTCCCTTCAGGAGTCTCCTGGACTCCCCCAGGTGCAGGCCAAGACAATAGGGGCTATTCTGGGCTGCATGGGGGTATTTTTACAGCTCTGGCTGGGCCTCATTCCTGGGGAACAGGAGGCCGTGACCTCTGCAAGACCTTCCTGAAATTGTTGCTGCTCAGACTGTGGTGGCTGGGTCCCAACCTCTTCAGCCAGGCCTTCAGGCCCTGAGGGATCCCCTACAAGTGCCTCCTCCTCCAGGAAGCCCTCGGGGGCCACTGCCTAAGCCCCTTGGAGGGGCTGGTTCTTGGCCTCTGGTCAGCCACTGATCTTCTCAGTCTGCCCTTTTTGCACTTCTGCAGTTTTCTCATCTGCAGAACGTGGATAATACCACCAGTACGTGTAAAAGTACCTGGAGGCTTCTGTGGTTAAAAGGAAGTTGTGTCTTCCCACACAACCATGTGGGGGAGAAGGTAAGCAGAGTGGGAATCTTTTCTGCTTTGTCACTGCCCTTTTTTTCCTAGCACCCGGCACACAGTAGGTGCCAAATAAATACTTATTGGCTGGTATAAATATTTGTGGAATGTGTCTGGAACCCCGACAGAACCACCCACAGTGCTGAGTACACAGGTGGCTAATACTCTTCGGTGATAATACTGCCAGATCTCATTTTGGGCACTTGGCCCATGCCAGGCCTTATGCTAAGTACTTTACATTGATTATCTCATTCAATCTGCCAAACACTCCCAAGCAGTAGGTACTATTATTGTTTTACAAGCAAGAAAATGCTAGTTCCACCCCAAGTGGTTCACCAGCTGGCCTGGGGTCCTAAAACTATGAAGCAGCCAAGTTGGGAATCAAGCCCAGGAACCCTGAGGTCTCTATCATCCTGCACAAAAACACCGCCCACCCCCCCACACACACTGACTCCAAAAGGCAGCGAAGTGAGCACTGAGCTGGGAGCCAGGAGGCTGACTGCAGCTGTGTGGCTTTGAGCAAGTCCCTTGGACTCTCTGGGATTGTTTTCTTTTCCATGAAAATAGGAGCGTTTATTTTGACTCCTTTGGGTCGCTGGTGAAATCAAAGAAATTCAGGGAAGTGACCGCGTCCCCCCAGTCAGCCCCTCCCCAGGGTCATCAGCTATGGAGGACGGTGGGAAGATGTCCTGGAGAGGGTTGGGGTGCCCAGTACTGGCTCTGGAACAAAGCTCGGCAGCTGCTGACAACAGCTGGTGAGAGTTCTGGGCCTGGCCCAGCAGGGAGAGAGGGACAGGCTGAGAGGTCACCTCTGGCCCTCTGTCACCCTTGCCTGCTGACAGCTGCTGGGGCCTCGGGGCCAAGGGCCCCGCAAGCAGGAGGGGTGGGAGCCGGCCGGTTGGGGTCATCTCAGTTCTCGTGCAGCCAACGGCTCGAATCCCAGGGTGCCTGGCCCCCACTGGCCCTACTGGCCAGGACGCAGGCTTGGCTGCCCCACCCCGTAGCCCTTTCCCCAGTTGCCAGGGGAAGGCTGGGCTGAGGGTGGAGGGGCTGGAGCAAAGGTCTGTGGGTTGAACAAGTCTTGCCTGGAGCCGGGGCTGCCCCAGAGACCCTGGCGGGCCGAGGATGGGAGGGGCTGGCTAGGAAGGGGGTCCGAGGAGAGGTCTCGTGGTTTTCTTGGCAACTGGCTGGGGCTGCAGGCCCTTTGGGGAGCCTCCTTGGAGCCTGTGAGCTCAGCCTTGGCCGGCTGCACCCCAGGCCCCTCTCAGCCCCCTCAGCTCCCCCGTCAGCTTGGTGCCAAGCCCTTCCAGCCTGCCGCAGCCCACGTGGTCCTTGTTCCTCTGAACTCCTGCACACCCATAATTACACTGACCATATTTTCCGAAGCAAACAGGGAGCACATTCAGCAAAGGATTCTTAGGCCACTTCCGGGAGCCAGAGGCAGCCTGGGAGATGTAGTCTGGCTTTCAAATTCCAGGACATGTTCATGGTGTTTCAGAAAGACTAACTTCTCTTTTTTTGGCCCCCCCTGCACATCATGTAGGATCTCAGTTCCCCAGCCATGGATTGAACCCACATCTCCTGTGGTGGAAGCTCGGGAGTCTTAACCACTGGACTGCCAGGGAAGTCCCTGGCAAGACTATTTTTGTGTTATTCGATTCATAAATCGAAGCTATCCTAGGAAATGTGTGCTGGCCATAGGCCACCTCACACCACTTAGAGATGACTGGAGACCCTTAGCCTGGCGGCTTCCTACCTGTGCAGCCCCGAGCAAGTCACTTGACCTCTCTGAGCTTTTGATGCCTCATCTGTAAAACAGGAATAAAAAGGGCTGCCTCACAAGGCTGCTGGGACAATTCGGCAGGACAACCCTAGAGCTTAAAATCCAGAGTCAGGCATTGAAGCAATTACTAAGTGTCACTTCTTGCCTTTCTGCCCCTCCCTACTCCTACCCATCCAAGACCTTACACGCCAAGAGAGTGAACGCCTCAGAACCCCAGTGAGATTCTGGGGTTCTGCTCCCTCAAAGGCAAGGTAGGGCTCAAGGAAGAAGAAAGTAGAAAGAAGCTGCTCAGTCGTGTCCGACTTTTTGCGACCCCATGGACTGTAGCCCGCCAGGCTCCTCTGTCCAAGGAATTCTCCAGACAAGAATACTGGAGTGGGTTGCCATTTCCTTCTCCAGGGGATCTTCTTGACCTAGGGGTCAAACCCAGGTCCACCGCACTGCAGGCAGACCCTTTCCCATCTGAGCCATGAGGGAAGGGCTCAAGGCAAGCTACCTACAAAAGGCTCCAGCAGAGCCCTGGGTCCTGGACTGTCAGGGATCACCTAGCCCAACAGGCTCACTGATCAGAAGGGGAAACCGAGGCCCAGAGAGGGCAAGTAAGACCCTCAAGGAGGCCCCGCCAGTGCTGGAGAGGCTGGAGCTCACCCCACCTGTGACCGACTGCCGCTGGGTGACGTCACCTTGGCAGCATCATGACAAGGAGCAGCTGGACTATGTCCACAGAGTTCTGAGAGCAGTGCCGGTAACTCAGAGAGGATGTAGCACCTTGAAGAAGAGAAGAAGAACTCTCCCTGCAAGGTGATGGCTGAGGCACTCAGGACCCAGGCGTCCTGGCTCCTAACACGGGGGTCCTTCACAACCCATGATGCCCCCTCCCCGAGGCTGGGGTCCAGGTCACACAGATGAGGCTCTGGGGAGGTGGTAACAGGCAGGGTCTTTGTGGTGGGCTGATCAAGGCCTGAGACCCCCGTCTCAACCCCTGGGAGTGAGAACTGGCCCCTCCGGCCCATTCCAAGCCCCCAGGCAGACAGGCCCAGCAGAGGAAATGCAAGGCAGGCTGGCGAGCCAGCGGGTGCTGTCCTTGGCGGGGAGAATTCACCTCCCAGGGACTTGGGTTACCGGGTTACCGGAAATGATAAATCTCCCGCTGCCTGCCACCTCCGACCAGGAATGTCGGCTGCCCGGGGCGGGGGGGAACATCCTGTCCACCAGCCCTCGGACAGCCAGAGACAGCCAGGACCTGGCCCACTCTGCCTCGTCCCTGGGGCCTCGGCTTGGGCTCCGGGGCTCCCCAGACAAAGGGCACCTGTCATTCTGGGGCAGTTTTAACTGACCAATCACAGGAGGAGAAGGGCTGGACAGGGGACCCCTATAACACTGAGAGCCATCCCTAAACCTGATCCATTCGATCCTGTCAAACATGGATCCTGAGCCCCAAACTTAGACGAAGGTGCCGATCTTGTTAACCCAACGTAGGAGACGGCACAGCATGAGCTCTGGGTTAGGGTTAACCTGGCCGGAGGCCCTGCTCTGATACGTGCACGCTGGGAGGTTTTGGGTAACTGGCTGCAGCACCTCTCGCCCCTCATCTCTGATACGGAGGTGACAAGGCCGTGGTGGGAGCCCTGTGACTTTCTCGGGGCTCAGCTGTGACACTCAGCACAAGGAGGGCCTGGCACCAGCAAAGGCCCAATAAAGAGGTGCCATCAGGTGCCAGGAAAGGAGAAGAAGGCAAGATAACCAAAAGCTGTCCTGAGAGCAGGTACCATGAGCCAAGCATGTTCTCTGCCCTCATGGAGCAGCCGCATCATACACCAGCACTCATTAAACACTGGAAGTGCTGGAAGGGAAACTATAGCAGGGGGACGGGGCCAGCCCGCCCCGGGCTGGGTGGAGGCTGCTATTCTGCACAGGCCATCTGGGAAGGCGGCACGGATGTGTGAAGGGAGCTGGTGCCCGTGTGCATGGAAGGAGAGCTCTCTGAGCAAAGGGAACAGCACCTGTCAAGTCCCCTTCGAATGTTCTGGGAACATTCAGGAGGCCAGTTATCTAATCCTCATGATTGCCCTGAGAGTGAGGTATGATTATCCCCATTCCCCAGAGGAGGAACAGGAGGCTCAGAGAGGCGTGCCAGGATCACAGGGGGAGTAAGCGGCAGAGCTAGAATTCCAAGCCTCCTTCTCAGCAAAGGGGCCAGGGGTTACTGCCCTCGCAGCTCCATGGGAAGGGACAGAGCGGGTGAAAAGAATGCACGCTGCTCAGTCGAAGACCGGATCCCTCCAGACTGGCCGTGGATCTCAGACAGGTTCCACCTCCTGCCGGGGGCCCCCCTGTCTGCAGCACTCATGGACCAGCGATGCCTGTTCGTCCACCTCCCAGCTGATGAGGGAGGGGGCAGAAGTAGGGTAGGGGGAGCGGACGATGCTGGGAGGTGACTCCGAGCTTTCCTGGCACCTCTGATCCAAAGCTTCTCCCCACAGGTGTGGATGCTGCGTACAGGCCTGGCCAGCCCAGAGAGACCTTCCTCCAGAGTGTGCCCCTGCCTATGCCTGCCCGGCCTTGTCCCCACTCAGCTCCCAGGACCCACCCCATGAAGAGCTCCCGGTGCTCCAGACCAGGCGGAGGCCCAGGACGGGCCTTGGTAACCGGGGGTGCCAAAGCAGGCCAGCCCTCGCGGGCACCAGGCCAGACCCTGAGGCCCGGCCAAGTGCAAACAGCATGCTTGGCGCCCAGATACAGGCTCGTTAGAGCGGGCAGGTTGCCCACTGCCCCCGTCACAACAAACTATCATCTCCGCCCTGCTCGAGGGGCCCAGGCAGCCGGCATCTCCGCTGGGAGCTGGGGACTGCCAGGGGAGGCCTTCCCCCACCCACCCACCCCAGCAACGGGCAGTGGGAACCTCCGAGGCAGGACGCGGAGGGGTCAGAGGCCAGCAGCTCAACAGGGAGCTAAGCAGAGGGGAGTGGGTGGGAAATTGAGTGGGAAAGAGTGGGCTGGATGGAGCCAAGTCACGAACTTTCCAGCATGACGTGCAAAGTCGGGCAAGGGAGGGTGAGACTTCCCCAGCACCAAGGAGAAGGTGGAGATGGCAGCGTGGCAAGAGGCGCAATCCTGTCTGCCTCCATCAGGGGCCCCAGGGTTCTCCCAGGCCTCCACTGACTGGGGCTTCCAAAATGGCAACCGTCATTCCTTCCTGCCACAAGCGAGTACCTGGAATGTACTGGTGTCACTGAGAAACTTTGATTTGCTTTAATTAAGTCTTAAATTTAGGGCCACCTAAATTTGGCCACCTGATGTGAAGAACTGACTCGTTAGAAAAGACCTTGATGCTGGGAAAGATTGAAGGCAGGAGGAGAAGGGGACAACAGAGGATGAGATGGTCGGATGGCATCACCGACTTGATGGACATGAGTTTGAGTAATCTCCGGGAGTTGGAGATGGACAGGGAAGCCCGGCGTGCTGTGGTCCATGGGGTCACAAAGAGTTGGACACGACTGAGTGAGCTGAACTGAAATTTAGGGACTTACCCAGTGGTCCAGTGGCTAAGAATCTGCCTTGCAATGCAGGGGACTCAGGTTCAATCCCTAGTCAGGGAACTAAGGTCACACCTGTCACGGAGCAACTATGCCCACAAGCCACAACTAGAGAGCCCATGTGCTGCAACGAAAGATCCCGCATGACGCAACGGAGATCTCGTGTGCCACAACAAAGATTCGACACAGCCAAATAAATAAACATATTTTTAAAAATCTTAAATTTAAACAATTACATGTGCCTGGCGATCACCAAATTGGGCAGTACAGATTTAAACAACATCACCAGTCCTTAAACCAAGCCTGGAGGGAGGGTGGTTTTCATCTGACACAGGAGGAGACTGAGGCTTGCCTAAAACCACACAGCGGGTAAGCTGCACAGAAGAAATCAGAACCCAGGCCTGGCCCTTCCATTGTGCTCCCACCCGGGGTCATTGTCAACCCTGGCACAGACTAACGGAAATCATATGTGCGTGGGCGATAAGGCTGCCCAGTTAATCAAGACATCAATCTCTTGCTTTTGGCCCGAATTCTGTCAGCTACATCGGTTATCACACGCTGACCAGACGGGACATTTATAAAAGTCTTTGATTTCTTGACATAAAGAAAAGGAAGAATGACGATGGAATATCCTCGGTGGTTGAGGAGCCAAGTCTTTGAGAATGCTGGGACTCTTCAGTGACATGCAGCTGGGCTTGGCCCTCCCGCCTCATCGCCCCAGACCCTGGGCAGCCCCCCGAGGCTCCCGAAACTTGGACGACACTCTCACCAGCATGTCTTCCTGCCTCTGAACCTCTGTGTATGCTGTTCCCCTCTCTCAGAATGCTGTTCCTCTGTCTCCCCATTTAAGCTGCTCAGCCTTCCTTCAAGGCCTGGCTTAACTACCACCTCCACTCTGAAGTCTTCCTGGACCCCCTACAAAGACATCTTTCTCCCCCACACATCTGTAGGACTTAATTTCTATCTCTTAGAGGGCTAGAGATTTGGTCTTAATTATAGCCACTTGAGTAAAGGGTTCTACTCTCTTGTTAGAACCAAAGTTCTTTGGGGATAAACACCAGGTTGAGTTTTTTCCATCATATTTATATATGATCAACTATATATATAGATATTTAACCCTTAGACACTTCCCAATACCAAGCAGAAGCTAGTGGATAATAAACAATATTTACTAAATTGAATCGAATAAGTGGCTTGCTGTTGCTGCTGCTGCTAAGTCGCTTCAGTCGTGTCCGACTCTGTGCGACCCCATAGACGGCAGCCCACAAGGCTCCACATCCCTGGGATTCTCCAGGCAAGAACACTGGAGTGGGTTGCCATTTCCTTCTCCAATGCATGAAAGTGAAAAGTGAAAGTGAAGTCACTCAGTCGTGTCCGACTCTTAGCGACCCCATGGACTGCAGCCTACCAGGCTCCTCCGTCCATGGGATTTTCCAGGCAAGAGTACTGGAGTGGGCTGCCATTGCCTTCTCCAGAATAAGTGGCTTAGGCTCCCCTCGTGGCTCAGACAGTAAAGAATCTACCTGCCAATGCAGAAGACCCAGGTTTGATCCCTGGGTCAGGAAGATCCCCTGGAGATGGAAATGACTACCCACTCCAGTATTCTTGCCTGAGAAGTCCCATGGACAGAGGAGCCTGGCAGGCTACAGTACATGGGGTCACAAAGAGTTGGATACAACTTAGCAACTAAACAGCAACAACATAGTGGTTTAGAAGTCTGGGGACTCAGTTTCTTAGGGCTCTGCCCTCATCTGTGATCCCGACAGGCAAGTCCCTCCCTTGCTCTGGATCTCAATTTGTACAACTGTAAAATGGGGGCAACGATAGTGCCCACCTTTGGGAGCGTATCTGTAATTATTACACTTATTTGACAAACACTATGCGCCAGACACTTGACAAATATTTCCCTCTTAACAACCCCATGAGATAGGTAATACTATCAATATCACTCTCCCTACTTTATAGAGGAAACTGAAAGTGAAATCACACAGATAACAGAGTAATGCAAGTCGGGTGCTCAGCCCAGCAAGCGGCACAAGGTAATTGCTAAACTGTGCTTCCCTGGTGGTCCACTGGTTAAGAACCTGCCTGCCAACCACGGGTTCCCTCCCTGGTCCGGGAAGATCCCACATGCCACGAAGCAACTAAACCCGTGTGCCGCATCTACTGAGTCCATGCTCTAGAGCCTGCGCGCCACAGTAAGAGAAGCCGCTGCAAGGAGAAGCCCGTGTACACAACTAGAGAGCAGTCTGCTCGCACTGCAACTAGAGAATACCTGCACAGCAGTGAAGACCCAGCACAGCCAATGATAATTAATTTTTAAAAAAAAGGAAACTCTAGCAATGCTTCCCCCAACCCCCCGCCCTGTATAATGAAGACTCTATAAAGAATTGGGAGAAATTTAAGGTATTTTCCCAGGGCTGGGAAGTTGGTGATAGACAAACTCCGGGAGTTGGTGATGGACAGGGAGGCCTGGTGTGCTGCAGTCCATGGGGTCACAAAGAGTCAGACATGACTGAGCGACTGAACTGAACTGAACTGGGTGCATAGATGTTCCTCCAAATATTTGCTGCTAGATGGACTCAGTCCCAAAAGTACCAGTGATAGAAGGAGTGACCCTAACCAAGCCCAGGGAAGCTCCGACCCTAACCCCCCTGCTCCCCAATCTGCCAGGCGGTGGCCACAGACAGAGCAGAGAACCTGTTCCTGCTCTCACCTTCCTCCAAGGACGGGAAATGTAGAATGACTCTGGGGAGATGACTCAGGGCCAGTAGAGCTGACCCCATGGGTGAATGGATTAAGTCTCAAAGGCAAGGGATACGCCTGACCTTCTCCAGTCCTGCTAAGAGCTTGGACTATTCCTCTCCCCAGGTCCAGCCCAGACCAACAGAGGGGAAGGGGGAGGAGAACAGAAAGAGAATCCACACTGATTAGAGTTTTTACGTTGGCCATCTCTCCAGGCCCCAGTTTCTACAACTGTCAAATGATAACTCCTACATCATGGGGGTGGTTTTCAAGATAAAAGGAGACAATGCAGGTCAAGTGGAAGTTTTTCCATCTCTAACACGCAGGGTGCTCAGCAGGGGATCTTGTTAGTGTACAGACTGGGGTTCAGTAGTCAGTCTACGGCCATACCACCCTGAGTGTGCCCGATCTCGTCCGATCTCAGGTTCAGTAGGCTTGGGTGGGGCCTGAGACTGCATTTCCACAAGCGCGCAGGTGAGGCCCAAGCCGTGGGTTCCGTGGACCAAAAGGGCCTAGAACAGCACGTGCACACAGCAGGCCTCAGCGAAAGCTAGCTGTACTTTCTCTTCTAAAGACGCGTTCCTGAGGGGATCGGGGCTGTCGCTTCACCCCGGGGACCCTGAGGTCCAGCACAGAAGGCCTGGGCTGCAGGCAGAAGCAGGAGTCAAGATCCACCCTTCCCGTGTATCACACCACCCCAAGCCCCCCTACTCTCGCCTCGGGGGCATCGAGAGAGACCTCGGGGGAGGACACACCATCCTGCCCTCCGCCCCTTGGCCGGCCCCTGCTGGGCCAGCCAGGCCTCTGGACATAAGCCCAGGCTCCCCCCAGAGAGGCCTTGGGCCATCACCTCCACTCCCCCAGCGGGAGCCTCCAGCAGCCTCCCCCTCCATCGCCTTATAAAGTGGCCCCGCGCTGCTCTTTTCCAAGCTGCAGTTTCATTTTATATGGAGTGAACCAACTGCGTTCTCCCTGCAGCCGCGGCCTGACTGCTTCACACATTCCTTCTGGAGCAACATTACCTAATTTAACCATAGTCCCTGCTCTCTGGACTGCTCAAAATAGCAGCTGCTGGTGGGGGGAAAATGCCCTAATGTTATCAAAATAAACAATTCTCCCTCCTCCCCCACTCTGGGCCGGCGCCAGCCTCGGGACCCAGCCCAGGGAGGAGGGAGGGCTGGGAGGACCAAGGTGGGCCTGGGGTAGACAGACGCCCCCTTCTCCCCATCCTTCCAGCCCGCTCACAGATGATCCTCGGACACTCTCTCCCACGTGTTCTTGGGACATTCTGTCACATGTGTTCCCGGGAGCTCCCCATTCCTTTCCCTGGCCCCAAGCCTCCAAATGTTGCCCTGGTTACCCAAGACTGGGATTCAACTTTCACTTTTTCCTAATAATAAAAACTATAGTCGGAAGGATTGTGATCATTCCCCAGGTATTCATTACGAGCTCAATACTTCCCACACCTTGGCTCACTGACACCTGCAAAGTAGGGATTTCGCCTTCTATTGTTTCGGAAGAGGAAACGGGGGCTCAGAAAGGTGCAGAGACGAGCCCCCGGTCACACAGCCCAGGGGTGGCAGAGGAGGGACTGGAACCCAAGCCCAGCCACCCCAGAGCCCTAACCATCTGCTGCCTTCTAGCTGGGACACCTTTGCAGGGTCAGCGCCCGGGAGAAGAAGAGCCAAGGGGGTTTTTGGTGCTGGACCGGGCCTGCTAACGTGGCTGATGCCAAACCACAGGGGCCGGATATACCCTGGCTCACGTTCCACCCAGACTGTGTGAGCCCTAAGTCCGTCCCTAGAACTCCAGGGGCAGAGGCTGCCCGTCAAGCTGGGATTCCAAGTCCCTACTGCCCGCTCCTTTCACCCCACGTGCCCCAGAGCAAGGCTGCCACCTTCTTGCAGGGGACTCCCAAGGGCTGACATACCTCAGGTGCAACCAGCGGTTAAGGAGCTGGGAGGGCAGGCCTCCCCCCACTCCCCCGTGCTCTTAACACCAGGGTGATCATTAACCAGAGCAGAGCATCGCACCCCCAAAGGCCAGGAACTCCAGGCCCCTTCCTACCTGAAGAATTCTGGGGCCACTTTCCCAGCCACAGTACCAGGGTACTGAGGCTCCTGGTACAGGGCAGGGGTGACCGGGATAACAAAGACCTAATCTGAAGGCATTAGGGCAGGGGGAAGCAGGTGCCTGGGGGGGCACTTAGGAGCATCTGGGGCCTCGTCACTCCGAGCCCCTCTTGTCCTGCTCCTCACCCCAAATCACGAAGATCCATCAGTGCAGAGCACTGGACATCGGGATGGACCTGGGGCTGGGAGCCCCTCCGAAGGGCAGGGAGAGGCTGCAAAAACCAAGCCCCAAGGTTCACGCAGGACTAAGTACCAGGGGAAGTCATGAAGGGAGAAAAAGAAAATTCACAAAATAATAATTCCCGTCATACACCAACTGCCTGATCTGGCTGGAGGTGATTTACACAATGTCTAATCTTCACTAAAACCCGGCAAAGACGGTTATTACCGTTCCCAGCTGATAGCTGAAGGCTAGAGAGGTTAAGTCACCAGCCCAGGGTCACAGAGCAACAAGTAAGGAACCAGGACAGGACTCAGGGCTGTGCCTCCTGCTGACGACAGTGTCTTAAAGCATAACCTGCAGAATTATTTTGGGGGACGGGGGAGGGAGTGGGGCGGGGTGTGCTCTTAGCGTGGCATGTGGGATTTTAGTTCCCAGATCAAACTCATGCCCCCTGCAGTAGAAGCTAGGAGTCTTAACCGCTGGACCACGAGGGAAGTTCCTCACCTGCAGAATTAACTGATGGGGGCCACATAGGCTTCCTGGTTTGATTCCTGGGTCGAGAAGATCCCCTGGAGAAGGGATAGGCTACCCACTCCAGTATTCATGGGCTTCCCTTGGTGGCTCAGACGGTAAAGAATCCACTTGCAATGCGGGAGGCCTGGGTTCCATCCCTGGGTTGGGAAGATTCCTCTGGAGGAGGACATGGCAACCCACTCCAGTATTCTTCCCTGAAGAATCCCCATGGACAGAGGAGCCTGGTGGGCTAGAGTCCACGGGGTCGCAAAGAGTCAGACACGACCGGGCGACTAAGCACACAGCACACAGGCCACGTAAAGGAGACTCGGAGTCCTGCTCGGAAACCCCAGGGGTGAGAGAGCAGGTGGGGGTGGTAGGCAGGGTGGCCCCCGTGTCTGGAGGTGCCAAGTGAAGGTGGCCCCTGGGGCTTCCAGCACCTGAGGCCTGTGTGAGGGTGGGGGGTGGGACCTGCACGCCCCCTCCCCCAGGAGGCCACTCAGAGAATTCCCCTCAACTACTCAGGTGAAACCTAGGTGAGGCCCAGCAGGCTGGAAGCTTTGATCTTATCACACATTCCTGCCCCAGCCTTCCCAGTCCTGGTCCCCTCCCCACCTCCTCCCACCCAGGAGGTGAGAAGCCAGGCCGACTTAACCCTTTCCTCCCACGGTGCGCTGGTACTCAGTCGCTCAAGTGTCCGACTCTTTGCGACTCCCACGGACTGTGTAGTTCGCCAGGCTCCTCTGTCCATGGGATTCTCCAGGCAAGAATACTGGAGTGGATTGCCATGCCCTCCTCCAGGGGATCTTCCCAACCCAGGGATCGAACCCAGATCTCCGGAATCGCAGGCGGATTCTTTACCGTCTGAGTCACCAGGGAAGCCCTTTTCCTCCCACTGCTTCAAATCAAATCCAGGCTTGAGCTGATCTCTGCCTCCTTCCGGTTCCCCAGAAGAGTTGGGGGAGAGAAAAGAGGATGGAAGGTGGAAAGCAGGAGGTTCAGCCCTACTCCTCTCACTCAACCCCTCAGGACCGCAAAGCTGAACTCCAGTGGCAGCTTCATCTCTCCTAAATCAAAATAACCAGGCACTTCCCCGGTGGCCCAGTGGCTAAGACACCAGGCTCCTGGTGCAGGGGGTCTGGGTTAGATCCCTGATCAGGAAACTAGATCCCACACGCTGCAAGTAATAGGGGTTCGCACACTGCAGCTGAAAGGTCCTGCTTGCTGCAAACAAGACCTGGCACAGCCAGATAAACAGACAAAAATAAATGAAGCAATATAACCAGGCTCAGCATAAATAAGCCTAGCTATTCCCCACAGCCTCAGCTCAGCTGAGACTCATGGCAAAACCAGTCTGTTCCCCTCTCTGCATCTTCTCCTCCGCTCTAGCCCAGGGGCGGGGTGGGGGGGGGTGTCTCCCCAAGACCCCTCTTCCCACAAGCTATCTAGAGAGAAAGAGACAATAAGTAGAATAACAAATGGGGACAGAGACAAAGTCACAAAGACCCCCGATGTCCCCTAGAGGTCATGTGGCCTTGAACAGCTGCTCCTGAGCTCTTAGAAGACTCTGCCTTGAAAGCAGCCCCCTTTATTGACTAATCTCCCTGATCACACTAGAAGCTCCTTCCAACCATGCTTGCTGTTCACACTCAACACAAGGCTGGGCATAGGGCTGGCACTCCATAAATGTTTGCTGAATGAATGCATGAAAAGTCCCATGTTGCATCTGGGGAAATCAGGCTCAGAGAAGTTACATGACTCACCCTGGATCACACTGACAGGGCCAGCAGTATGGCAATCCTATGACTCCTAGTTGAGTGCTCACTGGCTAAACAGACATTGACAGGGTCCCTGGATCTCAGCTCAGCCGCACCTGAGCTAATGTGGGCTGAGCACAGCAGGAGGGACCCCAGGCCCACAAGCGAGGACAGGAGAGGCATCAGGAAAGTCTAAGGGAGCGGGGAGCCTGCTCCTCCTCCTAGCCCAGGGCCCGGCACGTGTGGGCAGGGAGTCAGTGAAGGGAGACATGAGATGGGTAAGATGGGGGGCTTTACATGGTAGCTGCCACCAAGTCTTGAGGCCAAGCTAACCGTTTTCTCCAAGAACTCAACTTCCCCTTCCTCTGAGTCGGCAAGTGGCCCAAAAACAAGAAAGGAGCCCATTTTATAGGTAGGAGGAGTGAGATCCAGGGAAGAGGGT
Source organism: Muntiacus reevesi (assembly GCF_963930625.1). Classification (NCBI taxonomy): domain Eukaryota; kingdom Metazoa; phylum Chordata; class Mammalia; order Artiodactyla; family Cervidae; genus Muntiacus; species Muntiacus reevesi. The sequence continues at coordinate 107,087,167 of NC_089251.1, forward strand.
CAGTAGTTGGCTGGCAACCAAGTAGAAGACCAGGCCTTGACCTCTTGCCTCCCAATCTGACCAGTCACAGGCAGTAGACTGGAAGGCATGTCACCTCAGCTATCTTGGTGACTTCCTCGCATTCTTTCCCAGCGTTAATGATTCCAGCAGCAGGCCAGGGCCTTCCTGCTCACACGCTGGACAACAATGCAAACCCAGGGACGATGGGGACAGCTTCTGGCCCCCTGCCCCGAATGCTTTCCTCCTCCACTGGCCAAATCCTCCTTGCTCTTAAAGCCCCACTTCCGCCAGAAAGTCTTTCCAGAGAACTCATGCCAAATTGATTTCTTCCCTGACAATCCGCTATTGTCTAGACTGGAATTGAGCTGGGTAATTGTGACTCGTGAGCCCTACCTCTCCAACATGACCTGGAGCTGCTGGAGAGTAGGGACCACGATGCTAATCTCTTCCAGGGGGATCAACACAGCTGGTTTCAATGCCCACCTTCCTCCGCCTGGTTGTGTGATCTTGGGCAAGTCACTGCTCTCCTCTGGGGTTTTTCTCATCTGGAAAATGGAGGCATAATCCCAGCTATGCTGGAAAGCTGATAATGCAGACAGAACACCAGCACAATGTCTGGCGCACAGTTGGTCTTCAGGCAATGAATGGGTGAATCAGTGAATGCATGGATGAATTCTTGATTCCTCTGCTGCGCAAAGATGGTCAGACGACACAGTTTGGGACTTGTCTATAGATTCTGCTCCCGGCTGCGTCCCTAGAGACGTGGGCACAGGGTTGGCTGAGAGCAGGCCCCACTCAGCAAAAATCTACCGAACTCCAAGCAGAGTGAAACCTACAGATCCCAAAAGGAGCTTGGGACCCAATCGAGAAGGATCCAGGTTTCAAAGGGTCTTAGTCCCCAGGAAAGTCAAACCCATCTCCTTGGGGAATGTTGTCACTAAACTGAGCTGGAGGCTCAGGGGCAAAAGGCACCCAAGTCCGAGAATGGGAAGGAGCTGGATAAGCCCAAATGGCAGATACGCTGCTTGCTGTACCCTCTGCCAAGGCCAGTCCGGTCCACCTCCTCCAGGCAGCCTGCCATGACCATGCCAGCCCTCCCAGATCATCCACTCTCTCCCCAGAACAGGCCAGACCCTCAGGAAGGGACAAGTCTGGAGTCACACAACCTGAGCTCTATTCCCAGCTGGGCCATGTACTGAGCGAATGATTTGGGCCAGCCATGCTCCCTCTTGGTGCCTCAACTTTCCCTTCTGCAAAATGGAGAGAATAATGCTAACATCAAAAAGACTGCTGCGAGGGGACTACCCTGGCATTCCAGCGGGTAAGACTCCGCACTCCCAATGCAGGGGGCCGGGGTTCAATCCCTGGTTGGGGAACTAGATCCTGCAGGCTGCAACTATGACACAGCGCAGCCAAATAAACTTTAGAAAAAGATTAAAAACTGCTGTGAGGATTGGATTATATAGGATAATGTCAGAGACAGCCCGGCCTTGGCCAAGAGAGGGTGGCGACTTTTAATTAGAAGGTGCGCTGGCTGATGACCTGGGTGACTGAGGTCCCTGGGGAGGGCACCCTGGAAGTCCCAGGGCACAGAGACTGGTCTGTCCTCAGGAAATCATCAGTCTCTGTTCCTCTGGCTGAAGGGTCACAGGACAGCAAACGGCAGCAGGGGAAGAAGAGCTGTTAAATGACAGAGGCCACTGGGGCTGCGATTTATGGGGCCAGAGTTTCAGAGCATCCAGCCCAGCGAGGGATCCAAGAAGAGATATGATCCCAGTTCCCAACTATTTGAAAACTGGAAATGCCAAACAAGGAGATGGATGAGTCAGCTGGGGTGAGGAGGGGAGGCCAAGACCTGGGGCGGTGGAGCGGGGGCGGGGAGGCAAGGCTGGCTCTTTGGGGGTGAGTTTGGGGAGGCGGGGGACAGAAAGGTGGGGGCAGGCACTCGGAGGTGGGCTGGGAAGGGGCCAGAGGCAGCTGGGAATTCCCAGCCCCACCCCAGGAGAGCATCTGTGGGGTCATCTTAGGCCACCTTTCAAGTTTCCCCCACCCCTCCCCCTGCCCAGCCCCAGCCTGTCTCCCCACCCCCATAGCCTGGGATGGGGAAAAGACACCAATGGTAAAAAATAAAACACCTGGACGTGCGCCCCCGATCCCCTCCAGTGAAGAAGGGGCAGGTCTCTACCCAGCAGCCCACGGCTAAAGGCTCGGGGAGGCGGGGAGAGCGTCCCTTTAGTCCCGCTATTTCCGAGAGGCCAGGGGAGCCAGATTTAAAGCTGTGCAACCCCAACCACCCCGCAACGGGCCTGCTACAGGAATCCCCAGGGCTCCCTGGGCAAGGCCCTGCCTCCTCCAGTGGGTGTGGGTGGGGGTGGGGGGTGGGAGATGGAGTCCCAGGAAGCCCCCTCTCCACCATTCCCATTAAGATGCAGGAACATCTTTCTGCTCCTGTGGGAGCTGCTTGGCCACACCTCCTGATGCTCAGAGCCCACCCACTGCACACATCTGTGAAGGGGACACGGCGTCCACAGGCTCCAGCCTTTCCCAGGCCACACCCTGGGGCGTGCCCCCTCCCTCTCCCCTCCAGGAAGGAGCAATTAGGGTGAACTCTGTCCTGCAGCTGCGGCCTCAGTGGGGGAAGGGGGGGCCGGTGACCGATCAGATGCAGCTACATCCGGGGCTCACGGACTGAGAAAGACAGGCAGAGGGGGCAGGGACGATCCCTTAGCCTGGTCATTCATTCAACAGGTCCAGAGCAGGCCCTGGCTCAGACGGCAGTGACCAGGAGGAGGTGTGTCAGGCTGGGCACTGCGAACCCCGAGTCAAATAGCACTCTGGCTGTGCCCTCAGCAGGAACTGGGCTAATAAAACTGCCACCAACTGTCAAACACTGGCGCGTTCCGGGTCGGCATCTGCTTGGTCTCATATGCACCTGGGACACAGACGTCGTGATCCCTATTTCTGACCTGAGGCTCAGAGACATGAAGGAACCTGCCCAAGATCACACAGCCAGGTGGGGGTGAGCCAAGACTCGAAGGCAGGATGCCCTGAGCCCACATAGTTCCCTTGACCATGTTGCCCAGAGAAAGGGGCTCTGAGTCCAGGGAGGGCGCAGACAAGGGAGGATGGCCGGGTGGGCACTCTGGCTCGTCCTACACGTTTCAAGTCTCAGCTGAGAGCAGCAGCCAGAAAGAAGAGTTCTCCTGCGTCCAGGGACCAGGAGCAGCCCCTTCCCAAGCCTAGCAAGGAGCTTGGGTCTTCCTGGCCTGCTGACTTCTTCAAGGCCATTCATTCACTCACTTGACAAGTGTTCACCTACTATCGCCCAGCAGCCTAACACCAGGCAAACTGCAGTGAGCAAAACTGAGTGCCTGCCCTCAGGGCGCTTCCATTCCAGGTGGGGAAGACCGTGAGTTCTAATTAAACACATAAATATACAAGCTCTGAACTTAGGCTGGGGGGTTCCCAAGGATCAGTGTCTGTAGCTTCGTTCAGCAAGAATCCCACTCCTGCCCCTATAGGCCAATGCAAAGGCTCCAACTGGGAGTGGGGGCAGAGAGATGCCCTTGCTGCGAGTCTAACACTGTCCCCACCCCCCAGGTCCCCTCCATCTCCTGCCAGTCTCCGTCCTCCTTCCAAGCCTACTCCTGCTGGAGTCCTCCCACCTCAGTTAGTGGCAGCTCCATCTTTCTGATGCTCAAGCCAAAACTTACAGAGACATCCAACGCCTCTCTTTCTGCCCCTTCCCCTCACATCCAGTCCATCAGCAAATCCTGTCAATACTATTTTCAATTTTAGTATATGTGCTGCCGAAGCGAGCACAATCCTATTTTCAAAATACACTCAGGATTCAACCCCTTCTTCCCACCTCCCTGGTACAGAGCTCCCATCGCCGAAAGGCATCGCTGAAGGGCTGGGTCACGGCCTCCCTGCTTTTGGCCTTGATGCCCCATGCTGTCTTCACATAGCAACCAGAGGGATGGTTCCTCTCACCCAGAAGCAGATCCAGAGCCCTTCCAGCGGCTGACCTGCCTACCAACCCTGACTCATGCTGCTTCAGCCATGTGCATGTGTGCAAAGTCACTTCAGTCGTGTCTGACTCTTTGCAACCCTATGGATTGTAGCCCTCCAGGCTCTGTCCATGGGATTCTCCAGGCAAGAATACTGGAGTGGGTTGCCATGCCTGCCTCCAAGGGATCTTCCTGATTCAGGGATCAAACCTGTGTCTCTTATGTCTCCTGAACCGGCAGGCGCCACCTGGGAAATTCCTCAGTGTTTTGTGCAGATATGCCCAGCACACCTCCGGGCCTGTGATCACCACCCCACCTTCCTCTAGATACCTTCAGAATCACAGCCTCTGCACAGTGATCTGCAGTTCACTCTGTCCTCTCCCCTACTGTATTCTCTCTTCCAAACACATCGCCACCTGCCATATATAGTTATGGTCTGTCTCCCTGCACTCGTAGGGAGTAACAATGCTAGTTATTCGAGGGGAGGGAAATGGACTTTTTTGTTCTTTGCTACAACCTTGGTAGGTACAGGGTCAGGTACTTAGAAGATGCTCAATAGATATTTGTGCAAAGAATTTTGAGTCTAACACTTAGGGATGTCAGGTTACAGAATACTGAATCGCATACATCAGAGTCCATTCATTCATCAACATAGACTGCCAGATTCTGTGTGCCAGACATCCCCGAAAACCCAGCGCAACAGAGAAACGGGGTTCACTCCTCTGTGGCTCAGCGACTGGGCTCCAGCAGGTGGCCAGGAGCTGATCCTCAGGAACTCTCACGATGTCACGGGTCCCCCCGACCCGGGGTGATCTGGGGATCCCTGCAGCTTCTGGCACAGGTGGGAAGGGAGGGGAGGGTGGGTTCTAGGGGCAGCTGAGACTTGAAGGCCCTACATGCCCTGGCCTCAAAGAGTCGCCTTGTTCCCAGGACTTTCATGACGGTGCCCCTGGCCCAGCCACCCCCAGCAGCCATGAGCCACTCCCTGCTCAAGGCCGCTATTGACATGGACCTGACGCCACCAGGCTGGGCAGCGAAGCTGGCGGCTCCCCGCGAAGCGAGTTCCACACATTCTTCTGGGTTTCAGTCAGCCAGCTCTGGGCGCTGGGGCGGCCAGCAAGCCCCAGCCAGGCCCTAGGAACAGGAGGGGGCCGCAGGGGCCAAGACCGGGCTTAGGGCAACATTCCCGCAGGGCCGGGACCCTCAGCCCAACCTCCTGCTTCCTGGCGGGAGGGAGATGAGGGGAAGGTCAGAGCGGGCCCGGGGAGCAAGGGCGGTGGACTCCGAAGATCCCTGCGAGGCTGCTAGGGGACGGGGCCATATTCGCCCCCTCCGCCTCTAGCCTGAGCCCTGGGAGTGGGCTGGGGTGGGGGCAACTGGCCAGCGCTGGGAGTCAGTTCTTCCCACATGCCCCCAGTGGTCTGAGGGTCCAGAACCCACATGCCTGGCCTCCAAGTGGCTTCTGAATCATCGCTCCAGATCTTTCCACATCTTGGGCGGCCCCTCACCCTCCCTCCCCCAAGGCCAGGCTGCCCTGAGGCCTCTGCAGACTCACCCAACACCTTCAGCCCCCCGGGGAACAGCCAGGGGAACCCAGAGAGAGCTCCATGCAGGGCGCTGAGCCATTCTCCCCCTCACTTTCCACACAAGGAAGGGTCCACTCGAGGCCTTAAGGCCTCGGGCTTAATTCAACTTTAGGGCCTCAGGGAATACTGGTGGGGAAATTAATTAACAAACCTACGTACACATAGGTAAGCCCACAAATGACTGTCCTAGAGTTAAGTCTTCCTCACTCCCGCCAGGACAGGTGTCCCCAGGAGGCCCAGGGGACACTCCGGCACATCCACCCTGAATGCCTCTGTCCCCAAGCCAGAGCCCGTTCTTCCTTGCCCGAGGAAGCCCCCGCACTACCTAGGACCTGAGTCCTTTTATCAACATCAGTGATGACAGTTTTATCCAAGCAAGCAAGGGCGCAGGCAGGGCGTGCGGTTTCAAAGCCTGACTCGTGGGGCCAGTAGTAGAGGGTGCGTCTGTGGCGGAGCAAGTTACACAATCTCTCTGCCTCAGTCTTCTCTGCTTAGCAAACGGGGGCTGTACTAGTAGCTCCAGCTTAATTCATTCAACAGATGTATTTACTGCATATTTACTACCGGCCAGGCGTTAAGGATCCAGCGGCAGCGAACAAAAGCAGAGAAGGCTCTGCTCCTCTGAAGATTAACCCGGGGGGAAAGGGGAAGGTAATCAGGTAAATAGATACCTATCGGATAGTGAGGAGGAGAAGCAGAGCAGAGCACTGGGCAGGGTAGTCAGGGGCTGGAGAGGCGCAAGGCCCAGGGTCACAGACATCGGCAGACAAGCATTCTAGGCAGAAGGAACAGCAGATGCAAAGGCCCCAAGGTGGGAGTGTGTCTGGCACGGTCCAGAAACAGATACTGGTGCGGTTGGAGGGAGCGAGCAAGAGCGAAGTGGGCAGAAGGAGAGTCAAGAGGCAGCAGCGGGGGTGCAGGCAGGGGCTAGATCTGTGGGGCTGTGGGGGCCAGATTAAGTCAGGGGCTGGGGTCTGACGTGAGCAACGTAGGGAGTGTAGGGAGGGCCTGACTGAGGGGACGACGTGCGAGGATCTGTTGAGAAACTTCACGCCTGGTGCACGACAGCGGGCGTGGACAAACACCAACGATATCCATGTGATTTCATCTGGCCTGGTAATAACCCCCAGACCACCCTCCCCACCGCTGCAAACCCAGTCACCTCCTGCCACCTTCCTTCCATCCCGGGCCGGCCTCAGGCCCGCAGATCCCAACTTGCCTGCGCTCAGCCTGCGAACAGGCCCGGGCTGAGCCAGTCGGGGGCCAGGATGCCCCAGACACCAGGAGCTTGGCCGGGACGTGCGGGGTAGGGGGGCGTCCATCTCTGCCTCCCGCGCCAGTCTCCGCCTCCCTCTGCGGACAGACTTGCTCTGGAAATCTCCAGGGCACACTCACAAGCCCCTCCTGGTGGCAGGTCTGGAGCAAGTGGGGGAGGACAGGGCAGCTGGTTTTGTCAAGGGGAGGGTTGAGGTAACTCAGGCCCTGAGGGTGGGGGAGGCTCCTCCAACCCAGCGGAGGCAGGAAACAGGTATCTCAGAGACTTCCCTCCTGAGCGCTGGAAAACACCACAATCACCCTCAAGAATCCTGTCTCTTGGCAGGGCTGGCCCCACGAAAGGAAAGGCTAAGGCCCCAGGAGGAAGGAAGGGGGTCAGCAGGCCAAGGCAGGCCCTGAGTCACCGGGGCCTGGCCCCCTCCCCCAGCAAGCCTCCCCCACTGCTCTGAACTGAAATTACTCCCACGCTTAATCACAGACCACTGCTTCCTCCGTCTCCTGCCCCCAATGAGGTCCTGGGCTCCTTAAGGACCACCTCACCCTCCCCCTGTGTCCTACCTCACCCACTCACTATGGGCTTGCAGACAAGAGCTGAAAGGCGCCGGGAAAGATACAGGGGAGGAGACAAGGAGAAGCCCAAGGCTGCCTAGAGCACAGGGCCAGGAACCTGCCGTTGCTTTAAACTTACAATAGGCTTCTTGCCCCCATTTAACAGATGTGGACACTGAGGCTCAGAGAGAAGAACTTGTCCCAGATCACACAGCTAGGAAGTGGCAGATGTGAGATTCAAACTTGAGTCCATCATAAGACTCCAGAGGCCAAGTTCTTTGAAGTCATTCGACCTCCAGCCTTGGGTGGGACCATGAAGATTTCCGTGTGGCTGCTGAGGAGACTGTAATCTCACAGGATGAGAGAGCTGCCTGTTCACCCATCTCGGTTCTGGGGAAGTGCAGACAGCACCTATTTTTGCTCACCCATAAACCAGTGCTCCCAGTTTACGGTGCACTGGTGCACAGGAGGTGCTTAGCGAGAATCTACAGAATGAATGAACCCTAAACTCTCAATCCCTGTCATGGAACGTTTAAAGAAGATGTTTCAATGTTTAAATGCTCAAAGAAGACATGGTGAATGAACCACTGAATGAGCTCTGGCTGCAATCCGTGAATTTCTGTGGAAATTCCTCCCCCTCACAGCAAACAGTTCCTCCCCACCCACCCCCCACCCCCGCCACCCCCACTCCTGTCACAGTAGAACCGCTGATCAGGGGGCAGAGTTGGGCAAGGGTCAGAAAAGGAACATTCCTTGTGCTAGGCTGGTGCCTACTTTTTTGGAAAAGTAAAGGTCAGTGTTGGGAGGTGCAACCTCAGGTCAGGACTGGGGAGCCACTGGATGGGCCCTGATGGATGTTTGGGGGTGAGAGGCTGAGACAGAAAATTAAGGAAGATGCTGGGATGGGGATGGGGGAGGTGAGGTGCTGGGGGTGGGGTGGGGCAAGAGAGGTGAGGGGTCAGGTTTGGGGTGGGGGTTAACGAGTGACTCAGGAGGGCAGAGGTGAGAGGGAGCCAGCAAGGTGGGGACAGGGAGTCAGTTGCTGGGTAAACATGGGCCAGCTTAGAAAAGTCCCTCTCTTGGCTCTGAGAACGGGACAGGGATGGTTTGGGACCACCTGAAAGTGGCTGGGTTGGCTCTGCGGGTTCACCACTCAGGCCCAGCTCCCCAGATGTGTCCTCAACTACCTCTGCCACTAGCTCCCTGCCCAGTGACCCCGCCCTGCCCTTCTCAGGTTCACCGGGTCCTGAGAGCCGCTCTGGGCCAAGCGTCCTCTCTCCCTCGGCCTGGGCCCATCCAAGCTCAGAACAGGGCAAGGGGCTGTAGGAGCAGGCCTCCCCTGCACCTTGAAGATCTGGGAAGAAAGCTGGGGAGACAGATCCACTGACTGTCCACCACAAACTGGCCCAGCAACAAGCCCTTCTGCACCTACTCCACCCAGGCCTGCGCTCTGAGGCCCTGGATTCTGAGTTCCCCTTAGGCAGTGGGCTGGTCTCAGAGAGGTTAACAGCTTGCCTGGAGGTCACACAGTTGCTCAGTGAAGAGCAGAGATTGATTGAAATCCCTGAGCTCTGGGACTCCAGGGCCTGTGGGTGTTCCGAAGAAGACTCAGTGTCCAGACTGGTTCTTTACTTGCGCCTGCCTGGTGACCAGCTCCCAAAGGGACAGACGTCGTGGTTAAAAAAAAAAAGATCCCGTGAGGATGGATAGAGTCCCCATCACCACTGAGTGCCCCCGTTCCAAGTTGGCACAGAAAGGTGTGTCCCAGCCCAGCCAAGTTCCCACTCTGCTCCAAGTTCCCCTGTCTGCCCACCCCACCCCCCAGGAATGGCAAGGCTGGGCCATGCCTAGCGCGACTCTGAGACTCGGCAACGTGGCCGGGCGACCCACTGGACTCCCACGAGGGCCGGTCCCGTCCCCGGACCCTCGCGGGGTGCCCTGGCTGGCCCTTCGGGAGAGCGCCACGGCGTAGGGTGGCGGTGGCCTGTGCCAGCCCGGGGTCCCTGGCGGGCGCCGCCGTCCTGAGCCAGAGTCCCCAGCCGCGCAGCCTCGGCGCCCCCGCCAAGTTGGCGGGCGCGGCGAGCCGGGCCCGGGGCGCCTCCCGCCTCTCCGACCCGCACACTCACCGCGAGCAGCAGCCCGTGCAGCAGCAGCAGCGCCAGCAGCAGCGCGCCCGCCGCCCGCCGCCCCATGGCCCGGCCCGCTCCGCTCGCTCAATCTCTCGCTCGGCGCCCGCCCGCAGCCGCCCGCTCGCCAGCCGGCAGAGACCTCGGCACGGCGCGGCCCGCTCCAGCCGCCCAGACCCCTCCCGCTGCAGCCCCGCCCCTGTGGCCGCCCCGCCCCGCCCCCGGGACGAGGCCACGCCCACGGGACGAGGCTCCGCCCTCGGGGCCTTGGCCCGCAACCCGGGACCAGGCCCCGCCCTGGGATGAGGACCTGCCCCCGAGACGAGGCCCCGCGCCCTGGGACGAGGCCCCGCCCCGGGACCAGGCCCCGCCCTGGGATGAGGACCTGCCCCCGAGACGAGGCCCCGCCCCCTGGACTAGGCCCCGCCCCTGGACCGCCCCCGGGTTCTGGGCTCCTCTCCCCTGCCGGCGGCGCAGCCAAACCCGGCCTTTGTCTGGGCCCCCAGGCCCCCCCCACTACTCCGCGCGGGCTGCAGCCCAGCCCGGCTCCCCGCCAAACCCGGCCTGGAGTCAGGGATCGGGCCAGGGCCGGCGCCCTGCGCTCGGGATCGCCCTCCCTCCCGTGCACGCCTCTCTCGCAAGCCCCCGCCGACCCTGGAACTCCCAAATCCATCCGCTCTCACAGTCTTTCACACTCCGCAGACGTGACCCCGCGCAGGCCGCTCTCCGGGACCTTCCAGATGGCACGCGCTCACCCCAGCGCCCTTCCTACGCGGGTCACACACGCTCGGGCCAGCGTGGCCTCCCGAGGCAACCTGCACACTCACAGCCTCACGCACTAACGCGCGGGGCCACTGCCCGTGAACGCTTGTGCACGCTCACCTGCGTCACCCAACTTTCAGGCACTAACAGTCCTCACCGACTCAAAAGATCCTTCTCGCCCCTGAAAAGTCACACCTCTCCAGGTGATGCACTGGACACAACTCACACTCTCAGTTGCTCACCTTCACAGTCACATTTTCACACACGCACATACGTGAATCCCAGTGTAGGAAGCTAAATGCCGTCTTCACGCTCAGGTTCCCCTCAAGGTCTCACAGTTCACATACAGACCAGCGTTTCTCACATGCTCAGTTCAGTTCAGTTCAGTTGCTCACTTGTGTCTGACTCTTTTGTGACCCCATGGACTGCAGCACGCTAGGCCTCCCTGTCCATCACCAACTCCCGGAGTTTACTCAAACTTAATGTCCATCGAATCGGTGATGCCATCCAACCACCTCCTCCTCTGTCGTCCCCTTCTCCTCCCGCCTTTAGTCTTTCCCAGCATCAGGGTCTTTTCCAGTGAGTCAGTTCTTCAGATCAGGTCCACAGCATCTGCATTTTTTACACTTTCTCACACACTAACCACAGTGCCTTACAGAGGACACTATATGAAACTGAGTTTCCCCTGACACACCATTTTCCTGTCATTCACAGATCAACTTTGATTCACATAAATCATAGCCCTGGTACCAGAGACACACCAACCCAGGCCCAGACACAAACAGACACTGCCAAAGCCCCAGTCACAGATGCTTGGGACTGACGGCAGTCCCTGATGACGCAGACCCACAGACATCACACACGGCCCTGACACCAGGCCTCCCCAGGCCGTGGGCTCCTCTGCCTGAAAATTTCCAGGGCAGCCCAGGCTGATGGGTGGAGAGAATACTGGGATGTGTGAGTGTGTGTGTCACACAGAGGAAAACACTTTGAGTAATGATAGACGGAGGAGAATAAACCCGAAGTTTCCATTGTTTCCTATGAGAGTTGCTAGGTTCCGGAGACTCGTGGCTGGGTTTGCAGCCAGGATCGAGGTGAGTTGTGGACAGAAGGAAATGTCCAGCTCACTGGGCGGCACCAGGCCTGGCTCCGGAAGGCGTGTTCCCTGTGATAGGGGCCTGCAGGCTTCCAGCCTTCTATCCAGGAGATGAAAAAACACTGGCATCCTGATTGGCACCTGGGGGATTGAGAAAATATTGGCATTCTCACTACCAATTTAGATAAATGCCCATCTCCAAAAGACTAGGTTCTGCTCCACCCTGTGGGGTGTATCCTGGAGACCGGCTCAGAGTTGTAAAGAGCAGACTGGACGTCCACAGTGGTCTGGCCAACTCCCTGGCCCCAGCCGATGCCAGACACAGCTCTGAATAAAGTGTTTCTGCTCCAGATAGGAAGGTAGCGGTGGACAGAAGAGGGATCCCGGATCTTGGTGCTCTGTGTGTGTGTGTGTGTGTGTGTGTGTGTGTTAGTTGCTCAGTCTTCTCCGACTCTTTGCCACCCTATAGACTGTAGCCCGTCAGGCTCCTCTGTCCATGGAATTCTCCAGGCAAGAGTACTGGAGTGTGTTGCTGTTTCCTTCTCCAGATCTTGGCACTTGGTGAACCCCTAATCTGCTGAAGGGAAAAAGGAAGATCCAGTCCCTGTCCTCAGATTGTTCTCAGTCTGATGGAGAATCCTGTCTGTACTGCCTTGCTGTGCAGTCTTGAACAAATTCTTCAACCTTTCCATGACTCTATTTCATCATTTGGACAAAAGGCGAATGATGTTAAGACCTCTCTCAGTCACCATGCTGTTATGAGGATTCAAATGAATTAATTAATTTATTTTTTAAAAAAGAATGGTTTCCTGGGACATGCCTGGTGGTCCAGTGGCTAAGAATCTGCCTTCCAAGGCAGGGGATGTGGGTTTCATCTCTGGTCGGGGAATGAGGATCCCACATGCTGCAGGGCAACTAAACTTGCACGTCACAACTAGAGAGTTGGTGTGCTGCAACAAAAAGATGATTCCACATGACACAATTAAGACCCCATGTGCCTCGTCTAAGACCCAGGGCAGCCAAATAGATAATAAAATTAAATACTTAGGGAAAAAAATCAGTTTGTGGCACATGGTAAGCCCTAAATAAGCAGTGACCATTTCTCTTACTGCTGTTTCTGGGGGAACTCCCAATCTGAAGAGGGAGATGTGACTCTGCCCTCAGGCGGCGCCAATCTGATGGAGGCGCAGTCTCTGCACCCAGTGTTACTCTCAGTCTGAAGGTCAAATGTACCTCTGCCCCCAAGGACTTCTAGTCTGATGGGGGGGTCCAGCCTTGCACTTGGGAACTCCCTATCTGATGAGGAAGGCTACAAAACTCCAATGACTTCAGAGCTGGCAGGTGGCCAGCCTCAGTGGCAGGAATTTTCCAAGGCCTTGCCTGGTCCGTGGAGGGTCAGCACCCGTGACAAATCCCATTTTGTGAGCTGCCTCAGTCTCCGTTCCCTACCTCGGGCCCTTTAAGTCCCAGAGCCTTGGCTTCGTGGGTGATTTGGTCATAAGCAGAGGAAAAGGAGAACAAGTAACTCTTTGTAGATGTGCAGTCAGGACTAAATCTCAGCTATAAGTCTTGCTTCCTAAAAGAGGCTGGGGAAAGAGCTGGTAAAGCTGACTAGACTGCAGGAAGGGGGCTGACGTGGAGGGCAGGAAACACGGCTTGTCGAGAAAGTTCCAGGGTAACTCCACCTACTGGAGGATTGGTCATCCCCCTATTTATGCTGCATCCTCTCCTTCCCACTAAGGGATTTGGCCGGCTCTGTTTTATTTTTGCTGTCCTTGGTATCTTTAGTAAATGTTCTCAAGTTGCTTTGTCTACAGCCTGGCTATCTCCTCACATGGCTTAGAAGAAGAGCAAAGGCAAGGCCTTGCAGACGCTAGTTGAGCTGGGGAGGCACCTATAATCGCACTGTGTATGTACTCATAACTCTGGGCAGTGGCCACACTCTCTGGGATGGAAACAACTCAAGTCTTGCACAGAGTTCCTTAGATAAGGAGAGACTACCAGAGTCTGGAGAGGGGAGACCAGCCAAACAATTTGGCTTCTGAAAAACAGGAGTCTGATCTAGGACCTCTAGTCTGATGGGGGAGGACAGACTTTGTGGGTCCCCCGTCCGCCGCTACAAAACCAATAGGACTCAGCTTCCCCTGGCTTCCTCTCCCACTCCAAATCTTTTCTCTGCCTCAGAGCTTCTTAACTCCTCCTGTATCCCTTTATTCATTCAGGGCTGCCGTGGACGGTGGGGCGGGTTGTTCAGTGAACAAGCGTATGCAGCCAAGGGAGGCCTGTTGTCGTGCTACATCTGCCCAGAGTGGGTACCTTTTGAGAATATGACGAAAAGCAGCATACGGCCTAGTGGTGGTGCGTTTCATTCAGCAATGAAAGTAAACATCTACTACGCACAAGTGTTATAATGCCGGTGTCAGAAAGCAGATGCCGGCAGTGTAAGGATATGTACTTGGGTGAGAATGTAGAACTGGAAATTGGTGTGAAAGGGAGTGAGGATGGAAGAGAGGGGATAAGGAGATGTTGTGGAGAAGAGGAAGAAGACGGGGGAGGACATGGTCCTAAGCAGGCAGTGAAAGATCACGGAGACAGAGGGACACTCGCAAGGTGGGAAGATGCAGTCCAGGCCAGCTCTCCAGCCACTTGCCTCCCCCACTGTGGTCATTGCACATGTCCCTTCTCCTCCGTAAGTGCGACTCTCACCCAAAACCCACCCTCTTTCACCCTGCTGCTCTCTCTCTCTTTTTCTTTTTCCTTTCTTTTTTAAAAAAACATTTATTTTTTTAAATTTATTTGGCTGCATAGAGTCTTAGTTGTGGCACGTGGGATCTAGTTCCCTGACAAGGGATCGAACTCAGCCCCCCTGTATCAGGAGCACAGAGTCTTAGCCACTGGACCACCAGGGAATTCCCATAACTTTCTTTTCGTGTTCACCTCAAACCTCATGTCACCATAGAAGCCTCCTCAACCTCCCGGACTAGATCATTCTGCTTTCCCACAACCTCCCTCCCCCATGCTTCTCCTTCTTAACATTTTTGACAACTGCGATCACTTGGAAGACCATCTAATATGAAGAGTGAAGACACATAAGGAAGGCAGAGAGCATGACTATCTGGTCTCCATCTTGTTCCCAACTGTATCCCCGGTGAAGGGCACAGCTCCTGGCTGAGTTGGCCCTTGAAAACTTCCACCTGAATGAAAGAACACACTGGTTCAAGCATGCCACAAGGCATAAATGTCCCCTTTCAGGCTGTGCCCGGGGCAAAGATCAACTCCCTTCACAGTCTGATCAGCCTTGAATCGCATTGAATCAAAGTCCCAGGCAGTGGGCAAGTGAGTGTATTTTATTACCGCCCTTTTCAGACAAGGAAACTGAGGCCCCAGGGATGAAGCAGCTTGCCTGTATCACACAGTCAGTACAGGATGGAGCCCGGAGTCGCATCTGTGTCTGTCTGACTCTAGAACCGCATTCTGAACTGTTCCCATTTCTACTTCCCACTGGGTTGTTCTAAACTCTGTCCAGGCAGAAGTGTGAGGCTTCTGAAAATGACCTTTGGGTTTGACCCCTCTTTCTTCCTCCTAGTATTCTCCCCACCCCCCCCCCCTTCATCATTATCAATTGCTTTGTTTGCTAAGCTTCCACCCTGGGGCCCAGGCCCAGAGGAGGGTTCCCATGCTGTACCTCACGGATCACTGGCCCTCTGAGATGCTCTTTGGAAAGGGGGTTCCCTGGTCAAGAAGTTTGGGAACTCTGTTCTCTTTCCTGCACCATGGCCACCCCAAGGGACCCCAACACAGGAAAGTTTCTGAGCAGGCCTCCAGAAAGTCTCCTGTCCAACTCTGCTCAACTCAGCATTCCTCAACATATTTGAGAATGGAACCCACGTGTTTTTTTGAAAAACCTTTCAACATCTCACAAGACGGGTGTTTCTCAGAACACGCCTTGCAGTTACTGCCCCAGAGTCTGGCTCCTGATATGACCATAAATGGTCTCTGTAATTTGAATTTGTCCCCGGAGCCCCCACGCCCCTCCAGCCAGGCTGGAATTCCTATGGCCTCCATACACCCCCTCACATTCCTGCCCGGCACCCCTGCTTCAGCTCTAGTGTCTGTGCGGGGGCTGGAAGTTGGAACTCCATAAATGTTCATTTTTCTTCCTTTGGCACTACACATATGGGTGTTTTCACCCTCTGTGATTGACATATGCTAAAGATTTCCGGTCTTGCTTTTCTCACTTAACATTTTCATTAAACACAGTTCGATGTGTCAGTCAAGACCAGGGCTACTTAAAAATGGCTCTGTGGACCGGAGCCAGTCCCCAAATTGTGTATTACCAGTCTGAGACAAGATAAGGAGCTTGCTCAGAGTCTAAATTGACTATGTCAGTAAGCACTTTGTTTAGCTCAGCCGACACTATTTTTTTCTTGGAATACTTGGTCCGTTTTGGAAGTGGCACATAGATTTACAATCTGGTACAAGCTCTTCATTGCAGATGGTAATTGTTAGCAATTTATGGGCCAGCAACTCTGAATTGACTTTGCACATAATATTTCTAATAATTATTTGGCATCTTGTCTCATCACCACACCATCATTCATTAACCCTATCCTATCATTGGATATTTGGGCTGTCTCTGGGTCTCTTTAGGGCTTCCCTGGTGGCTCAGATGATAAAGAATCTGCCTGCAAGGCAGGACACCCAGGTTTAATTCCTGGATCAGGAAGATCCCCTGGAGAAGAAAATGGCAATCCACTCCAGTATTCTTGCCTGGAGAATTCCATGAACAGAGGAGCCTGGTGGGCTACAGCTCTCGGGGTCACGAAGAGTCAGACATGATTAAGCGACTAACACACACACATAAACACCAGGTCTCTGTGATCCTTAAAGCGTTACTTTGAGCAGATACGTACACATCTGTGGGTTTACTTTTTGCAGTTCCTTCAGGAGCTTAGGGACCACAGATCTGAGGCCAGAGAGGTGGGGTAACCTCCGCAGGGTCACGAGTGGCAGAGGCTGGCCTCCCCCCCAGGCCTCCTGACCCCCGGCCCCTCGTTCCTTCCTCCAGCCCGCACTGCCCTTCCTACTGGGCAGATTTTCCATCCCTTTCATGCTTTTCTTTGCTGGGCTCTGCGCCTTCTGCAGTGTTCCCACATGTTGTCTTTTGGAGCTTGAGAGAAATCCTTTTGGAATGTCCTGTGCCTTCTCCCTGAGTTCCCGGCTTTGTTCAATTGTTCATGAGAAATTCCTGCCTTGTTGGGAGGGGCCCAGGAGGCTGTTAAAAGAGTTTGCCAAAAATGGTGGTACCAACTCGGGCAGAACACAAATTGGAGGCTCTGCCTCTCCCCATATTTCAGCTTTAAAAAGGGCCATGTGAATGCAACTGGTGGGGAGGGTGTTGCCCACTCCTATTTCCTCTGTAGAGCAAGCAGCAGTTATGCTCAGACAGAAGAGATAGGGAGGGATAAAGCAGGCCTCAGTAATGAGGGGTGGGGTGGACCAAGGCTTAGAGGGTTAGCTTCAGAGATGAGGAGAGATAAGGGCGGGGTGAGGGTAAGGAGTAGGATGAGTGTGTCTCTCCCATGCGCATCGTGGTAACACAATGCATTTATTTTCTAGAAGCATAGCATCGTTCTATCAAATGATCTGTTTGAAAAGGGCCACATAGGATTGTTTTAAATAAACAAAAGGAATTCTAATATCATGCAACTATACTTGGTGTTACCAAAGGATGCTACCAAAGGGACCAGTGGATTAGGCAATTGAGACCACAGGTGGGCTTTCAGGAAATTTCTCCCTTTACTATTTCCTGGGGAGAGCAAGTTTCAGGTGAATGTTCCCCTGTTCAGAACACTGGTGCTGGGAGCAGCCCAAACCTCTGGGTTAAATACCATCATTGCTTTGTCTAAATTTCTACATACTCTGAAGGCTATGATTTCCCCCTCTTTCTCTTGGAATCTGTTCAGCAAATACCAAGAAAGAAACTATACTTTGGATGGGAAGGGCATTATGTTGAAGGGCTGAGCCCTGGGGTGGAATCCCAGCTCTGCTATTTACCAGTTGCTAGGGTTTGGGCATGTTGCTTTCTCTCTCTGAGCCTTAGTTCCCCCCTCTATCAAATGGGTACTAACCTAGGCTCTCAAAGAAAAGAGTTCTGTGAGTCTATGTCTTAGGCCTTGGCAGCATGTCTGACATACAGTCTGGGTGCTCAATGATAGTGACGTACGTCTATAAGCTGTGAAGAACTTTCCTGGGCCACCCTCAGCTTCGGGGACACTTACGCTGCTCTGTACCCAAACTGGCCAGCACGGCAGGCTCCTGCGTTGTTCTGCAGCTGGAGTGTGGCCTCCTGTGTGCATGGGTCCTACAGAGCGTGGCTTGAACAATGGGCCTGGGGGACTTTCTGTGGCCTCTGCGTGACCACACAGAGCAGCGGACCTTGTCTAAGAGCCTTGTTTTCTTCGGACTTGGGCTGTGACTGCTGGGATAGAATCCTGAGTACTGAATTTCTAGCCTGAGTGACAGTGAGGCCAGGGCAGAGATCCTGTCCCTTTCAGGTACTATCCAATCCTGAACCTTCAAACTTGAGCACCCACTATGCACTGTGCTCTGCACCGACATCTTTCATTCATTGATCACCCATTGTTTTTTTCTGTAAGATGGTTTTTTTTCTGTAAGGTGTTAACGCAAAAAAACCTGAATGAATTCTGTGGCCAACCTAATATTATTATTGAGTGCCTGCTTGGCACATAGGACCCTATAATGAAAATGTTGATCATTTTTGAAGAGCCCCTGTGTTCTATGACTATAACCATCTTCATCATAATCATGTGTACCTGACCATTCTGTGCCTCAGCTTCCTCATCTATACAATAGAGACAACTCTTCCTTGAAGGATCGATGAGATGATTGAGTTAATACGCACAGAGCCCTTAAAATGATGCCCAGAGTACATCGAATAGCTTAATAAATGTTGGCTGTCATGATTAATATTATCAGTTGTTGAACATTAATTATATGTGGGACACTGTCATTATTCTGAAAGTAATAATAGTTAAGGTTTTCAGTTTCAGTTCAGTTGCTCAGTCGTGTCTGACTCTTTGTGACCCCATGGACTGCAGCACGCCAGGCTTCCCTGTCCATCACCAACTCCCAGAGCTTACTCAAACTCATGTTCATTGAATCAGTGATGCCATCCAACCATCTCATCCTCTGCTGTCCCCTTCTCCTCCTGCCCTCAGTCTTTCCCAGAATCAGGGTCTTTTCTAGTGAGTCAGTAGTAATAATAGTTAAGGTTACTGAACACCTCTTGGGCATGAGGCCTTGTTGTTGTTCAGTTGCTCAGCTGTGTCTGACTCTTTGCGACCGCATGAACTGCAGCACGCCAGGCTTCCCTGTCCTTCATCATCTCCTAGAGCTTGCTCAAACTCACGCCCATTGAGTACGTGATGCCATCCAGCCATTTCGTCCTCTGTCATCCCCTTCTTCTCCTGCCCTCAATCTTTCCCATCATCAGGGCCTTTTCAAATGCCTTTTCAATTACAAGGCCTTGTAATCAATGTTAATATAAGAACTGAGGCCCACTTGTGAGCCAGAACTGGGCTAGATACTGGAGACCCCAAGAGCAATGTCCTGGGCAAAGAACCTATAATCTGATAAGGTGAAATTGGACAGTGTTGAAGGTGGCCATCTCTGGGAGAATCAGAGGTGGCTTTTAGGCAAATATGGGCTTACAGCAAGAAGGGGATGCCTTTGAGTTGCCAGAGGGATGGTTTAGGAATCAGGACACCTGAACTATCTCTTCAGCTGGACCAAAATGGAACCCAATGAGCTGTATTCCCTGTGAATGTTCACCTGGGGAATGGGTTACTGGGGGCCTGCAGACCCACCAGACAAAGGCCAAAGTCTTCTTCCTGGGGAGAGAAGGGATGCAAAAGCAGAGGAAAGAGTGGCTGCCCTGCTGAGCTTTGGAGCCCGGGAGGATCTTCCCGGTCCTCCAGAGATGGAGCAAAAGTGGAGGTGAATTCAATGGGCTAGGGGTTTGGTGCCTCCTTGCTTCCTCTGTCTTGGGACCACTGTGTCAGTCTCATGGAGATTCACACTTGCTGCCTTCTCTGCCTGCCCACAGGGCTAGGCCTCAGCCAGCACTTCCTCTAAGAGTCATGGAACCTGGTCGATCACTGGGTTCTGCATTATTTCAAGGTCAGCCCACTCCATATTCTGAGTTGCCTTTATTGGCCCTCAAGTCCTGCAAGAAGGGACTGGGCCTGAAATCCGGAGCCACAAAGAAATGGGGCCTAAACAGCCCCTGGGCAGCCTGGCAAGATGGTCAGGACTGAGGAAGCCTGAATTCTTGGGTAGAGGCACCCTCAATTCTCAGCTCGGGAAGCCCCAGGCCTGGCATGGGACTAGGAGGAGAGACTCAGAAATATCTAAGTCTGAGGTCCCTTAGGGACCATCAGAACAACCCCACTCATGTTACAGGAGGGGAAACAGAAGCCTGGAGAGGGGAAGTGGTGTCCCCAAGGTCTCAAGGCAGGCGGGTGGCAAAAAGAGTTTGGAGTCCAGTCTCTAGAGTCCTTTATGCAGGAAGATGGTGAATAACTGGGTGCCTTGTGATGCCTGATTCTTCAGCACCCAAATGAGTTGAGTGTCTAAAGGTTTGGAGCCCTCAGTGGTCCAGAGAATGTTTTCCCAGACAGTGCCACCAAGAAACTTGGGACTACCTCATTCTGACCCTTCCAGCCCTTACCTGGCCAGGACAGACCGCTCTCTGCAGTGTCCCAGGGAGGGCCGTCCATCCACCTGCAACCATCCCTGGGTGCCTTTCCAGTGCAACTCACATTCACCATCAAGGTTTTCTCTACATCCACCTTGGGCCTTGGTCATTGAAACCTCATCTTTAAGAGAACAAAAATAGGGGCTTCTCTGGCGGTCCAGTGGTTACGACTCCATGCTTCCATGGCAAGGGGCACAGATTTTAGCCCTGGTCAGGGAACTAAGATCTCACATCTCGCATGCCTCAGTGCAAAAAAAAAAAAAAAAAAAAAGACATAAAAGGACAAAAAGCACTTAGAACAGCCCCTGCCACGTTGTAAGTATTCTACGAGGGTTTGCTATCACCATCCTCATCTCATCATTACTACTTCTACCTTTCTGCTCACATGGAGCTGTGCTAAAGTCAATAACAATCCTGAAAGAAAAAGAATATGAATCGGGAATCAGTAACAATCCTTTAAAGAAAAAAGGAAAAGAATGTGAATAGTGGTTGGGAATGAACAGCCTCAGCCAAGGCTAGGAAGCTTCCTAGCCTCACTTCAAGTGATTCATTCAAGATATGAGTTAGAGATCCCAAACTCAGATCTGTGGGCCTCACACATTCAGCCTGCAAATGCTCTTGTTCAGCCTTCAGAACACTATATTTTTGTTTTTGTTTCGTTTTGTTTTGGCCATGCCACACGGCATATGGGATCTTAGTTCCCCAATTAGGGATCGAATTTGTGCCCTCTGCAATGGGAGAGCGGAATGTTAAACATTGGTGAAAGTCACTCAGTCATGTTTACTCTTTGCGACCCCGTGGACTATACAGTCCTTGGAATTCTCCAGGCCAGAATAACAGAGTGGGTAGGTATTCCCTTCTCCAAGGGATCTTCCCAACCCAGGGATCTAACCCAGGTCTCCTGCATTGCAGGCAGATTCTTTACCAGCTGAACTACCAGGGAAGCCCAAGAATACTGGAGTGGGTAACCTATCCCTTCTCCAGGGGATCTTCCCGACCCAGGAATTGAACCGGGGTCTCCTGCATTGCAGGCGAATTCTTTACCAACAGAGCTATCAGGGACGCCCCTTAACCACTGGACCACCGGGGAAATCCCTGCACCATGATATTTTAAAACCTGTTACTAACATATAGAAAACCAGATTCCTGGGTTCTCTTGAAAAGCAACCACCTGTTTGAGAGCTGGGTTTAGATGAGGTATCCCCCTCTCCATCTAGCGGTGGGTGGTCTCTACCGCTGCCTACCACCCACCCCCTTCACCCATTCACCTTGACCTGCCCCACCTTGTAGGTCCTTAAGTGTATATCCCCTCCATCTAAATAGCTTCCCCCGCTCCAGTGGAGGCTTGGAAGGAGCATTTTGCCACAGACAATTTATTTTCCGCAACCGCGACCCGATGGACATGTGCCCTCTTCGCGGTTGGCGTCGATGTCACCACCAGCTGGAGGGTTTGGAGATGGGCTCAGGGGCTCTGCAGCCCGAGCGGATTGCTTCCCAGAACTTGGGCAGGCGACCTAAGGAAAAGATCCCGTTGCCGAACAGAGGGAGCTCAGGCAGCTTTATCCCCGGCCTCTGGTGCAGGATGGGAGTGAGGTTCCGGCTCTGAAACCCGCGAAGGCAGCTCGTGTTGGCGGAGTTATCCACGTACTGCATGGCGTTGACAGGCCTGCCGGGCGGCACCACGCAGGTGCCGCCGCAGGGGCAGCCGAAGGAGGCCGCTCTGCTGCTGGCGGTACAGCAACTGCGGGCGGACGCGTGGTCTGGGTGGTCCAGGGGGATGGAGTTGGCGGCGCGCTCCAGGTAGTTGGCCGCAAGCCTCGGCAGGATCGACTTAGGGTAGTTGCCGTAGAAGGCATTGGTGGATCTGTCGAGGTAGCTGATGCCTTTGATGAGCTGATCCAGGAAGGTGGGGTTAGAGGGACCCAAGGGGCGATCTGTACAGAGCAGGCAGTGGGGGTTGCCGCGACACGTGGGCTTCCTGGCCACCTTGGGGCCCTTCGCCAGGTGGCTTGTCTCCACGCACTTGGAGTTGTAGGGCCGGCCCATGCAGATTCTCCTCAACGGCAGTCTGGGGGAGCTCCGCCTGTCGGTGGGCTCCGAAGGGTTGCTGCTGGCCTCGGAGCCGCTCGGGGTCCGAGAGCGCTTGAGGTTGCTCGCCCCGGGCGTGCTGGGGCCGTGGGGCCAGCCTGGAGTCTGGGCCGTGAAGGATGCCTTGCGGTTACTGGGGCTGGGACGGCCTGCTTGGTGTCCAGACATTGCCCCTGTCAGGCGGACGAAGCTTCGTGGTACAGAACTGCTGAAATCTCACCTAGAGACTGGTTCCCTGGGCCTGGCGGGGAGAGAGCTGGGTCAGCTCTCCTCGGCTCCCAGCCACCTCCCGCTGGGCTTTCCAAGTGTCCTC
The DNA here is from genome assembly GCF_963930625.1 of Muntiacus reevesi. Lineage (NCBI taxonomy): Eukaryota > Metazoa > Chordata > Mammalia > Artiodactyla > Cervidae > Muntiacus > Muntiacus reevesi. The sequence continues at coordinate 107,109,751 of NC_089251.1, forward strand.
TCCCTCCCCATCTTCCTCCCCGGCCCAGGGATTTTTCCAACGGGAATGCAGTCCCCTTGGTTCTTCAGAAAGTGCAAAGGGCAGGAGATGGAAAGGGAGGCAAGACCCTGAGAACAATGGAAGTCAGAGGACCCCTTAGAAAAAGTGGGGCAGTCTGCTTTTTCCTTTCGCTCTAGCCCATATTCTGAAATTCCCGTTCACCTTTTAAGCAGGGACTCCAGAAGACCACAGAGTCAAAGGACTAAATCTCTAATGGTGAAATTTGAGGCACCAAGACACACATTCTTTGGAGTAACATCAGATAGTTAATCACCCACCACACCATACACCCTGGTACTGAACTATATATCTTAGAAGCAATGCGATATAGATGCCTTTTCTTTGCCAGTCCTTTGCTTGTACCTTTACTTGTAAGTCTTAACTACAAATCTAGGAGGCAGTTATTATTCTACTCCTATCTGACAGATGGGAGAAACTGAGGCTCAGAGGGTTGACGTGACTTGCCTCAGATCACATAGCTTGTGAGTGGCGGGGGCCAAGGTACTATCTTGAGTGTATCTGATGACCCCTAAAAGATAGTGCTGTGTTGTTGGGGTGACTTTATCCTGACCACCAGTCTACTGAGGAAGAGTTCTCATCTCACCTGTTTGATGGGGGCACCGATGGGGAAAACCAGATGGGGAGTGGTGCCTGCTAACCCTGTAACTAAGTTGATCTTGTCTTCACAAACCCCAAGGGGAGAGGCCAGGAGATGCTGTATGTCTACTAATGGGGCTGGACTTGTGAGACAGAAGTTTCTAGAGTACAGTATTTGGTCTTCGTCTTCTCTGATGAAGGGAGATGGTCTCATCCACCCCACAAAAGAAGGGTTCTTGGGGTTCCTCCCGGTCTGAAAGCGGAAACTTCCCAGGGACTAGGGCCTGTCCTTGCTCTGGCCCAGCTCACCCTGCTTCCTGTCCTGGGTCCACCCAGGTAGCAGGAGCCCCAGCCCCATTCCCTTTGTCCCCCAGGCCCCCCGTACTTTCCCCTTTCCAGAAGGAAGGCTCTGATTTCTGTCCCCCACTATTGTCAGACTGATGCTAGTTTTCCACTTCTGCCTGCTGAGAATGGTGCCGTATTTGAGCCTGTCCCACCCAGGAAACAGCTGCCCGCTCCTCTCCCGGCCCACGGCCCCTCAGCTGCCCTTGTCCTTTGGGTCTGAATCGCGTGGAATGCCCAGACTCTCGCTCTTCCATCCCTGGCCGAGCCCCACCCCAGCTCGTCCTCCGGATATAGGGGAGACGCCCGCGGGCTGCCCCCCATGGGCCCTCCCTTCCGGGCGGACTGGGCCCTCTCCCCGGCTCCCTCTACCTTCAGGAGGTAGATGACTTAGCCCTCCTCTTGCTCTTCACTGGGGAATACCCTGATGCCGCCATTCCAGACTCCTGGCCATGTCATAGAATCACAGAACCCTGGAGAGAGGAGGGCCTCCGGGGGTCAACCTGGTCAGGCTCCTGCCTTAGAACTAGTGCTGCGTTAAGCTCTCCAGGACAGATGGGCCCTATTTTTAAAGTGAGGCTGGGGTGGACGCTTTCCAGTGTCCCCTGTTGTTTTTCTAGCATTTAATTATGCTGAGAGTCAGGGAGTTCTTTGCTGGGCCTGATATAACTCTCGCTGGCTGTGGTCAGCATCAATTTTCTTTTCTCGTTGGGTCAGCAAACATTTGTTGAGTTTCCCTAAAGAGCTGTCCCTTTGAGTGACCCAGAACACGGCAGCACTCGCTTTTCTCCCTTCACACTGGTCCTCACACCGTCAGCAGTTCCGCGCTGAGTCCCTACTACGCAGTGGGCTGCAGCCTAAGGATTCCTTTCAGAGCTCCTGTGAGCGCCCCTCCCCGGGCCATAAGGGGCATCTTGTACAAATCTGTCGGATGCATCAACGAGATCCCCCTTTGAGAGCTCCTGGTGTTTCCCTACATCGTTTCGTGAAGTAATGAAAATACACTTTTACTTTCTGTTTTGAAAATCATTCAAAATATTCAAACTTACTGAAAACTTACAAGATAATGAAGTCCCATATACTCTTCACTCCCATCTACTAATTATTCATTTTTGTCACATTTAGCACCACACACACACACACACACACACACACGCACGCGCAGATTATTATTATTTTGAGAGTCAGTTGCAGACAACAGCAGCCTTTACTCTTGAATGCTTCAGCCTGTATCTCCTATAAGCTGGGAGAACAAGGATACCTTCTTACATATCCAGTAATCTTATGTACCCAGGATAATTAACACTGATATAGAGCTATTAGCTAATACACAGTCCACAATTTACCGATTATTTGCTCCGATGGTCTCTATGGCAGCTATGTCCCCAGTCCAGGAGCCAATACATGATCAGACATTGACTTTAGTTCTCAGGTCTCTTTGGTGTCCTTCAGCCTGGAAGTCCCTCAGTCTTGGTCTTTTATGACATGAATAGCTTCGAAGAGCCCAGGCAAATTGTTTTGGAGAATGTTCTCCCATTTGGGTTTAGCTGCAAGATCGCAAAGCACATACACACAGAAGCCCCCCTGGGACAGTCCCCCGCTCATAACCTCTGAGAGTGAAGGGCCTTTTGCCCTGGGGTTGGGGGGGGCGGTTATAGCCACTGCAACAGGGAGCTGGGAGGAGGGCTCAGAGGGACTCCCCAGAAGGGGGAAGAGGGGTGTAGGGAAACTCAATGGGCCAGAGAAGCGGTGGCAACTGTTCCCTTGTGGGGCCTCAGCCAGATCTGGTCCTGTCCTGGGCTGGGGGCCGGGCAGGCAGGCAGATGGCCAGCAAGAGGGCTGGGCCTCTGCGTATTTGTCCTGAAGGTACCCAGGCGCCGAGATCACTGGCCATTTCTGGCCTGGGCACTAAGAGCCTCTGGAAATAGCTCCAGGACAATTATTTCAGGAGGAATGTGCTATTCCCCCATCTTCTCAGAAAGCCAGACTGGGTCCCATAAGATCAGGAATGTCCGTCTCTGGCCTCCTGGAACTCCAGGGGATCCTGAGGTCCCCTGGGGGCCACAGTGGTCTTCAGAGCTGGAGAGGCTGGGAGGCCAGGATGGGGTCAAGCAGACAAAAAGCCCCCTTCCCCGTGCAGGGAGGGGTGGTTCTGTCCTCAGATCCTGGGCTCTCAGGGCCCAGTCTGGAGTCAGGCTTGGCCGGGGGGGGGGGGGGGGTGTCCAGCTGACTCCAAGCCCGGGGACACAGGAACGGGAAGGGAGGGGAGGGAGGAGAGGGGAGCTGCCCGCCCGACCTCCTGCCCAGACCCACCCCTGAGAAACTGACGTGGTAGAGCACTTACTATGTGCCAACAAACCCGACATTGTCAGATTCCCAGTCATCGCATCCACCCTCTCGTTTAATCCTCGTAGCGCCCCTGGGAGGTAGGTGGTTTGCTTTTCAGATGAAGTCCTTGAGGTTCAGAGAGAGCAGGAGACTTACTCAAGCTCAGCCAGCAACCAGAATTAAGACTCAGCGTTTGAACCCCAAATCCTACAGGTTTGAACACTAAACAAGGAAGAGGGTGGGCCACCCACTCACTCAGTGAGGACTCGGTAAGTCACCCTGAGAACTGAGAGGCGCTGGGAGGGGCCCAGCCTGAAGACCCAGGCTGGAGGGACGCTTAGCCCTGTCTCTCGGTGAGCCTCCGACGTTCACCCCCAGCCAAGGCCAGCTGCCTCTCCCTCCCCAGCACTGCAGGATGGGTGCCAGGGTCTCAGAATATCCTGCCCCTCCCTGCACCATCTCTAGCCACAGGGGCCCCTACCCTTGCCCCATCTGGGCCATCTCCAACCTTGGCTCCTTAGCTGCATTGCCAAATCGACTGCAAATCATGAACTTTTCACAAGCCCCTGCTCCTCCCATTCTGTCCTCTCTCACCTGACCGCCCCTCCCTGCACCCCTACCCTCTCTCCTCCGGGTCCCACCAAGACCATCGGAGGCCCTCTCCCCATCCCACATTCAAAGAGGTCAAAGGCATCTCCTTCCCCAGGACTCCCCAAGAGTGGACAGAATAGCCCCTTTCTCCAGAGACCATAGGACCCTGCGCCATTACTGCATAGGTGGATTATTAACCCCTCACCTGTCACCCAGAGGTCCCCCTCCTCCCCTACCCTCAGATGGTGGGAGGGGTCTCTCGTCATTTCAGGCACTTGGCAAGGAGGAGGCCATATATACATGTGAGTCCATCTCAGGCCAGGGGAACAGCTAGAACCAAGAGCCAGGGCGCCAATGCCGCTGTCCCACCCTGCCTGGAGGACACTTCTCGCAGCCTCTGGCTACTCTGAGCACTGTGACTCACCTGAGCCTTTATCTGGCTTGGGGCCAACACGCCCACAGGGCTGAAAACCTCTCCTGGGCTGGGCTCTGGCCCTCTCCCAGATGCAGTCTCCATCCACCCAAGCATAATGAGTCACAACCCTGCCTCATCCCCTAACGCCCTCAAAGATACCAGCCCTCTGCTCACCAGCCGCCAAAACAGCACTTCCCCAGGCCCACGTGTGGCAGGTACAAGCCAGGACAGATCTGAGCTCAGGAGCACTGGGGCAGGTGTGGCTTGGCAGGAGCCCCAGACGGCAAGAGCTGCCCTCTTGCCAAGGCACCTCAGGGTTTTCAAGGTGAAGCAACCAATCTGGGAGTAGACAGGAATCTCATCTTTATGAGCCCTGGGAAATTCCCTCTAAGAGGGGATGGGGATGATGGTCATGTATAAGCTTAATTGTTGTTGGTGGTGTTCCATTGCTAAGTTGTCTTTTTCCGAAAGTGCTGCACTCACTATGCCAGCAAATTTGGAAAACTCAGCAGTGGCCACAAGACTGGAAAAGGTCAGTTTTCATTCCAATCCCAAAGAAAGGCAATGCCGAAGAATGTTCAAACTACCACACAATTGTACTCATCTCACATGCTAGCAATGTTCAAAATTCTCCCAGCTAGGCTTCAACAATACATGAACTGTGAACTTCCAGATGTTCAAGCCGGATTTAGAAAAGGCAGAGGAACCAGAGATCAAATTGCCAACATCTGTTGGATCATCAAAAAAGCAAGCAAGTTCCAGAAAAATCTGTACTTCTGCTTTACTGACTATGCCAAAGCCTTTGACTATGTGGATCACAACAAGCTGTGGAACATTCTTAAAGAGATGGGAATACCAGACCACCTGACCTGCCTCCTGAGAAATCTGCATGCAGGTCAAGAAGCAACAATAGAACTGGACATGGAACAACAGCCTGGTTCCAAACAGGAAAAGGAGTACGTCAAGGCTGTATATTGTCACCCTGCTTATTTAACTTATATGCAGAGTACATCTTGAGAAATGTTGGACTGGATGAAGCACAAGCTGGAATCAAGATTGCCAGGAGAAATATCAATAACCTCAGATATGCAGATGACTCCACCCTTATGGCAGAAAGTGAAGAACTAAAGAACCTCTTGATGAAAGTGAAAGAGGAGAGTGAAAAAGGTGACTTAAAGCTCAACATTCAGAAAACTAAGATCATGGCATCCAGTCCCATCACTTCATGCAAATAGATGGGAAACAGTGGAAATAGTGGCTGACTTTATTTTTTTGGGCTCCAAAATCACTGCAGATGGTGACTGCAGTGCAGTCATGAAATTAAAAGATGCTTACTCCTTGGAAGAAAAGTTATGACCAACCTAGACAGCATATTAAAAAGCAGAGACATTACTTTACCAACAAAAGGCCATCTAGTCAAGGCTATGGTTTTTCAGTAGTCATGTATGGATGTGAGAGTTGGACTATAAAGAAAGCTGAGCATGGAAGAACTGATGCTTTTGTACTATGGTATTGGAGAAGACTCTTGAGAGTCCCTTGGACTGCAAGGAGATCCAACCAGTTCATCCTAAAGGAAATCAGTCTTAAATATTCATTGGAGGGACTGATGCTGAAGCTGAAACTCCAATACTTTGGCCACCTGATGTGAAGAGCTGACTCATTGGAAAAGACCCTGATGCTGGGAAAGATTGAAGGCAGGAGGAGAAGGGCACAACAGAGGATGAGATAGTAGGGTGGCATCACCGACTCGATGGGCATGAGAGTGAGTAAACTCCAGGAGTTGGTGATGGACAGGGAGGCCTGGCATGCTGCAGTCTGTGGGGTCGCAAAGAGTTGGACACGACTGAGCGACTGAACTGAACTGAACTGAACTTTTCCCAAATTTGCTGGCATATTGAGTGCAACACTTTCACAGCATCATCTTTTAGGATTTGAAACAGTTCAGCTGGAATTCCATACCTCTACTAGCTTTGTTTGTAGTAGTGCTTCCTTAGATCCACTTGACTTCACACTCCGGGATGTCTGGCTCTAGGTGAGTGATCACACCATTGTGGTTGTCTGGGCCATTAAGACCTTTATTGCATAGTTCTTTTGTGTATTCTTGACACCACTTCTTAATCTCCTCTGCTTCTGTTAGGTCCTTGCTGTTTCTGTCCTTTATTGTGTTCATTTTTGCATGGTATCTCCATTTTACCCTTGGTATTCCCCTTGGTATGTCCAGTTTTCTTGAAGAGATCTCTAGCCTTTTCCATTCTATTGTTTTCCTCTATTTATATATCCTTATATACATTTCTACTGGGAGAAGGACAGTAAGTAACTGGTTTGTGCTGTGACCTTGGATAAACACTGAACTTCTCCAAACCTCTACCTCCTGCTCTGTAAAATAGAAGTAAGGAAGGTGCCCAGCAAACATTGCTGGCTCAGCTGACTTGCAATAATCACTAATGTTTATGAAATACCCCCATGTTGCAGGCACAGTGTGCTGTAGTGGTACATGGGAGCCAGCTCATACTGGCTCTCAAAAGTCACTTTTGAAGTATTCTAGAATCTGGTGAGCCTGTAATTGAACCACTAGTTGCTTGACATCAGTCATTTATATCACAGTTCAGTTCAGTTTAGTTGCTCAGTAGTGTCCAACTCTTTGCCACCCCATGGACTGCATTACGCCATGCCTCCCTGTCCATCACCAACTCCTCATGAGTTTACTCAAACTCATGTCCATTGAGTCCATGTCTGATGAGATTCAACCTTCTCATCCTCTGTCGTCCCCTTCTCTTCCCTCTCTCAATCTTTCCCAGCATCAGGGTCTTTTCAAATTTGTCAGTTCTTCGCATCAGGTGGCCAAAGTATTGGAGTTTCACCTTCAGCATCAGTCCCTCCAATGAATATTCAGGACTGATTTCCTTTAGGATGAACTGGTTGGATCTCCTTGCCATCCAGGGGACTCTCAAGAGTCTTCTCCAACACCACAGTTCAAAAGCATCAGTTCTTCCATGCTCAGCTTTCTTTATAGTCCAACACTCACATCCATACATGACTACTGGAAAAACCATAGCCTTGACTAAACGGCCTTCTGTTGGTTAAGTAATGTCTCTGCTTTTTAATATGCTGCCTAGGTTGGTCATAACTCTTCTTCTAAGAAGCAGGCATCTTTTAATTTCATGACTGCAGTCATCATCTGCAGTGATTTTGGAGCCCCAAAAATAGTCAGCCACTGTTTCCCTGTTTCCCATCTATTTGCCATGAAGTGATGGGACTGGATGCCATGATCTTAGTTTTCTGAATGTTGAGTTTTAAGCCAAGTTTTTCATTCTTCTCTTTCCCTTTCATCAAGAGGCTCTTTAGTTCTTCACTTTCTGCCATAAGGGTGGAGTCATCTGCATATCTGAGGTTATTGATATTTCTCCTGGCAATCTTGGTTCCATCTTGTGCTTCATCCAGTCCAGCATTTCTCAAGATGTACTCTGCATACAAGTTAAATAAGCAGGGTGACAGCATACAGCCTTGACGTACTCCTTCTGTTTGGAACCAGGCTGTTGTTCCATGTCCAGTTCTATTGTTGCTTCTTGACCTGCATACAGATTTCTCAAGAGGCAGCTCTGGTGTTCTGGTATTCCCATCTCTTTAAGAATGTTCCACAGCTTGTTGTGATCCACACAGTCAAAGGCTTTGGCGTAGTCAATAAGACAGAAGTACATGTTTTTCTAGAGCTCTCTTGGTTTTTTGATGATCTGACAGATGTTGGCAATTTGATCTCTGGTTCCTCTGCCTTTTCTAAAACCAGCTTGATGTTTATCTTTCTGGCTTACTTCACTCTGTATAATGGGCTCCAGTTTTATCCATCTGATTAGAACTGATTCAAATGTATTCTTTTTAATGGCTGAGTAATATTCCACTGTGTATATGTACTGTAACGATAACCCTATATGCAAGACAGAAAAAGAGACACAGATGTATAGAACAGACTTTTGGACTCTATGGGAGAAGGCGAGGGTGGGATGATCTGAGAGAACAGCATCAAAACATGTATATTATCGAGTGTGAAACAGATTGCCAGTCCAGGTTGGATGCATGAGACAAGTGCTTGGGGCTGGTGCACTGGGATGACCCAGAGGGATGGGCTGGGGAGGGAGTTGGGAGGGGGGTTCAGGATGGGGAACACATGTAAATCCATGGCTGATTCATGTCAGTGTATGGCAAAAACCACTACAATATTTTAAAGTAATTAGCCTCCAACTAATAAAAGTAAATGAAAAAAAAAAAAACAGCTTGAATATCTGGAAATTCACAGTTCACGTACTGTTGAAGCCTAGCTGGAAGAATTTTGAGCATTACTTTGCTAGCATGTGAGATGAGTGCAATTGTGCAGTAGTTTGAACATTCTTTGGCATTGCCTTTCTTTGGGATTGGAATGAAAACTGACCTTTTCCAGTCCCATGGCCACTGCTGAGTTTTCCAAATTTGATGACATATTGAGTGCAGCACTTTCACTGCATCATTTTCTAGGGTTCGAAATAGCTCAACTGGAACTCCATCACCTCCACTAGCTTTGTTCGTAGTGATGCTTCCTAAGGCCCACTTGACTTTGCATTCCAGGATGTCTGGCTCTAGGTGAGTGATCACACCATTGTGGTTATCTGGGTAATGAAGATTTTTTTGTATAGTTCTTCTGTGTATTCTTGCCCCCTCTTCTTAATATCTTCTGCTTCGGTTAGGTCCATACCATTTCTGTCCTTTATTGTGCCCATCTTTGCATGAAATGTTCCCTTGGTATCTCTAATTTTCTTGAAGAGATCTCTAGTTTTTCTCATTCTGTTGTTTTCCTCTATTTCTTTCCATTGATCACTGAGGAAGGCTTTCTTATCTCTCCTTGCTATTCTTTGGAACTCTGCATTCAAATGGTATATCTTGCCTTTTCTCCTTTGTCTTTAGCTTCTCTTCTTTTCATAGCTATTTGTAAGGCCTCCTCAGACAACCATTTTGCCTTTTTGCATTTCTTTTTCTTGGGAATGGTCTTGATCACTGCCTCCAGTACAATGTCATGAATCTCTTTCCATAGTTCTTCAGGTACTCTGTCTATAAGATTGCATCCCTTGAACCTATTTGTCACTTCCACTGTATAATCGTAAGGGATTAGAGTTAGGTCATACCTGAGTGGTCCAGTGGTTTACCCTCCTTTCTTCAATTTAAGTCTGAATTTGGCAATAAAGAGTTTCTGATCTGAGCCACAGTCAGCTCCTAGTCTTGTTTTTGCTGACTGTATAGAGCTTCTCCATCTTTGTCTGCAAAGAATATAATCAATCTGATTTCAGTATTGACCATCTGATGACGTCCATGTGTAGAGTCATCTCGTGTTGTTGGAAGAGGGTGTTTGCTATGATCAGTGCACTCTCTTGATAAAATTCTGTTAGCTTTTGCCCTCCTTCATTCTGTACTCCAAGGCCAAATTTGCCTGTTACTCCATGTATTTCTTGACTTCCTACTTTTGCATTCCATTCCCCTATAATGAAAAGGATATCTTTTTTGGATGTTAATTCTAAAAGGTCTTGTAGGTCTTCACAGAACCATTCAACTTCAGCTTCTTCAACATTACTGGTCAGGGCATAGACTTGGATTACCGTGATATTGAATGGTTTGCCTTGGAAACGAACAGAGATCATTCTGTCATTTTTGAGATTGCTCCTAAGTCCTGCATTTTGGACTCTTTTGTTGGCTATGAGGGCTACTCTGTTTCTTCTAAGGGATTCCTGCCCACAGTAGTAGATATAATGGTCATCCGAATTAAATTCACCCATTCCAGTCCATTTTAGTTCACTGAATCCAAAAATGTCAATGTTCACTCTTGCCATCTCCTGTTTGACCACTTCCAATTTACCTTGATTCATGGACCTAACATTCCAGGTTCCTATGCAGTATTGTTCTTTACAGCATCGGACTTTACTTCTATCACCAGTCACTTTAAGAACAGGACGTTGTTTTTGCTTTGGCTTGTCTCTTCATTCTTTCTGGAGTTAGTTCTCCACTGATCTCCAGTAGCACCTACCGACCTGGGGCGTTCATCTTTCAGTGTCCTATCTTTTGTCTTTTCATACTGTTCATGGGGTTCTCAAGGCAAGAATCCTATAGTGGTTTGCCATTCCCCTCTCCAGTGGACCATGTTTTGTCAGAACTCTCCACCATGACCCATCTGTCTTAGGTGGCCCTACATGGCATGGCTTATAGTTTCATTGAGTTAGACAAGGCTGTGGTCCATGTGATCAGTTTGATTATTTTTCTGTGATTGTGGTTTTCAGTCTGTCTGCCCTCTGACGATTAAGGATAAGAGTGTTATGGAAGCTTCCTGATGGGAGAGACTGACTGCAGGAAAACTGGGTCTTGTTCTGATGGGCAGGGCCATGCTCCATAAATCTTTAATTCAATTTTCTGTTGATGGGCAGGACTGTGTTCCTTCCCTGTTGTTTGACCTGAGAGCAAACTATAGTGGAAGTAATGAAGATAATAGCGACCTCCTTCAAAAGGTCCCATGCATGCACTGCCCCCCTCAGTGCCCCTGACCCTGCAGCAGGCCACCACCAACCCACGCCTCCACCAGAGACTCCTGGATGCTCACGGGTGAGTCTGGGTCAGTCTCTTGTGGGGTCACTGCTCCTTTCTCCTGGGTCCTAGTGCACATGAGGTTTTGTTTGTGCCCTCCAAGAGCCTGTTTCCCAGTCCTATGTTAAGCTCTGGCAGCTCTATGGTGGGGTTAATGGTGACTTCCTCCAAGAAGGCTTATATCACACCCAGGTCTGCTGCACCCAGAGCCCCTGCCCCTGAGGCAGTCCACGGCGGACCCGGCCCTCCCCAGGAGACGCTCACACAGTCAAAGGCAGGTCTGGCTCAGTCTCTGTGGGGCCTCCTGGAGGGCACAAGATTTTGTTTGAATCCGCCAAGCATCTCTGGTGGGTATGGGGTTTGATTCTAAACACAATTTCACCCTTCCTGCCATATTTCTTGGATTTCTCCTTTGCTCTTGGACATGGGGTATCTGTTTTTGGTGGGATCCAACATTCTCCTGCCAATGGTTGTTCAGGAGTGAGTTGTAATTTTGGAGTTCTCACAGGAGTAGATGAGCATGCATCTTTCTACTCTGCCATCTTGTCACTACCTTGTTCTTTATCCAGACTTCACATTTTGAACCTCTGTTTCCTTACCCATAAAACCATAATAATGATCTGGATAAATTGAAAGTTTCCGGGGTTCCAGCTGCTGTGTGTGTTGCTGTGTGTAATTTTATGCATTCACTAGACTGGGCCATGAGATGCCCACGTATCTGGTTAAACATTCCCTCTGGGTGTGTCTATACCGATGCATCTAGATGAGAGAAGCATGTGAATTGGTGGGCTGAGTAAAGCAAACTGGCCTCCCCTTCTGGCTGGGCATCATCTAATCCATTGAGGGACCGAATAGAAGAAAAAGGCAGAAGAAGGTTAAAGTCACTCTCTGCCTGACCAGTTGAGCTGGGACATCCATCTTCTGCCCTTGATGCTCCTGGTTCTTAGAGCATCAGACCTAGGTTGGAATCTCTACCATCAGCTGCTTGGTCCTTAGAACTTTGCACTATACTGCCAGTTTTCCTGGAGTTCCAGCTTGCAGACAGGAGATCATGTGACTTCTCAGCCTTTGCAACAACATGAGGTAATACCTAATAATCAATAATAAATAAATATGTGTGTATATATAAATATAAAAATAATATAGTATATATACATATAGTGTGCAACATATATTATAGCATATAGTATATATATTGCTATTTATGTGTGTGTGTGTGTATAGAAGTTTGTGCCCCCCCCCAAAATTTTTATGTTGAAACATAATCCCCAGTGTGATGGGATTTAGAGGTGGGAAGTGATTAGGCTGAGTGCTGAAGAATTGATGCTTTTGAACTGTGGTGTTGGAGAAGACTCTTGAGAGTCCCTTGGACTGCAAGGAGATCCAACCAGTCCATCCTAAAGGAGATCAGTCCTGGGTGTTCATTGGAAGGACTGATGCTGATGCTGAAATTCCAATACTTAGGCCACCTGATGCGAAGAACTGACTCATTTGAAAAGATCTGATGCTGGGAAAGATTGAAGGCAGGAGGAGAAGGGGACAACAGGGGATGAGATGGTTGGATGGCATCATCACTGACTCGATGGATGTAAGTTTGAGTAAACTCCAGGAATTGGTGATGGACAGGGAGGCCTGGCGTGCTGCAGTCCATGGGGTGGAAAGAGTTGGACATGACTGAGTGACTGAACTGAACTGAAGTGATTAGGCCACTGAGGGTAAAGACCACATGAACGGGATTAGTGCCCTTATAAAGGAGACCCCAGAGAACACCCTTGCCCCTTGCATTCTTTGGGAATGCAGTGAAGAGGCAGCCATGTCTGACCCAGGGGGTGAGCTTTCACTAGATACTGAGTCTGCAGATGCCTTGATCTTAGACTTCCTGGCCTTCATAGCTATGAGAAAGAAATGTTTGTTTAAGTCACTCAGTCTGTCAGTCTATGGTAATTTTGTAATAGTAGCTCAAACACAAGATATAGAAATCAATAATTTCCTATTGATTCCGTTTCTCTGGGGAACACTGACTAGTACTCTGTACTGAGTGTTTTACACGTATTTACTCATTTGCTCCCCACTACAACCTTACAAGGGAGATGTTAATAGCATCTCCATTTTTTTAGACAAGAACTTGAAAGGCAGAGGTGAGTGAACTCACCTAAAAGAGCATGGCCAAGACATGAACCGGCGCAGCGTGGCTCAGGTCTGCCCCCTGCCCTCCTGCCTCCAAGGCAATCCTCACGGGTTTAGCATTTCCTGAGTGGAGCCGCTTGGCTGAGGGTTTTCCACACGTGACAGGTGGACCCGAAGCCCTCCAGTCTTCTGTGATGAGCTTTTCCTTTAATAATCAAAGCGAAAGCTCAAGCCTCCATTCACGTGCCCTGCGAAGTGCAGAGCCTCCGCCACTGTTTCCGGGGAAGCCCAGGGCGCTGTTCCGGTCTCTGGCCCCGCCCACTGAGCCTCTGCTTCCGGAGCGAGTCTCAGCCCGCTGGTCTGCGAGCGCCATCTTGCCCTGTCTCTGGCCACACGGTGCGACTTGCGGGACCTGAGCTCCTCTACCAGGGATCGAACCCACTCCCGCTGCGATGGAAGCGCAGAGTCGTGACCACTGGGCCGCCAGGGAAGTCCAGCCGTGACTGTCATCTTCCCTCAGCAAAGCTGTGCCCTTCTCCCACCTCAGTGACCTCTGCTGCGTCCTCATGCGTGCCGCGAGCCGCCTGTGACAGACTTGGCCCGAGGCGCTGGGTGACAGGGTGACAGCACCTCTGGACAGAAAAGCCTGACGTGGACTACACGGCCCTCACCCCGTCCTTCACGTTTCCCTTCCTGTAACCGTGCTTTAGGTGACCAGATCCGTTCAAGAACATTGTGAGGTAGATCCTTTGTCTTCCCAGAGAGGAACTTGGCCCTGAGATTCTGCTTTGTGCTGTTTTTTTTTTTTTAACCAGACATCAGAGCTTTGGGCAAGTTTACTTCCCTTATCTGAGCCTCAGCTGCCTCATCTGGAAACGGGGATAATAAGAATACTTGCTCCCAAAAGCTTGATCCCTCGCTGCGTTCTAAACTCTCAGTGATGTTGTTTAGTCGCTAAGTCGTGTCTGACTCTCTTGCGACTCCACAGACTGTAGCCCGCCAGACTGTCTGTGCCCGGGATTTCCCAGGCAAGAATACAGGAGTTGGGCTTCCGTTTCCTGCTCCAGGCGGTCTTCCTAACCCAAGGATCAAACCTGAGTCTCCTGCATCAGCGGGTGGATTCTTTACCACTGAGAAGCCATAAATCCCGGCTGTTCAGTATTTGACAGATGAGGAAATTAGGTTCTAGGCCCAGCTGTGTTCTTTCACTTTTATTTTTTGGTTGCAGCGATTATGGGATCTTAGTTCCCCAACCAGGGATTGAACTAGCGCCCACGGCAGTGAAAGTACCAAATCCTAACTACCAGATTGCCAGGAAATTCCCCCAGCTGTGTTCTTCACGCGCTGAATGACCCGGGCCTCAGTTTGCCCAGCTGGAGAGGACATAGGGGGACTGAATTGTCTCTGAAGACTGTCCCAGGCCTGTCCTTCTGAATAACGGCATCCGTGAGTCTCTACCATGCGTGCTTAGACCCTCCTGGATCTCGCCCTGTGTGTGTCTTCACCTCTGAGCTCGTGGACCTCCTTTCTAATTTTTTAAATCAACTTTGATTGGAGTATGCTTGATTTACAATGTTGTGCTCCTTTCAGGTGTACGCAAAGTGAATCAGTTACATATATACTCACATATCCACTCTTTTTAAAAAATATTCTTTCCCCATCAGGCCGTTACAGAGCACTGAGCAGAGTTCCCTGTGCTATGCAGGAGGTCCTTATTAGCTGTCTGTTACGTAGTAGTGTGAATATGTCAATCTTCCAATTTACCCCGACATCTCCTTATGCCCCAGTGACCATAAATTTGTTCTCTACGTCTAAAACTCTGTTTGGACTCCATTAACTCTTGAGAGTCCCTTGGACTGTAAGGAGGTGCAACCAGTCTATCCTAAAGGAGACCAGTCCTGCGTGTTCATTGGAAGGACTGATGCTGAAGCTGAAACTCCAGTACTTTGGCCACCTCATGCGAAGAGTTGACTCATTGGAAAAGACCCTGATGCTGGGAGGGATTGGGGGCAGGAGGAGAAGGGGATGACAGAGGATGAGATGGCTGGATGGCATCACTGACTCGATGGGCATGAGTTTGAGTAGACTCTGGGAGTTGGTGATGGACAGGGAGGCCTGGCATGCTGCGATTCATGGGGTCGCAAAGAGTTGGCCATGACTGAGCAACTGACCTGAACTGAACTGGTAAACACAAGTAAGGTGTTTCCCTGAGTTCTACAAACTATTCTGGCAAATTATCAAACCTAAGGAGGGAGTGGCAGGAACTCCCAATTTATGGCCAGTTAGGTCAGAAATACAGGGGTAGGAAATTCCCTTGCAATTCCATTCAGTGGCTATGACTCTGTGCTTCCACTGCCAGAGGACTGAGTTTGATCCTTGGTGAGAATTAAGATCCTGAAAGCCAAGCAGCCAAAAAAAAAAAATGTACAAAGGTAGCTTCAGCCACTGGTGTCTGAAGTGGGGACAGTCTTACGGAACTGAGCTCTCTAACTTATGGGAGATACCCGGGAGACAGTGCTAGAAATGAACTGTTGGGTACCCAGTGTGTGTCAGAGAATTGCAAAGTTGGTGGGTGTCAGAAAACAACTCACAGCTCCTTTTTTAAAAAAGCTCTTATGTGGAGTGCATGAAAGAAACATGTCCCAAGAGACAAGGAGAGGATCTGATTGATTTGGGCTGGGAAGGGAAGTGCCAGAGACCCCTGCGGAGATGTGACAAAGCTTGATGGTGTATTCCCAAGGGGAAAAGTACTAGTCTTTAAACTTTTCTGTATGCTTGGAATATTTCACAACTATCAAGTTAAAAAAAAAAAAAAGCAGGAATGGGATGCAGCAGAAAGAGGATGGAATCTGGGGTCCTGGGTGCTGGCTTCAGTTATGCCCTCAGACTACTCTATGACGTGAGCAAGTCAAGGCCCCACTCTGGGCCACAAGGGCCAGGCTCCAGCAGCCCTTCCAGCGCTGATATTTTATTAGATGTCTTCATTTTGTTGTTGCTGTTCAGTCACCAAGTGTCCGACTCTTTGCAACCCCATGGACTATAGCCCGCCAGGCTCTTCTGTGCATGGAATTTCCCAGGCAAGAATACTAGAGTGGATTGCCATTTCCTTCTCCAAGGGATCTTCCCAGGCCAGGGATCGAACCCATGTCTCCCGCCTTAGTCCAAACATGTACTGAATGTCTATTGGGTGTTTGTCTATTTACATGTTGGAGGGGGAAATGGCAACCCACTCCAGTATTCTTGCCTGGAGAATCCTGTGGACAGAGGAGCTTGGTGGGCTGCTATCTATGGGGTCGCACAGAATCAGACACGACTGAAGTGACTCTCAGCAGCTATTTACAGGTCTGACCTCCATGAACAGACACTGAGCCCTGAAAGGGTATGGGCTGTCTCCTCAGGGCCCAGCACAGCCCCCAGTACCTAGTGAGTTATTTGAAGGAAGGAAGAACAGACTGAATGACCCCCAGGCCAAGTTCTAGAACAGCTCCACCCCTAAAGTGTTTGGAGTCTGTAGTTGGGGCGGAGCTCACTGGGTGTCCATCCACATGCGTGTACCCCTGGGCGCCTGCCCTGCAGTGGGAGTTGAGTGGGAGTTGAGTGTGGCCATGGGAACAAGAGATGAGCCAGCTAGGAGGCTTGGAGGCCTCCACTTCCTGCTGCAGACTCTGCCCAAGACTGGCTCCAGCCCTAACCTCTGACCCCTCTGGGAAAGCACCAGGAAACAGGCCGGAAGGCAGGACACTTCCCCTGGGCCTGGTCTGGGCCCAAGCGGCTACCAGACCTGGGTCTGAGCCCTGAGTCCGGGGGGCCAGAGCCCACCGCCGAGCCCAAGCCGCAGAGCTCAGCTGCTCTACGCCAGCTCCACAGCACCCACTGTGTCCCTGAGACCATCGCCAGCCACTCAGTAAACATGAAGCGGCCTATGTGTGCAGGAAAGACAGCTGGGGTCAGCAGACCCGGGTTCGGTTCCCAGGTCTGCCTCTTAGAGGCTGGGTGAGTGTGGGTACTTTGCCTGCCTCCCTGAGCCTCAGTTTCTTCATCGTATTTGTTGTGGAGATCAAAGCAGAGATGGTCTCAGTCTCGTATCATATTCAAGGAACTCAGAAACAAGTCCAGCTCGGAATTTCCCTGGTAGTCCAGTGTTTAAGACTCCGCGCGTCCACTGCAGAGACCCTGGTTGGGGAACTGAGATCCCCAATGCCACATGGAGTGACCAAAAGGTAAATAAATAAAATAAAAAGCAAGTCCAGTTTACAAATACCACTGAAGCCACCTGAAGCCCTGGTCAACCCTACTCCCTCCCTGCTCGGAGGGTGTCACCAGCCTGATTGCTGTTGATCTTCACTATCATGTTTATCCTGTCCCCACACATTTCTATCCCACATATGACTGATATTTGCCTGTATCTGAATGCTATTTGTATTATGGTATCATACTAAATGCATTATTCCATAATTTGCCTTCTTACTGTATGAAAATGCTTTTGAGAACTAGCCATGTTGATACATGGAGATTGAGTTAATTTTCACTCTCTAGTGCTTCATTCTACAAATATACCGTGATTTATCCATGCTCCTGTCGATATACATTTAAGTTGTTCCCAGTTATGTTTGGCTATTTCAAACACTGAAATAGATATTCTTTTATGTGTAAAAAATGATTTATGGGACTTCCCTGGTGGCACAGCGGATAAGAATCCTCCTACCAGTGCAGGGGACACAGGTTCAACCCCTGGTCCAGGAAGATTCCACGTGCCACACAGCAGCTAAGCCAAGCACCCCCACGACTGAGTCCATGCTCTAGAGCCTGCAAACTGCAAGTCCTGAAGCAAGTGCGCCTAGAGCCTGTGCTCCTCAACAAGAGAAACCGCTGCAAAGAGAAGTCCATGCACCGCAACGCAGAGTAGTCCCCACTCGCCGCAACTAGGGAAAGTCCTCACATAGCAACGAAGACCCAGTGCAGCCAAAAATAAATCAGTAAAATTATTTTTAAAATGATTTATGCAAAGATGAATGTTTTCGAGGAGCTTACATGGATCCCAGTAGTGTTTGACCGTCATTTAAATGGCACACTCTCCTGAACCCCAAATCGAGGCAAACAACCATGAAAGAGACCATTTGAGGCTGGGACTTTCTGGAATGCAAGGGCAGTGATTGTCACCTTTTCTTCAGCACTCAGCGCCAAGCCCCATGCTAAATGCCCTACCTACCCAGATGATCAAAAAAAAAAACTTCTACGAGGGAGCTACTGGTATAACCCCAGCTGAGGAAACCAAGGCACAGAGAGGTCAGGTGTCTTAGTTAATGGTTAAGTGGGTTGGTTTGAATTCAAACCAACTCTGTGTCTGTCTGACTGCACTGCCCCATGTAGCCCAACAGACCGGGGGTCCCAGATGCAGCACCAAAAGGCCAGAAGGACCGATCCCAACCACGGGCTCAGGGAGCCCTTCCCAGGGAAGGAGCCAGTCCCAACTGGCCTAGAAAAGTGGGGAGCACGGCAGTGGCAGAGTGGACAGCAGGTAGGAAAAGCAACACTTGAGGCCGATTTAGCTCCGCCTTCTTCCCTCACCTCTCCTGTCGCACAGCTTCCTGCCTTTCGCTCATTCTTCTCATCCTATTCCAGTCTGTTTTCTGTCCAACTTTCTTTTTCCAATTCTTCTTTCCAACTCTTCTCTTTTTACCTTTTATTCTTCTCTTTTTCTTATCTTTTCCCTCTTGGGTCATCTCTCATTCCCCTAATCATCCATCCATCCATCCACCCACCCACTTATCCATTCATCTGACATGAACTGGGTACCAATGCTATGTCTGGGCCTTGCAGCCTGAGTGATGCTGGTCCTAGAACTGCTGATGAGCATATTCGTCTCCCTCAGCTAAACTTCCCTGAGGAAACTCTGAGACCCCGCCTCTCCCTCAAGCAACCAGAGACAAACACATTTTTACACAAACCAGGCAACCAACTAGGGAAAAAAAAAAAAAACCTGGAGAGACAATCATGGCTCTCGTGCACCCCCTGCTGGTAACTTGAGAGATTACCTCCCGGGTTGGAGAGTTCCTTCACGACTAGGCGTGTGGCTGGTTGGTCACCCCGACTTCACTCCACCTTCCCTGCAGCTTCTGCCAGTGATTCCACTTTAGGGGTTCCTCAGGGTGGGTTTCTTGCCAAACATGTTTAGTTCCATAGCCATTGAAAGGCCCAAGCCAAAGACCAGAGGATGAAGCCGTGAGAGAGGTTGCTATGGATTGAATGTTTGTGTCTCCCTAAATCCTTATGTTGAAGTCTAACCCCCAGTGCGATGATAGAGAAGGCGGGGTCTTCGAGAGGTAACAGGTCAAGAGAGAATAGGGTGCTCGTGAAAGGTATCGGTGCCCTTGTAAGAAGAGACATGAGAGCTGGCTTTCTTACTCTCTGCCCTCCACCATGAGAGGAGACTGTTGTTCCATCGCTAAGTTGTCTGATCTTTGTGAGCAGATGGCCATCAGCAAACCAGGACACAAGATCTGCTGGCACCTCGATCTTGGACTTCCCGGCCTCCAGAGCTGTCAGATATAAATGTCTGTTGTTTATGGCATATGTCACAGCAACCCAAGCGACTAAGACAAGTGCTTGCTTTAGCCGGGAGGAGGGTGTGCACTCCCCAGTGTGTATGCGAATCAAGCACGTGTGTGCTCTGCTGTGTGTGTGCTCAGGGGTGCGGACGTCAGGGAGCCAAGGTGCCCGTTCCAAGCGCGTGCTTGCACACCATGCCCCAGGCATGATGGAGACGTGCGTGTGAGTGACCCTACCCTGTGCACACACCCGCCATGGTCCTCAGGGAATGGGTGTGGGAAAACACGCTCGCAGCCTCCTCCCAAGTAGGTGGAACAATCCCGAGGCTTCGGTCCCCAGAGTTCCCGGTGGCTGGGACCCCAGATGTCTGCTACCACATGCCATGTTAACTTCCTTACCTTCTCTGCTCTGCTACCCGGGCTTCTTGGGATCACCTCCAGAATAAACCGCCTGCATTCAAATCGTTGTCTTGCTCCCGCGACAGTGAAGGAGGCAGCCCAAGAGGAGACAGCACCTCGCAGAGGCCGGCAGAGCACGAAGAGGCTCCCCAGGGGCCTCACAGTGCCTCTCAGTTAAGCGGCTGGCAACTGGCCTGCCTCTCCACCCCCACCCCTGCCTCCTGGTTAAGTGCTGCTGCTGCTGCTAAGTCGCTTCAGTCGTGTCCGACTCTGTGTGACCCCATAGACGGCAGCCCACCAGGCTCCCCCGTCCCTGGGATTCTCCAGGCAAGAACACTGGAGTGGGCTGCCATTTCCTTCTCCAATGCGTGAAAGTGACAAGTGAAACTGAAGTCTCTCAGTCGTGTCTGACTCTTCATGACCCCATGGACTGCAGCCAACCAGGCTCCTCCGTCCGTGGGATTCTCCAGGCAAGAGTACTGGAGTGGGGTGCCATTGCCTTCTCCACCTGGTTAGGTGAGAAAGCCATAATCATTTCAGCTTTTAACTGTGTCGTCTGTTCCTGGTGGCCGAAAGCCTTCCAGGAAGATGCACTGTTCCACGTAGAGGGGAGGTTGGCAGCCGGTTGAGGATGGGCCGTGGTGGGTCCAGCACAGCGGAGTGTCTGTGTGGGTGCCTGTGTGTACGCACACGAGGGGCATGGAGTGAGCGCCTGCTGTGTGCAGGCCCCGTGGGGTGGCTGTGTGCCTGGGATGCAGAGTCGGGTCGGCCTGGCACGTCTGCACCCGTCCCTGTGGTCCCCTTGTCAGTTCCAGGCTTTGTCTTTCTTGAGAGCTCAGCTTTGTCCTCTGCCCACCTGCTTTTCTCTGCCCTCACCCTGGCTACCCCGACAACATCTATGGAACCCCAGCTATCTCCCCGACGGTATTCTTGCTCCTCTTTACTCAGCAGTCAGAGAGAGTCTAAATACATGTTCGATCGTGTTGTTCCCTTGGGAGTTTTTTGGGTGCTCCACATGGCTGGCAGAATCTTAATTCCCCTGACTGGGGATCGAACCCGGGCCCCAGCAGTGAGAGTGCCAAGTGCTGACCACTGGACTCGGGGGACTCCCATGTTGTTCTCCTATTACAGACCCTTCGAAAGGCCCAAAGGCTCTGGGGCACCTGCCTGGCAGGGGGCTCCAGTCCCATCTCTCCCTTCCCTTCCCATCCCCTCCCACAAAGGCGCCAGACTCAGGTTGATTCCTCCCCGTATCACGGTTGGGCGAGGGCCTGGGGGACTGACTCCTGCAGGCTTGACTTCCCAGGCACCCGTGACAGCTGGCTTCCAGCTGGGTTCAGCCAGTGGGAGGCGCTGGTGGAGTTGGGAGGCCGGGAAGAAGAGAGGAACCAGGGTCTTTCTCCATGGCACATGCTCCACGGCTCCCACTGGACGGGCCTGGGCCGGGCCCCACTTCTGCTGAGCAAGCCCAGCTCATCTCACTCCTCCATCCCCCACCGTGGAAGGTAGTCGTGACCACGCTCTAAGCCCTGTTGTCATCTTAGCACTCCCCTCACCTGCAGAACCAGTTCCCTTCGCGTCAAATACTTGAGATTCCTGTTTTCTGGTTTGACCCGGACTGAACTGACGCGGGCAGGGGCAGCCGTCTGACTTTCCAGCCAGAGGAGGAAATCAGCGCCTGTGTAGGGCGGAGCCCTGGGAACAGTGGAGCATGGACCCCAAACCTGGCTGGATCTCCCCCGCGCTACGCCTCGCAGACTTGAAGTCAAGTCCTGAGAGATGGTAGAGTTCCTAACTGTTTACCTTAGGCAGGGTTTCCTGCGGCCGCCGTCGGAAAGCATTCATGGTACTCGGTGCCAGGAGCCTGCAGCTGCCCCCCATATCTCTTCTCCCTCTCTGCCCCGGTAAGAGGCATTTTCCCTGTGCCAGGACGTTTCCCAGTCTCCCAGGCAGCCGGTGGGGGACCACAGGCTGGTTTCCGAGCATGGTCAGAGGAGATGGACACAAATTCCAGGTTGGGTGCTTAAAGACAATGTGTCAGCTTGCCCCTTCCGTTTTCTCCGTCTGGAATGTGGTGTGGTGTAGAGGCCATTGCAGGCTGTGTTAGTTTCCTGAGGTCACAAACTGGGTCATTTAAACACCAGAAATATATTCTTTCAAGGGTCTAGAGGCTAGAAGTCTAAAATCAAGGGATCAGGGAGGTAACTTCCTTCTGAGGGTTGTTCTAGGCCCTTCTCCTTGGCTTGTAGGGGGCTGTCTTCCTTCTGCGCGTGTGTCTCTCTGTGTCTAAATTTCAGCTTTTTATAAAGATCCAAGTCATATTAGATTAGGGCCCACCCAAATGACCTCATCTTAACTAATTACATCTGCAGTGACCCTGTGCCCATATAAGGTTACTTTCTGAGTTACCAGGGAATTCGGAGGGGGAAAAACACAACAGAACCCATGCCTTGAGGATGAGGGCACATTCCTAACGATGGAGGAACTGAGAAATAGCAGATGACTTCCCAGAGCAACATCGCAATGCCAGCCTGGACTCTGAAGCTGCATGTTCACGTGCTCAGCTGCAAGGTCGTATCCGATTCTTTGCGACCCCGTGGGCTGTAGCGCGCCAGGCCCCTCTGTCCCTGGTGTTTCCCAGGTAAGAATATTGGAATGTGTTGCCATTTCCTCCTCCATGGGGGCCTCTTGACCCAGGGATCGAACCCATGTCTTCTGCTTTGGCAGGCAGGTTCTTTCCCATGGAGCCACCTGGGAAGCCCAGACTTTGAGGTTAGAGGTAAATGCGTTTCTCTCTTATTCATGCACCATTATTTGGGTTCTCTGTTATATTCAAACAAAAGTGTATCACAGCTCAGGGTCCGGGAAGGGAACAGGTGTCAAGCCCAGGAGGTAACTGAGGGATATTTAATAAAAGTGCAGGTGGGGTTGGAGAAACTAGCAAGGAATGGTGGGGGCATTTCAAGACTTGCAACAGTGGGAACTGACACCACCCCCAGGCCTGAAGGGGCAGAGGGAGAAGACAGTTAATGGAGCCCTGAGGAAGGAGCTGTGGGGAAAGGAGAAGGTCCCCTGATAGGCACCAAGGCCTTTGATGGAGGGACGCAGGCCCTGGAATAAACACCCCGACTGCTCCATCTTCCTGTCCTCCAGGTTCCTGCTGGCACCTTCCACTGACTGAGCCAAACCCAGAGGACCAGGGAACCCAGGGATGCTTCCAGCAGGCTGGCCAGCAGGGCAGAATGGAGCCGGGTGAGGAGCAGAGATGGTCCAGAAGTACCGCTCACACCCGGTTCTTACTGCCGCACTCCGCCTGCTGGCTGCAGGCTCTGTCTTCACAGGAGCATCCTTGGTGATGGGTCAGTGCTTGGAATCTAGTAGGTGTTCAACAAATATTTGTGGATGTGTACGTGCCAGGAGGGCAGTGGAATGAGAGCGGGGAGGGAGCGGGGCTGCCTACCTCCAGCCCCTCGGTCAGCACCGTCCCCCAGAGCACTGCGGGCGGCAAGGGGAGCCGCTCCGGCCCCAGGAAGACAGGCCCTGGCGCGCACCCCTCCCCAGCAGCCTCCCTGGGTCCCAGCTGAGACAGCGACTTCCTCAGGGCAAGAGCCGTCTGCATGGCGGCCCAGCCCTGGGTCCCCTCGGCGGCTTCCTGGTGCCGTCGCAGGGCCGATGGGGCCCCTGCCTGATCTCAGATGCTGAGCCATCCCACCCGAGAGGGACGGCGCTGGTGGCTGGGCAACGAGGCATCAGAGAGCCCGGGATTTAAGATCACCTGTGTCTGACTCTCGATGAACACTCACACCTTCCAGACTCTAACAAGTCCTACAGGAAAGATCCATGTGAACTTTGTTTAATCTCCCATTTCCCAGTCCCCCTGACCCTCTGATTCTTTACTGCATGTCCACAGGGTTCTGGGTGGGAGCTGAGCCCCCAGCAGAGAACACAGCAGGGGCTTCATTCTCTTGGCTCGTTTGCCACAGGACATGGATGAGCGCCCTCCGAACACTGCCCTCCAGAACCACCGTTCAAGGGACCACGCTCAGAGGGGCTGGCCTCCGGCGGCGCCCTTCCTGAGAGTCAGGGGAGCAAGAGTTGGCAGGCGTTGAGGCGTCTTCAGCTTCATTCATTCATTTGTTGCCTCTTTCAAAGTATTGTGCACTTCGTTGAGTACACGTGCCAGGCTCCTCCTAGCACTAGGAATTCAAAGATAAACCACACCTGGTGGGAAACTAGAAATAATGAAAATGCACCCCCCTGCTAAGAAAAGGCTCCCCAGCTCCCTTGTACCCTCTCCAGACACACCTCCAAATTCTCTGTTCGCTCTGCGCCTCCCGCTCAGGACGCTGCTCGCTCGGCTTCAGGCTGAGCCCTGCTGGGGACCTGGCCCCTGCAGCCTCCCTGCCAGCTCCCTCTTCCCAGGGGAAAAGCTCCAGCTGCTCCCAGGCCGGAAAACCCCAGAGGATTAATCAGCAGCTTCCTGGCAGCGTGTCCGCTAGGCCTTGAGGCTAAGGTGACCTGATAGGGATAGTGATGGGGTGGGCCTGGAGGGTCCCGCTCCCCTGGGACAGAGCCGGGGGCCAGGGTGGCCACACACCCATCTGCAGAGCCAGCAGAGAGGCTGGGACCGCTCAAGGCCACCCGGATAAAGGCTGCGGTGGCTTATCGTGTGACCCTGCAGGGAGCAGGCGGTGATAAACTCGGTGGGGGGGGGTCCCGAGCCAGTCCTCGCTGTTCCCGGGGTCTTCATGTCCCATCTGTCAGAAGAGATGGATTAGATCATTGAGGCTGTGTCTGTTTCAGACCGTCTACAGTGGGATCCGGGAAGCTCTGACCTGCCCCTCTTCCTCCCCGGCCACGTCTTCAGTTTCTCCCCCTTCCTTCCTCTGCTCGGGGTCTGGGAAATGGCCCTGAGCTTCAAAGCTGAGCAAACAAACATGTCCAGGCCCACAGGGAACAGGGGTGAGGGAGGGCACGGCTATTTTTATCACGCTTTGAAGGATTTTCACAGCTGTTTCTGTTGTTGTCCACACACTGGCCGCAGGCTCAGTCTGTTGGCGTCACAGGCATCACTGTAGGGGGTGCTCGGAGGGGCTGCACCCTTGAAAGAAACCCTGCCTGTTGACGCCTGCATTCCATCACGAGGGATCCGTTGAAAGGAGCTAAGCGTCGTCCTCCTCCCATGCTTCCGAAACGTAGCAGCCCCCAAAGGATGGCTCTGCACGCTCCATGACCCCAGCAGGAAGGAATCTGGCCGTCTCCAGAGTGCTGGCGGTGGAGGAGAGGCAAGTATGGCTCAGTCAAGTCTGCAGAGCCCCGTTGCCTCATTCCGCAAACGTTCATCGAGACCCTGCAAAATGTCGGCCCTGGCCTGGGAGGCCGTTTCCAGCAGCCAAGGATGTGCCGAGTCTTCTCTACAATTAGAATAGTGTGAACTGAGTTCACAGATTTACTGCCAGACTCTGCTTCACAGGCTTCCTTGGTGGCTCAGACGGTAAAGAATCTGCCGGCAGTGCAGGAGACCCAGGCCCAATCCCTGGGTCAGGAAGATCCCTTAGAAAAGGGCATGGCTATCCACTCCAGTGTTCTTGCCTAGAGAATCCCATGGACAGAGGAGCCTGGCGGGCTACAATCCACGGGGTCACAAAGAGTCGGACACGACTGAGAAACTCACTTTCACTTTCTGTGCTTCACACTTCACTGAAATGGTCTCAGATATCGCTCTGTCTCCAGAATACCTTCTGATCCCACCCAAATCTCTCCACCTCCGTCTCTACCACCCCAGGCCAAGCCCCACCCCCACCTCCATACCCCTACTTTTCCCAAGCAGCTGAAATAGCTCCAGCTGGTTCCCCTCAATCTCACCCCACAACCCTTCACACAGTACCCAGGAAAGAGATTTTTCAAAAGTGTAAATGAGATCCCAGGTCCTTCTCCTACTTAACCACCACTCCTGACCCCATGGCTTTCTCCTTATGCTTGGAATTAAAGACCCAGCTCCTTATCAGCCTGACCTACAAAGAGACCTCATGGGGCTTGGCCTTCACTCACCTCTTTCTCTCTCTTTCTCTTTTTCTCTCTCTCTAAATCTGGATTTCAGGTAACAGAATTAGGTTAATCAAGTAGCATTAGTCCACTCATGGGCCACTTTTATTTATTAGACATATAGTTGTTTTAAATAATATAGTTGCTGCTTGCAAAACCACATCTAACGTAATGACACATATGACTCACAAAAGCATTATGCTAAGTGAAAGATGCCCAGACACATAAGATATATACTATATGCTTTCATTTATATGTAAAAGTTCTAGAAAAGGCCAGGCTAAAGAGACAGAAAGCAGATCACAGGTTTCCAGGGGGGCCAGGTGTGGAGGTGGAAGGGTAGGGGCAGGGGATAGAAAGTGACTAGGTAGGAGGAAATTTTCTTTTTGTTTGTGTGTGTATTTATTTTTTTGCCTAGGGCTACCCTGGTGGCTTAGACGGTTAAGAGGCCGCCTGCAGTGCGGGAGACCCGGGTTCGATCACTGGGTCGGGAAAATCCCCTGGAGAAGGAAATGGCAACTCACTCCAGTATCGTTGCCTGGAAAATTCCATGGAGAGAGGAGTCTGGCGGGCTACAGTTCATGGGGTCATAAACAGTCAGACACAACTAAGTGACTTCACTTTCTTTCTTTCTTGGTGGCAGAACACACCATCTTCGATGTGTCATGCAAGATCTTTCATTGGGTGCGTGGGCTCTCTAGTTGGGTAATGAAAATGTTCCATGTCATGATGGTGGCTGTGGTTACCTGCCTGTGTGTGTGTCAAAAATTACATTTTACAATTAAAACTGGTGAATTTTATTGTATGCAAATTAACCTTAAAAAAAAATCTAACACACAAAACTACCAAAACAATGCTAGAAGCTCTCAAAACATCTGACCTATCCTCTTCGCCTTCACCCCAGACTTGAAATGAGCGTAATCCCAAACCCTAGGTTCATTGGGCCTTTGCTTGCCTTTTTATGCAATTTTATTCAAATATCTATATTTTTTAAAAGGTATATTTTTAAATGTCAGTAGTTTTTAATTCTCCAAAAAGAGTATTAAACAATATTTCATCTTCTGGGGCCTTCTTTTCCTTCTTGCTTTATATTCCTAGGGATTATCTATAGTGTGGCATGTCAAGGTGATTCATTCTTTTTGACTGCTGCTTAATATTCCATTGTATACATAGACTACACACATTCATCCACTTGCCTTCATGGACATTTCTGTTGTTCCTGGGCTTTCGTTATTGAGGAGAGAGGACAGGGACACCAGGAATATTCTTGGGGCATGCCTCCTGGGGCACATGTGTGTGAATTTTTTGAGGGTCCAGAACAGTGGATTTGCTGGGTCAGTTGTGAAAGCAGCTTTAGGTGTCACCTTTTCTTTGATCTCATCCTCTATCACTCTCTACTTTGACTTCAGTGCTTCAGCCTCACTGACCTTCTGACCTTGGACAAGCCTCCAGACCTCTGCACTTGTCATCCTTCCCACCTTGGAGAGCTTTTCCTTCAGGGCTTCCCATGGCTGGCTTACTTGCCCTTTAGGACTCAAATCGAACATTACCTCTTCAGCCCCCCTCTCTGGCCCACTCTCTCTGGACCCTCATCTAAATGAGTCACTCCCATCCCCACTTCAGTCCCTGACATCTTATTCTTTTCATAGCATCTTCCAGCACAAACAGAAATAGCCTGTTTTTATTTTTGCTGATTTGTCTTTGTCTTCCCTAGTAAGCAGACTTGCCTGGAGAATTCCATGGACAAAGGAGCCTGGCAGGCTACATGTCGCAGAGTCGGACACGACTGAGCAACTAACGTCCTCCAAATCCCCTAGTAGACTAAAGCCGCAAGAAAGCTGGGACCGTTCTTGTTCATGGCTGCATCCCCAAGAACATCCTGATATAGACAGAGTGCTCAACAACAACAACAAAAATTTTTAATTGAGGTGGAGAGCAATATTAATCCCATATTAGAGATGAGAAACCTGAAGCCCAGAGAGGGTAAGCCGTGTGCCCAAGGATGCAGAAATAGGGAGTGGCAGAGCCAGGATTTGAACCCAGGTGTGAGCTGTCCCAGAGCCCGTGTTTGCTCCTGGAAGAGGCTGTCTTATTCTGATGTGAACTTTCCTTCCCCTTCCCCTGTTATCAGCTTGCCATTCAGGGCCACCTGTGCAGCCACACTTTGGCGAGCACACTCTGGATCTGCTTGTCGGCTGTCACCGCCCCATCTGCGGTCGGTGGCGATGTGGCCTTGGACCATGGGAGACCTGGTGTTCCAGCACCTGTTCTGGGAATGGGGCCCAGTGGGGCCCCCCCACCCGTCTTCTGCCCTATATTAAAGCCTTGGGCTATGGATCCCTTTCTTATCGCCTCAAAACTCACGATGATCCAGCTGCTGAGTTTTCTCCTATTTGTGGCCCTTGGTAAGACCCCAGCCTGTGCTGCCCTGGGCCAGGACCCCTTGAAATCTACCACCCACCCTGAGTCTCTGGAACTCAGTGCCTGGTTCCACAGGAGAGGGTTCAGGTTGTAGCTGAGGCATGGCGGTGGAGGTTTTCACCTTGGTGCTGGAGCAGGAGAATCGAGGGAAGCTGTGGGTGATGGACCAGCGCAGGAGGAGGACTGGGGAACCCAAACCCCTGGGTGGGGTTCCTTGACAGAACCAGTGGTAAACAAAAGTCTGATGGTAAAGGGTCTGGGCTCTGTGGTTAGACTGCTTGGGTTTGGAATTTCTGTTCCTCTGCTTAACCCTCCAACTCTCCTCCCACTCCCCTCACTGCACTCCATATCCTATGATCTAGCCTTTTCCTCGTACCTCTGCCCTATTGCAGTACAGCTCAGGGCCACCTTCTCCAAGCAGCCTCCCTTGATTAGCAGTAATGAATGGTAACAGGTCATGTTTACTGAATGCTTACTATACCCCAGGCAGAATGCTCAGGATTTTTTTTCTTATATTATAAGAATTATAATATAAGAGGTCAGACCCCACTGTGCAGACCCCGTGAGGTCTGTACCATTATTATTCCCATTTTGCAGATAGAGAAACTGACCCTCAGAGAAGTAAAGAGGCCCATCCTAGAACCAGGGGCAGAGCTGCACTTTGAATCCAGACAGCCTTACTCCAAAGCTGCCCCTCTTCATGACAATAGCTATCACTCCTCAAGCCCCCTTGGGTACCAGGCACTGTTCTAAGTGCGTCAGGTTTACTCCCGCCGTGAAAGGAAGCCACGTGTTCATCTCCATCCCAGACTCCCAGGACTCCAGAAATCCCTGCTCTTGTCCAAATGCTCACTGTTGATACGCGGCTACTGGGGTCAGAGAGGGGAAGGAGTTGTGTGGGATATCACAGCCTGTCTGGGGCCCAGACCTCCTTTTTGCTTTGGGGAACCTTGGGCCTGACTGCCACTTCTCCTGTCCCCTCTAGCCTCGGGCTTCAGCCAGCCTTTCTCCCGCCTCCCCTCTAGAGTTGTCAACGGCGAGGACGCGGTCCCCTACAGCTGGCCCTGGCAGGTAAGAGCAATACCAGCTGCACCATTTCCCACCATGAGCTCTGCGCCCCATGCTCTGATTGCGGGGTATCCAGTCTGGACCCCATTGCATTGCTTCCAGTATCCACTTCAGTTTCCCAAAGGCCAGGAAACCTTTGGGTAATCGCCTTCATGCAGGAGTTTTGCCCATTTAATCTGTAACTCTCACTGGGCTGTTTGCAAGTTAACAGTAGACTCCAGGGAGAAAGAATGTTTAACCCAAGGGTCAGTGCTTTAATGGTGGAAGTTCAGCACTATGTTTAAGGACGGACGAGAAATCTTATTTCCCAGACCAGGGACCGAATCCTAGCTCCCTGCATTGGAAGCACAGAGTCTTAACCCCTGGACTGCCAAGGAAGGCCCGCCACCATTTTCTTTGAATTGATTCACTTTTAAAAACTGAAATGCCTACTCTAGCCTCATTTTAGCAATATTGGTCAAGAAATCATGGATTTGATGAGCTAATTATACATTTTTTCCCTGATACACATTATACAACAGGGCTATAAAGTCTGAGAGCAATAAAGGGATGAGGGCTTTTATGGAGGTCAATGGAGGGAGGCAGAGAGGACTAGACTCATGGCGCTAACACGGTAGCCACTTGTCACATGTGGCTATTTAAATTTATGTATTTATTTTAATTTTTATTGGAGAGTAGTTGATTCACAAAGTGGTGTTGGTTTCAGGTATACAAAGAGTGAATCAGTTATACATAAACATGTCAACTCTTTTTTATAGACTCTTTTCCTGTATAGGCCTAAATTTAAATTCATTAAAATTAAGTCATATTAGAAATTCAGTTGCTCAGTGCTGACCGCATTTTATTGATTGATTGATTGATTGCACTGGGTCTTTGTTGCTGCATGCAGGCTTTCTCGAGTTGCGGCTAGTAAGGGCTATCTTCACTGCTATGCATGGCCTTCTCACTGCAGTGGCATCTTTTGTTGCGGAGCACAAGTTCTAGGGTGCCCAGGTTTGTTGCAGCACGTAGGTTCAGTAGCTGTGGCTCAAGAGCCCCAGAGCGCAGCCTTAGTAGCTGTATGGCTTTAGTTGCTCCAAGGCATGTGGAATCTTCCTGGACCAGGGATCGAACCTGTGTCCCCTGCACCGGCAGGCGGATTCTTATTCACTGCACGCCAGGGAGGTCCGCTAACCACAGCTTAAATTCTCAATAACCACACGTGGCCAGCGGCTACCACGCTGAGTCCCACCAAACATTTCCATCATCACAGAAAGTTCTGTGGGATGTCATTGGCCTATATTAGGTGTCCTCAGGATTGTTCTGCAACGGCTGAGAGAGGAAATGTTTAGCCTCTGTCGGCCCTGTGGTTTCCATTGCAGTGACTTAACTCCACCGCTGTAGCTCGAAAGGAGCCATGGAAGGGACAGTTGCATGTGGGACGGGCACTGCCCCTTTCCAGAGGATGCCATGCTGTGTGACTCCTGCCCTCTGGAGTTGTGCAGCGCTCAACCCTACAGCCAGGGGTAGCAACCCCCCTTGCGGGGCCCGGACCACTCAGATCCCCCCTCCCTGCTGCCAGGTCTCCTTGCAGTATGAAAAGGACGGCGCCTTCCACCACACCTGCGGCGGCAGCCTCATTGCCCCTGACTGGGTCGTAACTGCCGGCCACTGCATCTCGTGAGTACTCTCGCTTGCCCCGTCCCTGCGTGAGGCCCAGGCGGGCTGGGGCCGTGCAGGACGGCGGGCGGGGACGGGGGAAGGCTGCTCAGACCTGGGCTGATGTCAGCTCCGCCGGCAGGACCTCCCGGACCTATCAGGTGGTGCTGGGCGAGTACGACCGCTCGGAGCTGGAGGGCCCCGAGCAGGTGATCCCCATCAACGCCGGGGACCTCTTCGTGCACCCTCTCTGGAACTCCAACTGCGTGGCCTGCGGGTGAGTGAGCTCTCAGGCCGGGCAGCCAGGAGCTCCTCTGCGGGCCCCTCTGGGAGCCGACACTGATTCGGTGGACCTGAAGGTCGGAGCCAGGAGAGCCTCTGGGGATCACCCACCCCAAACCTCTCTCCCTGCAGCGGGGACAGCAGGGCCCAGGCAGGGACAGGCCCTCCCCCGAAGCCGCTTGGTTCCTTCGCTTCAGAATCAGAACTCCTCATGCCCCCCTGAGGAGTGCCTTAGGAACCCCAAATCCAAAGTTTCCTCCATTCAGTGGACACTCCTCCAGAGCCTCCTGGGCTCCCGATGCTGTGGGCTAAGGGAGCACTGGACTGAGGGTCAGGCTCCAGCACTAAGCCGCTGTGTGGCTTGGGCAAGTCATCGACTCTCTCTGGGCCTGAGTTTGACCACGTGTCAAGGGTGACCTTCTGGGGTTCCTGGGTGGTTATGAGGGTCAAGGAGGCCATCACTGGGTGAGAACACGGAGTAGGCTTCTTAAGCCTCTCAAGCGTATGCATAATTGTATGTCTGGGAGGCTTAGTTCAGCATTTTTCTGGGGAGAGGATCAAAGGAGGGTGCAGAACCCCTATGAGTGCAGGAGTGAGGGACTGTGATGATTAAGTCCTGGACTCATTTTCACGGGGCTCCTGGGGTAAGCGGAGAGAAAGTCAGACCCAGATGCGATGACCTGAGTGACAAACAGCAGATGAAGAGACAGCGCTGGTTCTCCAAGTGTGGTCCCCGGGCCAGCAGCAGCACCTGGCAACTCTCTAGGAAGGCGAATCCTCGGGGCCTCCCAGACCCACTGCATCAGAAACTCTGGAAGGGGCTCTGGCAACCTGTGTATTAACAAGCACTCCTGTGATTCTGACACGGATGACGTGTGTGAACCCCTGGTGTAAAAGCGGAGCACAGTTACCGAGGCCAAGGGTCATTGCGGGCTGAAGGGACCAGGGGGCCTTCCAGAAGTTGCTGAGCAGTTAAGAATGCATGGGATCCAGAGGGGAGCGTCAGGGGCATCCCAGAGGAGAAATATCCTGAGTCAAGCTGCAGGTGGGGCTTAGTCTGGCTGGAGGACCAGGCTCCTCCCGGTGACTCTTCCCTCCTCCCCAGCAACGACATCGCCCTCGTCAAGCTCTCGCGCAGCGCCCAGCTGGGAGACAAGGTCAAGCTCGCCAGCCTCCCTCCCGCCGGCGACATCCTGCCCAACGAAGCCCCCTGCTACATCAGCGGCTGGGGCCGCCTCTACAGTGCGTGCTGAGTCCTCCAACTGGCCGTAGGGATGGTGGGCTGGAAGATGGAGCCTGGGGCGAGGGTTGAGGGCAACACCCGGGGCATCCTTGCACTTTTCTTACATTCCTCCTCCAGCGGCCGGCTTCTCCCCTCACCCTCCCAAACATGAATGTGTGCAGCGGGGCAGTTTTTAATGTCTCCTTTGTGCCCGATGCCGGGATGTTCTGATGGATTAAGCAGGCAGGACCACACGACCTGGTGGGAGGAGACTTCCCCTCCCGCCGGGGGAGCAGGCTTTCCTCGTAGCCCCCCCCACCATGCTGGGGCTCCCAGCTCTGACTCGGACCCCGGCCCGGGCTCGGCACCCCCACGGCCCCTGCTCACTGCTCTCTGTCTGCGCAGCTGGCGGGCCGCTCCCGGACAAGCTGCAGGAGGCGCTGCTGCCCGTGGTGGACCATGAGCACTGCTCCCAGTGGGACTGGTGGGGCATCACTGTGAAGACAACCATGGTGTGCGCCGGCGGGGACACCCGCTCCGGGTGCAACGTGAGTCAGCTCTCGCCGGCCCGCGGTGGGGCGGGGCTACAGCCCCTCTGCTGGGTGTGCGGGGCCTGGGGCCCCTCTGCCATCTGCCTGGAAGGGGAGGAGGAATTTTGCCCATTCAGCCTCCAGGCCAGGCAGGACTTGGAGGGAGTCAGCGCAGCCCAAGACACAGCCCTGGTTTCTGGACTCGGGTCCCGGCCGGCGCACTGACTTGATCTGGAGCAGATCACTGTCCCTTCCTGGTCCTTGGGAGTCCCCTTCAGTACGCCAAGGAACGGGGCTTCCCTGATGGCCCAGTTGGTAAAGAATCCGCCTGCAATGCAGGAAACCTGAGTTCGATCGCTGGGTTGGGAAGATTCCCCTGGGGAAGGGAAAGGCTACCCACTCCAGTATTCTGGCCTGGAGAATTCCAGGGACTGTATAGTCCATGGGGTCGCAAAGAGTCCGACACCACTGAGCAGTGACCTTCACTTCACTTCACACCAAGGAAAATTGACATCGTGATCTCTAAAGTCACCTTCAACTCTGGGGTCCTGAAATCATAATTAAGCAATACTCTCATTGTACTATAAAAAGTGAAGTTGCTCAGTCGTGTCCGACTCTTTGCGACCCCATAGACTGTAGCCTACCAGGATACTCAGTCCATAGGATTTTCCAAGCAAGAATACTGGAGTGGGTTGCCATTTCCTTCTCCAGGGGATCTTCCCGACCCAGGGATCGAACCCGGGTCTCCTGCATTGTAAGCAGGCGCTTTACCGTCTGAGCCACCAGGGAAGCCCTTTTGTACTATAAGTGAATATGAATAATAATAACTAACTGTGGGAATAATAATCAGAACTACTATTAGATTGCTTCCTCTCTACCAGGCATTGTGCTAAGACTATAGGCTTATCATCTCATTTAACTCTCACAGGATCTTATAAGATAGGCATAATAGGTATCATTACCCATCACAAAGGGCTTCCCAGGCAGTGCTAGTGGTAAAGAACCTGCCTACCAATGCAGGAGACATAAAGAGAGGCGGGCTAGATCCCTGGGTCAGGAAGATCCCCTGGAGAAGGAAATGGCAACCCACTCCAGTATTCTTCCTGGAGAATCCCTTGGACAGAGGAGCCTAGTGGGCTACAGTCCGCAGCGTCACGAAGAACTGGCCATGACTGAAGCAACTTAGCACGCATGCACACACCCATCACAAAGGAGCAAACGGAGGCCTGGAGAAGTCAGCTCATATAAGGATTTCCCGAGCTCCCCAAAGTCAGAACCAATTCCTTGGAGCTCAGATTAGGCTCTGTCCCCCACTGCTCTCTGCCTGTTCCAGGGTGACTCTGGAGGACCCCTCAACTGCCCGGCAGCAGATGGCTCCTGGCAGGTCCATGGTGTGACTAGCTTCGTTTCTGCCTTTGGCTGCAACACCATCAAGAAGCCCACGGTGTTCACTCGAGTCTCGGCCTTCATTGACTGGATTGACGAGGTGAGCGGGGCAGGGTGAGCGGGGAGGGTTCCGGGGGCCGGGTCGTCTGAGAGGTGCTGGGGGGATGGGTGGGAACAGCAAATCAGATCAGTAGTTGGCCGTGGGGGTGGGGGACCTTCCAGAGGGGCTTGAGGATGTTTTCTGCAGCCTCAAGGGCTTCTGGGTAGAGTTCCAAACACTACTGAACTTCCTTATTTCAACAAGTGTTTAGGAAATGCCTCCTCTGGTCCAAGTCTTTTCTTGTCATGGAGGATAGAGTGATGTGCGGCTCGTGGGAAACAGATGACTAAATGAGCAAAGTGATGGAATGGGATGGAAACTGTGATAGGTGAGGCTCAGGCCCCAATGAGAGAGCCAGGTTCACCTGGGAATCAGCGATCAGGGAGGATTAATATTGTTCATGACAAGAGTATTAGTCACCACCTCTGGACTCTTAAACATATGCCAGGCACCGTGATGACACCTTGTTTAATTTAAAACCCGCATGAAGTAAGTATGATCACTCCCATTATACAGATGAGAAAATTGAGGCTAGAGAGGTCAAGTCACTCTCCCAGGGTCATGCAGTTAATGAGTGACATGGCTGGGAGTTGAGCTCAGTCCCATATGGCATTAGAAGCTGTGCTCCTGACTAGACCTTTCTGGTTTTACCCCCTCTGTTTTTTTCAGACAATTGCAAGCAACTAGAACCAAGGCCAAGGTGGCACTGCCCATCCATACTCTTTGGGAAAAATAAAAGATCTCTCAGAAAATTCCAACTTGAGTCTTTCTTTCTATTTTGACTCACCTCTCTCTTTCCAGCCCATTTCTAGAATCTTAGATGTTATATGCAGACATGAAACTCAATCCTCTCATATTAGAATGAGAGAAAAGTGAGGCTCAGATAGAAGGGAGTTGTTGTCAAGTGACCACACACCCCAGTTTGCCTGGGAGTGAGGGGATAGGACAGGACTTTTCATGGTTAAAACCTGGTGAAGGACTTCCCTGGTGGTCCAGTGGTTAAGACTTCGTGCTTCCATGGCAGGGAGCACGGGTTCAATCCCTGGTCAGGGAACTAAGATCTTGAGTGCCACGAGGTGTGGCACAAAAACAAACCAAAACAAATGGAGTGAGTTCTGGGAAGCTGGACACCTTGCGTAGCCACATGCACAGTGATTGGCTTTTCAGTGCAGGCCTAAAGGCAGGGTAGAGTCTGCAGAAGTACAGTCCTCACCAGCCCTTTGGGAAGCTCATGGTAGAGAGGGCACAGGCTGTGTATTTTCTGCTTCCACTGATGGGCTGGGGAAGGAGGACTGCAGTCATTCATTCCTTCAACAAGCATTCATTCCTTCAACCTGAGGATGCCCACAGGGAGAAGACAGCATGGTCCCTGCCTGGAAATGGCTCAATATTTAGATAGAAATGAGCATAGCATATCAGAGCCATTCATTAAACATTTACTGGGCACCTTCTCTGTTGAAGGTTCAGGGCTGAGAGAACAGAGGTGAGCCGGACACGCTCAGGGACAGCTCTGGCGCAGCGGGGGCGGACATGCAAGGCGGAAGCCGAGGTCAGGGCCCAGAGAGCCACCGCTGACATCCAAAGGACACAAAGACAACTGAATTCTTTCACTCCTATTTCTCCTGGATACCTTGAACCATGGTTCCCACAAGGACACAAATATAACTTTCAATATTAACATTGTTCCATCGCCCCTTCACTTAAAAAATTACACTTCTAAAGATAAAAAAAAAAAAATCAAACAAACCAAAAAAATTACACCTCTAGTGTTGAAAAAGGAAAAGACACAACATGACGAAGGTGAAGTCGCTCAGTCGTGTCCGACTCTTTGCGACTCCATGGACTGGAGCCTGCCAGGCTCCTCAGTCCAAGGAATTTTCCAGGCAAGAATACTTGAGTGGGTTGCCATTTCCTTCTCCAGGGGATCTTCCCAATGAATAATATATAAAACTCCCACATAGCTTCTCTTCACAATAAACAAATTTCACGTTTTTGCTTCATATTTTCTAAGATAATAACTCTAGCTCAGGTGGAGGCCCTTTTGTGCTCTATCCAAGGGTCTTCATCTTCACGCTTGTGGGGTGGCCCACCCAGTATCACTGTTTTTCCCTTGGGGCTAGCAGAGCTTTGTGGAGGAGAGGCTCTGCACTGCCCCCGATGGACATGTAGTAGGTGTTAGCTGCTCAGTCGTGTCCAGCTCTGTGACCACCAGGCTCCTCTCTCCATGGAATTCTCCAGGCAAGAACACTGGAGTGGGTTGCCATTTCCTTCTCCAGGGGGTTGTCCGGACCCAGGGATCGAACCCAGGTCTTCTGCATTGCAGGCTGATTCTTTACCCTGAGCTACCAGGGAAGTCCAATGCAAGAAATTTACTCTTGGGACTTCCCTGGTAGACCAGTGGTCAAGTCTCCCAGTTTCTACTGCAGGGGGCATGGAGTTAGATCCCTGGTGGGGGAACTAAGATCCTACATGCCAAGCTGTGTGGCCCCTCACAAAAAAAAGAAAGAAAGAAAAAAGAAATATACTCTTGTTCTAAGTATATATTATAAGCTGCTTGAGATTTTGTGTGTTTGTTACAGTGACATGGACCTAACCTATCCCCGCTCCTGACTGATAAATGGAGTTGGGTGCTTATCCTTCTGCTCCTTGTTGTTATATTTAGATCATAAGTATAACTATCCATAAACCATATATTACTTTAGTTTTAAAAAAAATACAAAAAAAAAAATACATGCATGGCATCTTGCCATATTGATTTTCCGTAACTTGCTTCCTTCACCAAATATTTTCACCCAGTGGTTTTGAGGTCTAATCGATGCTAGTGTATCTCTTTCCAGTTCGTTGCTGCAAGTTTTGTAGAGTATGCTATTGCCCAACAACAGCAGGTATTTATCCTTCCCCCCTCCTGGCGGACGTTTAGAACAGGGCCAGTTTCTCCTAATTTCAAACAATGCTTCAGTGAACATCCTTGGACATATCTCCAGGCGCACACACGAGAGTGGTTCTAGGGCATATTCCAAGAAATGGGATGGCTAAGTGGGAGCGTGTGCTCATTTTCAGCTTTTCAGTTCAGTTCAGTTCAGCTCAGTTGCTCAGTCGTGTCCAGCTCTTTGTGACCCCATGGACTGCAGCACGCCAGGCTTTCCTGTCCATCAAATTGCTCTCCAAAGAGATTGCATCCATAGTATCTCTTAATACTCTTATTTTTCTTTTCCCATCCACTGGCTCCACATGTTACGACTGCCCCACATTTTTCTCCTAAAACCACCGCATGGAATCTCAACCATTCCCCCTGAAACGCTTTCCTCCAGTCGCTATCCCCACTCCATCTCCTACGAAAGCTCAGGAACTGGTCTGGAGAGGCCAGAGTGAGGGCAAGGAAGGAGCTGAGTCCTTCCTTGGACTCAAAAGACCGCTGCAACACGGGAGTGGGGGAGGACGGGAGAAACTCTGGGTCCAGGATATGATAATCATTTGTATGGAGACAACGCCGGATGACGTATGCCACTGCAGACAACGCCGGATGACGTATGCCACTGCAGCCAACGCCGGATGACGTATGCCATTGCAGCCAACGCCGGATGATGCATGCCACTGCAGCCAACGCCGGATGACGTATGCCATTGCAGCCAACGCCGGATGACGTATGCCACTGCAGACAACGCCGGATGACGTATGCCACTGTCAAGTGTAACCAGGCCACTGCAGTATCTACTTCTTGCCAGTGGGTCAGGGAAGGCCCTCAGACAATTTTCCAAAAATAGCTTTAGGACAAAAAGCAGTCAAACGTGTAAAATTCCATCCTGTGCCTGGGCAATGGGCCCTCAAGGGCCCTCCACCCAGCTTCAGGAGGAGGCTGAGGGCTATGACAGCCTTCTCAGGTATGGGACCAACAGGCAGTTAGGACATCCTGCTAACTATACCCTTCAACCGTACCGAACTAAAATGTTTTTGTTAATTTGAAAAGAAAAAAAAAAAAATAGTCAGCTTATCAAAAAAAAAAAAAAAAAAGTCAGCTTAAAAAATTCACTTTTTAAATCTTAAGAGTCAACAATTCCATTATCTTTTCCTTTTTCAGAACACTCATATTGGCTCAGGCTTAGAAACTTCCACTTTGGGAAAGATTTGTAAAAATCACCTACATCCCCATCTCTCTTCCACAACTGCTTCCATCATTTTGATATGCTTTCCTCCAAGTTTTTCCCCCCTCATCCATTTCTTTTTCTTCCCATTTAGAAAACCTATCGACAGATTTGATGGACATGGACTGAGCGCCTACTGGTATTCTGTGCCAGGCATGGGCAGAGGAGAATGAACCTAACTAGGGTCCAGCCCTCTCAAGCCCACAGTCTGGTTGGGAAGCCAGGGTGGAGGCTTGGCTTGGTATTTTAATGGAGGCCCAGAGGGGTGCAGGGCCCCGGGAGCTGGGGTCACACTGCAGGGGGAAGCCTGGCGTGCTTGACGGCCCTCAGATCCAAGTGATGAGGCATCAAGGCATTCCTACCAAACATGAAGCTGTCAAGTCTTCTGTTGCCAATTATCACCAGTGACGGTGCTGAGAAACCTTATTCTCTAAAAGCAGAGACGGTCAGAAACTTTGAGAACAGAGCATCCCTCTCTGGTCTGGAGGGCTGAAGCCAGATTTTTCAGAGAGAAGCAGCTGGGATTACCAACCCCAGTACAGAGTTTCAGATAAGGGGTTTCTGGACGCAATAGTCTATATCGATCTCAACTTTGTGCAGTCCAAGGAAACAAGACCAGGGCTTTGCTTCTCAGCCCAAGTCAAATGTTAACCCTTCTCCACACAATGAGGTTTGCTCTGAGTCTGTCAATGGGGCTTCAGTTCATTTTCACCGAAATCCCACTCTTCTCCCTAATCCTATGATAACCCAGTTTCTTCCTTTGTTTGGCTCCTCTGGGTATTGTCTCCTTAGCTGCATCAGGTTAATAAACCAACCTAATTTTGCTAAATGTTCCCACTTGTCTTTATCAGATTAGCTTGATTGTAAAATCTAAGCCTTCTCTGTACAGTCACTTACCCACTGATTCATTCAGTCAATGTTTACCCAGCCTATGTTCAGAGGTACGTGCTGGAGGCATGGTGAGAGGACAGTCAAGGTCCTTGGCCTTGTGGACCCTGCTTTTAGTGGAAGAGATAGAAAAGTGAATAGGTAATAAA
This sequence comes from Muntiacus reevesi, assembly GCF_963930625.1. Lineage (NCBI taxonomy): Eukaryota > Metazoa > Chordata > Mammalia > Artiodactyla > Cervidae > Muntiacus > Muntiacus reevesi. Next base: position 107,149,602 of record NC_089251.1, read on the forward strand.
AACAGGGGAACAGGGCTTCCCTGGTGGTCCAGTGGTTAAGAATCCGCCTGCCAATGCAGGGGACATAGGTTTGATCCCTGGTCTGGGAAGATTCCATATGCATTGGGGCAACTAAGCCAGAGTTCCAGAACGACTGAGCCTGCACTTTAGAGCATAAACTCCACAACAAGAGGAGCTCTGCAGTGAGAAGCCTGCTCACCGCAACTGAAGAGTAGCCGGAGAACAGCAATGAAGACCTAGCACAGCTATAAATCAATAAAAAAACAACAAAACCAAAACAACAACAACAATAAAAATGGAGTATCAGGCTATAAAGGAACTGGATGGGTGCCTTTGGAAGGGCAGGGAATTCCTGGCAGTCCAGTGGTTAGGGCTCCACCCTTCCACTGCATGGTGCATGGGTTTGACCTCTGGTTGGGGAACTTAGACCCCACACAATGAGGGAAAAAAAATAAGAGGAAGAAGGCCAGGGCAGTGAAGGCTGCTTTAGAGAGGCTACGTTTGAGCTAGAATGTGGGTGAGCAGATCCCAAAAAAAAGGCACTACAAGCAGAGATCAGCAAAAGAGGTGAAGATGAGCTTGTGTGACGATGAGACTGTCAGGGGCACAGAATAACAAGAAGGTCAGTGTGTCCCATCTTTCTATCCTTTTATACAGTTCATGGGGTTCTCATGGCAAGTACACTGGAGTGATTTGCCATTCCCTCCTCCAGTGGATCACGTTTTGTCAGAACTCTCCACTATGACCCGTCCATCTTCGATGGCCCTGCATAGCATGGCTCATAGCTTCACTGAGTTATGCAAGCCCCTTCACCACGACAAGGCAATGATCCATGAAGGGGCAACAGAAGCAGAAGAGATCAAGAAGAGAGAGCAAGAATACACAGAAGAATTGTACAAAAAAGATCTTAATGACTCAGATAACCATGAGGCTGTGGTCACTCATGCAGAGACAGACATTCTGGAGTATGAAGTCAAGTGAGAGCCTCAGGAAGCACTGCTGACAATAAAACTAGTGGAGGTGATGAAATTCTAGCAGAGCTATGTAAAATTCTAAAAGATGATGCATTAAAGTGCTGCACTCAATATGTCAGCAAATTTAGAAAACCCAGCAGTGGCCACAAGCCTGGAAAAGGTCAATCCTCATCCCAGTTCCCAAGAAGGGGAGTACTAAGGACTGTTTAAACCACCAGACAATTGCACTCATCTCCCATGCTAGTAAGGTTATGCTCTAAATCCTTCAAGCTAGGCTTCAGCATTGTGTAAACCGAGAATGTCCAGATGTTTAATCTGGGTTTAGAAAAGGCAGAACCAGAGATCGAATTGCCAACATCTACTGGATCATAAAGCAAGAGAATTCCAGAAAAACACCTACCTCTGTTTCATTAACTAGGCTAATGCCTTTGACTGTGTGGATCATAACAAATTGTGAAAAATTCTTAAAGAGATGGGAATACCAGACCATCTTACCTGTCTCCTGAGAAACCTGTATGCAGGTCAAGAAGCAATAGCTAGAACCTTGTATTGAACAACTGACTGGTTCAAGATTGAGAAAGGAATACAAGGCTGTTTATTGCACCCTGCTTGTTTAACTTATACACAGATCATATCACGCAAAATGCCGGGCTGTATGAGTTAACAAGCTGAAATCAAGATTGCTGGGAGAAATATCAACAACCTCAGATATGCAGATGATATCATTCTAATGGCAGAAAGAAAAGAGGAACTAAAGAACCTCTTGATGAGGGTGAATGAGGAGAGTGAAAAAAGCTGGTTTAAAACTCAATACTAAAAAAACTAAGATCATGGCAACTGGTCCCATCACTTCATGACAAATAGAAGGGGAAAAGGAGGAAGCAGTGACAGATTTCCTTTTCTTGGGCTCTAAAATCACTGCAGATGGTGACTGCAGCCATGAAGTTAGAAGATGACTGCTTCTTGGCAGGAAAGCTATGACAGACCTAGACAGTGTGTTAAAAAGCAAAGACATCATTTTGCCAACAAAGGTCCATATAGTCAAGGCCATGGTCTTTCCAGTAGTCATGTATGGATGTGAGAACTGGACCATAAAGAAGGCAGAGTGCCAAAAAATTGATGTTTTTGAATTGCGGTGCTGGAGAAGACTCTTGAGAATCCCTTGGAGAGCAAGGAGATCAAACCAGTCCATCTTAAAGGAAATCAATCCTGAATGCTCACTGGAAAGACTGATGCTGAAGTTGAAGCTCGAATAGTTTGGCCACCTGATGTGAACAGCAGACTCATTTGAAATTATCCTGCTGCTGGGAATGACTGAAGGCAGAAGAAGAGGGCAACAGAGGATGAGATGGTTGGCTGGCATCACCGATTTAATGGACATGAACTTGGGCAGACTCCGGGAGATGGTGAGGGACAGGGAAGCCTGGCATGTTGCCGTCCATGGGTCACGAAGAGTCGGACACGACTTGGCGACTGAACATTAGTGTGTCAGCTGATGGAGTGAACGGGAGGGTGGGGAGAGATGAGGGAATAGGGCAAAATACAGAGTTTAAACTTCTCTCTCAATGACACAGTAATCGTATGCAGAACCATAATGTACATACTTTCCTTATAAACCTGTAGAATTGGAGCTGCTCTGGGACCCAAAGGGCTGTTCCCCTTCCCCCACCCCTCTCATCTGAGCAGTTTTTTGAAACATTCCCAAAGAACCTAAGAATTGAAGGGGGGAATGACAATCGGAAGTTCCTAAACTAGTTCAACCCCTCATTTTAACAGATGGGAAAACCAAGGCAAAGAGGAGGTATATGTGGAAACTGCACTGTAGGAGTGAGTGGGGGAAGGACCCACAGTCACTAGGGGAGGTAGGCGTAGGGCCATGGCACGGAGCCCTGGTTCTCCAACCACCCACTTGAGCACCTAGCCATCTAGGAGTTTACAGAAGACAAAAGTCATATCTTCCCTTCCCAAGGGACACTGGGTCTGGGGTGATAACCCAGCAGGAGGCACTGAGATGCCCCTCTTAGTTTCCTAACCCATCCCATTTAGATAGGAGAATGCAAAGGCCAAGTTCTTTCCCCTAAGGATTAAGAGCGAACTGGGAAGGCTGCCTTGGTTAGCATCTCCGCACTTCCTCTTACAGGCTGTGCTATTTAACCTGTGTGCCCAGACTCAAACCGGCTTAGTAAAAATTCGAAATTTCAGTTCCTAAGGCGTCACGGATTCAAGGGACATGAGTTTGAGTAAACTCCAGGAGTTGGTGATGGACAGGGAGGCCTGGCGTGCTGCGGTCTGTGGGGTCGCAAAGAGTCGGACACGACTGAGTGACTGAACTGGACCACTGCAATTGGGAAGGTCTTGAGGAAGAGACACACAGGACTAAGATTCAGCCTCCTACGCACAAGGGGTCTCCCCCAGGAGGGACTGCCAAAGCCCCAGGGGCACATGCTCCACTATCGGGGTGGGTCTACGTGGGCACACGAAGACACCTAATAGACTGCGCCCTCTGTCCATCTGGAGTGACTCCACTGTCTCCCAACAGCAGCCAGCCAGCCCTCTAATTTGGTTTCTTTGCTCTGGGTGGTGCAAAGGATCAAGGGTGTAACCTCAGGGTGGGGCGCTGACTCAGCTGCGGGCAGGCTCCAGGAGTGTCTCAATTCCTGCTGCATCCTCTTTCCACTCTGTTGGGCAAAAAACTGCGGGTGAGAAAGGCAAAGGTCTCCCCTGCGCTGGAAGAGCTCCTAGGCCGGACGCACCTCTTCGCTCAGTCGGGAGCACCGCGGACCGAGGGAGGCCAAGAGACCCGTATGGGTTAAGACCATGGAGCTACAGCGAACCGCCAAGGCCTAGAGAGACCCCGCCTCCCCTTGCCTTGGAACCCGGTTTCCCCTTCCGCTTCCAGATTTCGGGCGGGGTGCGACTTCCGGTTCCGGCGGTGGGCTACAAAGCTCGGCGCCGAGCAGCTGGTTTCCCTTTCCCGGAGCTGGTGGCGGGGCTTGGCGTCTCGCTCCTCTCCTTCCCCTGTTCACCCGGCCTTCCGAGGGGCACCTGCGCAGGTGAACGCCCCTTCCCGCCTCCTGCACCTCCCTCCTCCGCCGCGCACCGCAGGGTGGGAGCGGGCGGCCGGGGCGGCGGCCCTGGGAGTGGGGAGGCCCTTGCCTGTGGGGTGTGCCGACTGGTCGGCCTGGCGTGACCTTGGGGCCCCGCTAAATGTCCCAAACAGGAGGACGTCCAGTTCTGGATTCCCCAGATGCGCCTTTTCCGGCCGGATCTCGACCCTCTGAACCGCACCCAGGTGGTGGGAGGAGTCGGACCCAGGTCCCTGCCGAGACGCCGGGGATTTTTGTACTGGGCTGGGTGGTCCCGCCACTTCGTAGCCTTGTGACCTTGGGCAAGTCCCCTTTCCCCGAACCTCCGTTTGTTTATCTCTGAAATGGAAATGACAGTAACGGCCCTACTGGGTTCTCCGGCAGCACTCGATGACGGAAAGCTACTGAGGACCGTGTGGCCCGTAAAATTCAACAAATGGAGCGGTGGAAGCTGCTTGTTAAAATGGAGAAAACTGGGGCGGTAGAGAGTCTTATCGAGAGTTTAACCTGCGTGACTAAGAGAATTACGTAGAGAATGTGAAACGCACAGTATCAGATAGGAGATGAGGGTTACCTAAGCTAGAGTTATTGACCGGTGAGGATAAGCATTCTGTATGGCAGTTGGCCTTCTCAAACTGATTGGGTTTGGAAGCTGGGTAAATCGTGGAGCTAATCACCATGTTCCAAAGCCAGCTTTGAAAACTGGCCTGTTGACAGTTGAGACTGTTCCTAGAAGTCGGGTTTGGGAACGAGAAAAATTACTAAAAGGGTGTTTTTCTAAGGGGATTAGGGGTTTTCTCTCAGAACAGTTTTGAGCTGGAGGGGAAAACCTGAAATGTTTTCTCCCTCTTGAGTTGTCATGAAAGTAGCATGCTGCTGCTGCTAAGTCACTTCAGTCGTATCCGACTGTGCGACCCCATAGACGGCAGCCCACCAGGCTCCTCCGTCCCGGGAATTCTCCAGGCAAGAATACTGGAGTGGGTTGCCATTTCCTTCTCCTATGCATGAAAGTGAACTCGCCCAGTCGTGTCCCACTCTTGGCGACACCATGGACTGAAGCCTACCAGGCTTTTCTGTCCATGGGATTTTCCAGGCAAGAGTACTGGAGTGAAAGTAGCATAGATGTAGTTAAAAAGAAGACAGTATAGAAAGGTATAAGAAAAATGTTTCCCACTTTTACTGTTTTCCTCAGAGGTAAAAAGAATTTCTTTGATAACCTTCCCGGTACTGTTTATATATACATCAGGTCGTATATGCTTATGTGTATGTGTTTTTAATTTCCCCAGATGAGATTATAATATACATATTGATCTGAACCTGGGGGAGGAGTGCTATATTATGGAGAACTTTACATATCTGCTCTCATAGGCCTCTTTCATTTCTTCCAGAGCTGCATAGTACTCTGCTGAGTGGCTGACAGTGCTTTAATCATTTCCCTGTTGATAAGGGCTTCCCTGTGGCTCAGTGGTAAAGAATCTGCCTGCAATGCAGGGAACACAGGAGACACAGATTCATTCTCTGGGTGGGGAAAATCCCATGGAGAAAGAAATGGCAACCCACTCCAGTATCTTGCCTGGGAAATCTCATGGACAGAGTAGCCTGGTGGGCTACAATCCATGGGGTCTCGAAAGAGGCAGACACAACTTAGTGACTAAACAACATCTTAACCACATTCCTGTTGATGGCTTAAGTTGTTCCCAAGGTTTTGCTTTTGTACAGTTTCGTCCAACCTTTCCTCGACTCTTTCCCTTTTATTCAAGGCACCACTTAGTTTGGGGGATATTCTGCTTTTTTTCTTTTTCATCCCCGTGGGATAGTTAACTTATTTTGGGGAATGAGCACACCCTGTTGATTGAACAGAAGCCCAGATAAAGGAAGTGACATATTCCAAAAATACCTCCTACCAGGTCTAGAATCAGTTCAGAGCTAGAGGGACTTTCCTGGTGGTGGACTCTACTTCCAGTGCAGGAGGCCTGGGTTCAATCCCTAGTCAGGGAACTGGGTTCTACTTGCCATAACTTAAGAGTTCCCATGCTGCAACTAAAGATCCTACATGCCTCAAGTAAGACCTGGTGCAGCCAAATAAATAAAATAAATATTAAAAAAAGTTCTTAGAAAATGAAACAGTGAATGTTTAGAGACCAGGTGATTAGGAGCCACGAGCCATTTAATTCAAGGCAGCTGGTCAGTGTAAGGACTGTCGGCTTCTGTAAGTTGTTGCCCAGGGAACAAATTTGAGACTCTGGTGTAGGAAGGATTTTAAATCTCAACACTTATGTCGTGTTGATACAGTAAGAAAGGACAGATCCTTGGGGGAGGTGGTAATAATGAAAAAAAGGTGATCTTTGTAAAGTGACTTCATAAGGATTATAATCTTTAATTGGACATCCCTGCTGTGACAACATAGTCATTTCTATACTGTCATCTTAAGTCTTTTTTTCTCTTGTAAATTAACATAGAATGTGGTTTTCCTGTAAATAATTCCTCTTTGGACTGGGCCCTGACTTAACTGAAGCAAAACCTTTTCTTCCCCAGCCTTTCACAGGTGTTTGGTTTACCCATCAGAACCCCCATTTCCCTTCTTCCCACTACAGCTGGTTTGCTAATCCTGGAGCTCCCAAACATCTAATGAGTCAGAAATCCATGTTGCAATGATTCTTACAAGTTCAATTCCTCATACTTTGAGGGAGCTTGGGATCTTTATCTTAACATAAAAGTTTTTTTCCTTTTTTTTAAATTGCCATAGACTCCACCCTGATGGTAGCTCCTAAAGTACTTTTTTTTTTTTAACACTTGCTATTCTTTCATCATCATAAAAGATGGGAGGAGACAGAAAAGACGACAGAGTGTATGAAAATGAACAGGCTTTTTTCCCTCTGTTAGCGTTTCTTCATAATTTGCTTTTAAGCATAGCAAATACTCCGTAAAAGTGGTTTGGAGGAAGCAAGCCATGATTTTATTTTATTTTATTTATTTTTTAACCTTTCATGAAATCTTTAACCATGATTTTAAACTTTTCCCCCTACAAGTCATGTGCATATGTGTTTGTATTGGGGGGATAATGGATGAAAGATTTCTCCAGCTAGCAAGGCCAGCATTCTTGACTCTTTCTGCTTTGAGAATCTACATCTTACATTTTGGTAAACTGTTGACACACTTTCTCAACTGTGTCCATTGATCCAACAAGAGAGGACAAAAGTGGAATTTCTTATAACTTTATTAATATTGAAAAGCTGTTGGAACCTAGGCCTCTCCTAGTTGATGGACCAGATCCTTGAGATCAGGGAGGTTTTAACATCCTTTAAGGTTTGTTTTTGTTGAGCCTGACTTTTCTCTTTGTGCCTAGGAGTCTGAAAAATCCTTTTGCAGAAGTCTGGGATGGAGACTGAAGGGTATCCAGAGATGAAAAGAGATGGAGAAGTCCAGAATGATGAAATAAGGTCACCACCAAATGAGATGATGGCTGAGGAGCCAGAAGGCATCTTGGTAGCGCCGCCCCAGGTCCAGGTCCCAGCAGAGAGCCCGGATGAAGACTCTGAAGACGACCTGGAGACCGTGCCCCTAAGGAGGCCTCTCAACCGTGCAGCCTCCAGGCAGAGGTTCCGGGAGTTCCGCTATGAAGATGCAGCTGGGCCCAGGGATGTCCTGAGACATCTCCAGGAGCTTGCCGGACAGTGGCTGCGCCCCGATATTCACACGAAGGAGCAGATTGTGGAAATGCTGGTGCAGGAGCAATTCCAGGCCGTCCTCCCTGAGGAGCTCAGAGCTTGGGCACTGAGGTGTCAGCCTGGGGTCAGAATCACTGGCTAAAATCTCACTGCTTCTTTTTCAGCCTACATGTGAGAAGTGACCAAAGGCTCTCGTTGTTGCAAATCCAACTACAGTCATGAGAAATCTGAACCTTGATTTTCTTTGAGCTTGCCTTTGCTACTTGTAATAAGAATCAATGAAAACCTTTTTTTTTTTTTTTGCCTGAAGCAGCTCTCTTTCCTGGCAGTGTGAACTCCAAAATGAGTTTCCCTGCCCTATTGTAAGGACAATCAGTCTGCTGCTTGTTTTTGCTCTGCTGAATGCTTCCCCTTTTGCACTTTGTGACACGCTTTAATATATAGTTTTTATGTATCCAAAGAGATGATTGCTTCAACTTTAATATTCTTGATTCTTGCTCTGGTGGCTTGAATGGAAGCTTCTGTAACCGCACCAGTAACTCATTTGGGGTGTCTTTGAAGTATTAAAGTTTGATTCTTAATAAAAATGTCCTGTGGTGATTTACCAGTCTGGCTCTTAGTTGTCAACATTTGAGAAAGATGGGATAATTATCAGGAGTAGATATGAGCTGGAGATAAGAACTATGTGGCATTTGCTGAGCTGGCGAATAGAAACAAGCCTGGCTTTTGTTTTCAAAGTCAGCATCTAAATTGAGCAAAACTGAGAACCGGGGAAGGGGTCAGAAGAGGTAAGTAACTCTCAGGCTGGGCTGTTTGATTTGCTCTTTGTCCATTTCCTTATCTTCCGCAGCTCATCTTCTTGCAAGAGAACTCGCCGTAAACCATCTGAAGTTCTGTTCCTGGAGCAGCGGTCATCCTGGCTTTGTGTGTAGAGTCCTGTACTTTGGTTTGCAGCTGAAACAGCAGTAGCTGTGATTGTGACAGGCAGAGAGGAAACAGCAGCCCCTTCCCCAGCATGACCCAGTCTTGATGAACCTTTCTGCCTCTGCAGCCTGGCTTTTGGGATAGGGGCTGCTTAGCTCCATGCTGGGACTCGAGTTCGATTCTGCTGATGTTTGCTGAGTACTTCCTGTGCCTTTGGGACTCCTCGATGCTAGAATCCCAAGTGGCGCAGCATTCAAGAATCTGCCTGCCAGTGCAGGAGACACGGGTTCAGTCCCTGGGTGGGGAAGATCCGCTGGAGAATCCCATGGACTGATGGGCCTGGCAGGCTACAGTCCATAGGGTTGCAAAGAGTCAGAAATGACTGAGCACACACAAATATAAACCCCGATTTCAGGAACTTGGCTGGGCACAATGAATAGGAGTCTGCCTGCCAGTGCAGGAGACAGGGGTTCCATCCCTCACATACCTGGGAGCAGCTAAGCCCCTGCGCCCTAACTGCTGAGCCTATGTGCTGCAACTACTGAAACCTATATGCTCTAGAGCCTGTCCTCCGCAACGCGAGAACCCACTGCCAAGAAATCTGCACAGCAACGAAGAGAAGAGTTGCCCTCACTTACTGCGACTAGAGAAGGCCCTCAAAGCAATGAAGACCCAGTGCAGCCATAAATAAAAAACTTAAATGTAAAGCCCAACTTTAAGGAAATGTATTGCTTCTAAGAGGAAGAAGCCATCAAAATGCATCGTTAGAAATGCTAGAGTAAAACTAGTCTTTTTTGGCATCTGATTTTGAGACAGCACTAAGAAAACACATTTTGTGGGTTTGGTTTGGTTTTGTTTTTTTAAGTTAAAGAGGAAATAGCCGAGTCAGGGAAGTGGCATTTTTATTGAACTTTAGAAGGAGTCAGAGATCACTGAACAGAAGGCACACCTTTTGTAAAGGCATGGGAACGGGAGGGTGTACAGTGTTTGGGGAATAACTTTCATTGACTGGGTTAAGCTCTCTAAGTAAAATTTCACATTGGCGATGGAGTAGCAGTGATAGTGTCATAGTATCTTCAGTACTTCCATTTGTTCCAGACATTCTGAAGGTATTTCATTTAATATGCAGGGATTAGGAACTGGTGTTAATTTCCTGACCTGCTCCAGTTTCTCAGATGCTTTGATGGCCTAGAATTTGGGATGCAAGTAAAGGACCAGAGTTACCAAGTGGACCTAAATGTTTTCACCTGTGGGATTTTAAAACCGCTGAGGTTTCCTGAATCACTTAGCACAGATTTTTCAGCCTTGGCAATTTGGGGCCAGGTAATTCCTTTTTGTGGGGGCTTGTCCTATGGATTCTAGGGTATTTAAAAGCATCTTTATCTTCTGCTCACTAGATTAGAGTAACACCTGCTAGGTGTGACAACCCAAAATGTCTCCTTTGCCCCTGGTTGAACACCACTGACTTTCGGTAGGAGACGTCATCCAGACATGTCTCAGGTTAGACTTTGGTCCACGGTCTCGTAAGCTTAACGTTGGGTTGAGAAGCTGTTGGAAGACTTGTGTAAACTCGGCTTTATGGTTCCTTTTTTTCCCTTCAAATTTTCTATTGGAGGATAATTGTAAAGCACTCTCCTGTGTGTGAGGTATTTCTTTGGCTTTTTTCATCTTTATCTTGAAAGTCGCTCAGTTGTGTCCCACTCTTTGCGACCCCATGGGCTATACAGTCCATGGAATTCTCCTGGCCATAATACTGGAGTGGGTAGCCTTTCCCTTCTCCAGGGGATCTTCCCAACCCAGGGATTGAACCCAGGTCTCCTGCATTGCAGGCGGATTCTTTACCAGCTGAGCCACACAGGACGCCCAGTCTAAAATAACATGTCTTAAATTCATTTGGCACAGAAAGTATGAAAAAAACAAGCATGGTCCATAATCTCACTTCCTAAGTAACTCCTGTTGACATTTTTTAATGTTACACAATTGCTCCCAGTGCTGCCTGCTAGTCTCCTTTCCTCTTTCTGTCCTCCCAGCAGACTCTGTGATAGCAGTGTTGGCATCTTGCCTTGTCCTCTATCCAGGGGTTCCCAGCCTTCAGGATCTAATGCCTGACAATCTGAGGTGGAGTTGATGTAACAATAATAGAAAGTATACAGTTAATGTTAAAAAAATATACAAATTTATATACATATTAAAATATATATATGTTTTTCTTGCCTAGCAAGCCTTAGCAGTCTTTTGCTATCAACCAGAAAGATTTATTGAAAAAAACTTTTTTTTAGCAGTTGCATAATATTCTGTATGGCTAATACCTAGCCTTACACTTTTCAGTAAAAAAAAAAATGCAAGTTAGGGGGTTTAGGTACGGAGGTGAACCTCCAAAGCACAAGTGAGGCTTACAGAGGTAAGTTAGAGAGCCAGAACTCAAACCAGAACTGGTAAAGTGCCCAGCACTCTCTCCCAGCAACCTGTTAGTACCAACACTTTCTCATGGACATGATCTTGTAGATGCAAATCCTTACCCCAAACAAACCCAGGAAGGGGAGAGGCTTGAGTTCATCTCCATTCCATCTGGCCCTAGTCCCATGCCCTTGCCACGAGGTCATGCTGCCTGGGTACTAAAGAGTAAACCAAGTGTTTCAAGGGCCCTGTGGAGATGTGCAGACAGTCGCTCCCTAACTCTAGTGCCGCTCCTCCAGAGGTGGATCCGGTGCTTTCTCCACCCCGAAGAGTAGTTCTCACCGCTGCCAGCCACTGTCATTTCTGGAGTCAATCTAGATACCAATTCTAAAGAACCCTGTTTCTTTCTAATACTTATTTTTTGGCTGCACTGGGTCTTCGTTGCTGCCTGTGGCCTTTCTCTAGTTGCAGCAAGCGGGGGTTACTCTTCGTCGCGGTGCATGGGCTTCTCGTCGCGGTGGCCTCCCTTTGCGGAGCACAGGCTCTTGGCGCACAGGCTCAGTAGTTGTTGCACGCAGGCTTAGTTGCTCCGAGAGAATGTAGACTCTTCCCGGGTCAGGGATCAGACCAGTGTCCCCTGCATTGGTAGGCAGATTCTTAACCACGGGACCCCCAGGAAGTCCAAGAACGCTTTCACTTCTGTGAGTGATGGAGCAAGAGAACGATGTAGAGGAGCTAGAGGGGAGAATTTCTACAAGCCTCCTGTGTCTGACTTGCCCTCTGTGATTATTTTGACTCCAGTTCCACCGTTTCACCTAGTCACTGAAAGTGCTCCTGCCAGATGGCTGCTGGTGAAAACCAGGGTACAGACCACAAGGTAATACGAGATTCCTAGCAACTGGCTGGAGCCGTGGAAAAATGTGTCATCTGTTGGGCAACTACACCCTGAGCAGTGAGTGGGTGCCAGGCCCTGGTTGCTGGAAGGGCGGCCAACTCCAGAGGCTGGGTGGGGGGCAGAGTCCCCCCCTCGTGGTGGTGGTGACTGGAGGGTTCGAGGGGAGCTGGCCTTCCTCAGAGCAGCACATGCCCAGCTCACTACAAGAGGCGGCTTGCAGTGCTCTCCCTACAGCTCACCACAACGCTCCTGACGGTGAGTTGACTATTTTGCTAAGCATTTTCCACCCACCACCATGCATTTATTGGCCATTTCCCTTGGCCTGAAATGTCCCACCCCTCTGCCTCCCCCATCTTTGCCAGCCTACTCCTATTCATTGTTTATGAGGCAGATAGCCATGGTCACCTTCACGAAGCCGCCTTTGATTTCTGCCTTGAGTCAGCATTTGAATCCCTCTTGTGAGCTCCTATAACACCTTCCCTCTAGCTCTAAATGCCCGCTCATTCAGCCAATATGCATTGTGTACCCAGTATGCCAAGGCCCGTGCTAAGGATCACATGCAGTGTCTAGTTTGTATCCCCAGCAGATTGTGAGCCCCACCTAGAGGGACTCTATTCTTGGCCTCTAACACACGACCTGCACATGACATCCTCGAGAAATAGTTTATTTTGTAGAAGACCCATGGTTGCTGCCTAATTTAAGGTACTTCCTTCTTAGTGAACACAAATGACTGGAATTCATGGGAAATGAGTGAGTATTAATTCGTGTTTAATTGGAGATTAAATTGTTTAATTGGAGATTTTTATTATTCCTGTTTAAAATGGAGATGATGGTGAAAACAAACCCCCGAAGAAAAGAGGAAGGTTCCACTCAGTCTTCACTGGGGTGACTGGCCTCCCTCTCCGTTTTGCACCTGATGTTGCAGTGAGGTGAGGTTAAAACAGCCCTTGACTGGCTCTGTTTGAAAGCTGCAGGGCCCCCTGGGTGCCTAGCAACAAGCTGACTGCCCAGAATAGTGATTTTGAAGCTGGGTGTGTCTTCTGGGCAGGAAGCCACCACCACCACCAAAACAGCCAGGGCCTCCCCTTCACTTCCTCTGGGCCAAAGCTCCGCCTTCACTTGGGGCCAGAACTAAGTGTTTTGGAGCCCTGTCTTAGCACAAATGGGATGTTCCTAGTAAAGGTAACTCCCGCACTTTCAAGGTGTGTGATCTCAGACAAGTCTTGTCACCTCTCTGAGCTCCGGTTCCCACACCTGTCTTATTTCATATTCCCACCTAGGGTCACCCTAGCACAGCACAGAGACATTCTGTATATGCTATGCTGTATGCTAAATAGTCTATATTGTAGTTGAATCTGCTTGGTAAAGGGAAGGTTCATCGAGTGATCCTTCTCAGCTGTCTCTTTGATCTTTTCCTTCCTCCTGAGCCCGTCTCTCAAACAGCTCCATCTTCTCATTCCTCATTTCTCTACGTAAAATCCTGTTTTTATCTTCTCACTCCTCCCCATCCCACTCCTCATTTCTTATCTTATCCCCAGGCATTAAACCCCAGCATTGAAAAAAGCCTACATTTCTTAAAAAACAACAACAACCAAGTGTTTTAGTTTATAGGCCAATGCTAGTGTGTCGTGACCTTTAATTTTTAAGATTTAGATATAACAGGCATCCTGTAAAATACACAGCTCTTAATTGCATGACTCAATGAATTTATCCAAAGTGGGCATACTCCTCTAACCATCTTCCAGATGAAGATGCAGGATTTAACCAGCTCCCCTAGAAGTCTCCCTCATGCCGTTTCCTAGTTATCAACCCCCTGAAAGGTAACATGTGCTTTCTATTGCCCGAGAGCAGTGTTGCTGAAGCTAGTGGACAAAGACAGTGTATACTCTTTTGTGACTCCTTTCCTACATTCAACATCATGTTTCTATAATTTGTCTGTCCCCTGAGCATCCTGCTTTTCTGTGTCTATGAACCTGGACACGCCTGTTCTTTCTACCAGGAAGCTTCTGTTCTGTTGACACGCCCTATCCTGGCCTGACCAGTCTGTGCAAGTCCTCTAGACTCAGACCAAATCTCGCTCCTTTGGGAAGTCATCTTTGGTCAGCTCTGGATTTGAATCCCAGAGCTTCCATCTACCAGCTGTATGATTTTGGCCATGGGTTACTGACCTCTTCACTCCTCATTTTTGTTGAAGATCATGGTTTCTAGAGTTCTTATGAATTTCAAATGAGGTAATACATATGAAATACTTAGAACAATAGCTGGAACTTAGGAAATAATAAATATGACATATAACTATTGTGAATACTCTTCTTAGGTCTGCAGATTCTTGTACACGGCCCATCTTAACACTTACCTTGATTATTGTTTGTTCCACTCTGTAACCTTAATTCTTTAAGTAGGAATTGTATCTTCATTCATGGTATTTTTTGCAACAGACATTTATGCGTATGCCCTATATTCTAGCACTGAGGGTACAGTGGTGAAGGAAATCCTCGCATTTACTTTTTAATGGGAAGAGACGGATTACAAGAAAAATAAAGAGGTGAGATCATTCTGGATAGTGATCAGCTCTAGGAAGGAAGTAAAAGCATGTGGTGTGAAAGTGGTTGTGAGGTGCCACTGAAGCTGCAGGGGTGGGGGGAAGGGAGGAGGCCTTTTTGAAGAGGCGATATTTGAGCAAAGACCTGCAGGTGGAACGGAGCAGGTACTTGCAGAGCAGGAGCGAGAATAGCAAGTGCGAGCTTCAGAGGGTTTCACAGGAAGCTCAGATGTGTCTGAGAAGCAACAGAGAAGGCAACAAAGCTGGAGCCCAGTGAGTGAATGCATGGTCCAGAGGAGGCCAGAGGATGGGCGGGAGCCAGGAGAAGCTACTGAAGTTAAGTGGGGGGATCTTGTTCACCTTTGCCGCCAAGGTACCTAGTACATAATGGACACCGACTACCTGCTGAATACTGGTAGCAAGGTGCCCATGACCAGTTAAGCCACAGAAGCAGTTCTCGGATCATTTTCAAGTTGAAATTTCATCTTTGTGCCGTATGCTTCTGAGCTCTTACCAAAACTGACCGGATGGGGAAGGAGTTGCTCAGGTGTTTCTAGCTTCTTCTCTTCCCTACCCCATCTCATCCTCTCTTCTTCAGTGACCCAGATTATTTCCACCAGAGATGTGTAACAGAGATGAAGGCGGCAAGCCCGGGCCAGTTAGAGAAAAGGCAGGTAGGAAACAGGTCCGGTCAGTTTCTCCCCTTCCTCTGACTCCAAGAAGGGTCAGGTCCCTGGGCAAGCGTAATGATGTGGCACAAAGTGGAGGAGAGAGAACGAGCAGCCAGCGGGGGACTGCATAAAGGGGAGGAGGTGGGGTGGTGACCCTTGGAGGCACCTGCCGCTGCAGCAGCGCTAGCCCCTTGAGGTGTGGCAGTCCCTAGCAGAAAAATGGGGCTGCTCGCAGGGCCTGGGACCAGCCTGGGGAGGGAAAGACCAGTCAGTAAATCAGAATGGAAGGGAAGGCCTGAGTCTCAGTGATAGGAATTTATTTATTTATTTAGCTTCGCCAGGTCTTCCCTGCAGCATGCGGGCTCTCGTTGTGCCATGTGGGACCTAGTCTCCCGCCCGGGGATCGAACCTCTGCCTCCTGCATTGGAAGTGCAGAGTCTTAGCCACTGGACCACTGGGGAAATCCTTCAGGAATAGGAATTGACACAACAACATCAACCTTCTAGTAACCACAGTGAGAGTTGGTTTTATTTAATTATTTCTAATTTTAATTTTTATGAAATATTACACTTGAGAAAAAGCACAGAAAACAAGTATACAGTACAATGAATACTTACAAAGCAAACATCCAAGTAATCATCACCCAAGTCATGAAACAGAACATTGTCAACATCATCCCCCAAGTCCAACACACCCAGATCCTTTTCAGATTACTATCTCAGTTAGAGGCAACCAGCAGCTGAATTTTATAATAACCACTTCCTTGATTTTCTTAATAGTTTTATCACCTATGAATCACACAGAGAGTCTTTTCTTTTTAATTAATTTATTTATTTTACTTTACAACATTGTATTGGTTTTGCCATACATTGAGTTGAATCCACCATGGGTGTACATGTGTTCCCCATTCTGAACCCCCCTCCCGCCTCCCTCCCCATCCCATCCCTCTGGGTCATCCCAGTGCACCAGCCCTGAGCACCCTGTCTCATGCATCAAACCTGGACTGGCGATTCATTTCACATATGATAATTCACATGTTTCAGTGCCATTCTCCCATATCGTTCCACCCTCGCCCTCTCCCACAGAGTCCAAAAGACTGTTCAATACATCTGTGTCTCTCTTGCTGCCTCGCATACAGGGTTATCATTACCATCTTTCTAAATTCCATATATATGCGTTAGTATACTGTATTGGTGTTTTTCTTTCTGGTTTACTTCACTCTCTATAATGGGCTCCAGTTTCATCCATCTCATTAGAACTGATTCAAATGAATTCTTTTTAATGGCTGAGTAATATTCCATTGTGTATATGTACCACAGCTTTCTTATCCATTCATCTGCTGGTGGACATCTAGGTTGTTTCCATGTCCTGGCTATTATAAACAGTTCTGCACCAATGTTCATCACAGAGAGTCTTAAATTAGGATTTTCTTATGTAAATCCTAAGACTGAGGGCCACAAAGGACAGTCTCTTTAATACAGATCCTTCTCCAGTGAAACTTGGCAGGCTCTGGGGAGATGGTAGTGGACTTGAGGCTTTGGTATTTGCAGAGAAAATGTTGTTGAGGCTTCTCTCATTCAACCAGTGTTTGAGTGCTCACTCTGTTTAAAGCTCTTGAAGAGCACTCTCAGGGGCATAAAGATGCACCCCAACCCGAGCCTGCCCCTGGGAGCTTACAGTCAGGCAGGGAAAGTGTTGATAAACATGACAGAACAGGGTGAGGCCTGGGGAAATCCTCAGATAAGTGCTCTGGGAATTTAGAAGAGGCAGGGGCCACTTTTGGTGGCAGGAAGCAGAGCAAGCTTTATGGAAGAGGTGGATGACGGTCATTCATGCATTATTTAGCAAACATTTCTGAAGGTCGGCAGAGTGCCAGGAAATTAGGTAAAAGGAAACAAAAATGAATAAGCTAAGGTCCCTGCCTGCTCATGGCCGAATGACATTTTAGCAGATACAAATATGGCATGCTTTAAATAGAGCATAATAGGAATAATTGGTTGCATAGAGTTGTCTGGGAAGCTTTCACAGCTGAGATCTAGGCTAGTTCTTGAAGAAAAGAACAAGAGTTTGGCAGACAAAGAAGGGAACCACTGAATCTGCCTAGTTACAGAAGTGGGAAAGGACACAAGGTCAATGTTGGCAAAAGGAGCAGTTGATGATGGGAAGGAGAGTGGGACTTGAGAGGTAGGATAGATGGACAGGAAGGGTGTTGTTGGCAGGGGGAACAGTATTAGCAGGACATAGAGACCAGAAATCATGGTACCTGCATGCACAATACTAAGTAACTTAGTCTAACTGCAGCATAAGGGGGTGGGATGAAAGTTGTGATGGTTAATTTTATATGTCAACTTGACTGGGCTGTGCGGTGCGGAGATATTTGGTCAAACATTATTTTGGATGTGTCTGTGAGGGTTTCTGGATGATATTAACGTTTAAGTAAAGCAGACTGCACTTCCTGATATGGTGGGCCTCATCCAACCAGTTGAAGGTCTGAACAAAAAGGCTAACCCTCCCTTGAGTAAGGAAGAAGTAAGTCCTGGCTTTGGACTCAAACTGAAATGTTGACTTTTCTTGGGTCTTGAGTGGTTGGCTATTGGACTGCAATAGAAACATTGGCTCTTTTGGTTCTCAGGCCATCAGACTTGGATGGGAACTGTCCCAGTTCCTGCATCTCTATCTTGCCAACTCATCTTGCAGATCTTGGGACTTACCAGACTCCGTAATCATGTGAATCAATTCCTTATAATAAATCTCTTTAGGTAGATAGAGATCTAATTGGAAATATAGATAAATATATTAATAAATAGAGGTAGATCTATCCATCCATCTATCGAATCTCCTATTGGGTCTGTTCCTCTGGAGAACTAATACAGAAGGGAAGGGGAAATAACTTTGGAAAGGCAAGCTGGTGCCTGATCATCGGGGACAGAGAATACCTGGCTAAAGGACTTAGAATTTTATTTTGAAGACAAAGGAGAAAGCACTGGGATTTTCTGAACTGGGCAATGTCTTAATAAGAACTGACATCTGGGAAGATGAAAGCTCTGCTGTATAAAAATTCAAACACAGCTGCTTTTTAAAATTTTTTAGCTGCACCACATGGCATGTGGGATCTTAGTTTCTTGACCAGGGATCGATCCAGCACCCTTTGCAGTGGAAGCACAGAATCTTAACCACTGAACCATCAGGGAAGTCCTAAAAGAGAGATTCTTAAAGGAAACCTCTAGAAGTTGGGTATTAATTTGTGGGCATAGGCTCTACGATGCAAAAAATTTGGGAACCCTGGATGTATGAAGGTTCAGGGATCCAAAGCAGATCTAGGCACTGCAGAACCTGAAGCATGTGGGAACTGGAAGATGATTTCTGTGGTGCTAATGAGATTTATGAGTAGCTGAAAATTTGGAAAAGGGGGTGAGTAGGGGTCAGAGAGGGTAGAGATTTGGGAGTCGTCTATGTAGAGGGTGGTGGCAAGTACTGCAAGGGGCAGACACTGGGGGCAGGAGTGGTGGAGTGATGATGCATTAAGAGCCTTGAACTTGCAAGTAACAGAAACCTACTCCACCTGACCCAGGCAGTAGAGGGAATTTATTGGCTAATATGACTGCAAATTGAAGCAAGACTGGATCCAAGGGCTCAACCACGCTGCTGAGACTTGGTTTCACTGTCCTGTCTCTCCGCTCTGTTCTCTGCTCTGTCTTGGTCTCATTCTCAGGCCGTCGCTGTCCTGACCGTGGGAATATGGCTGCCAGCAGCGCCATGATTACATGCTGCTCTCAGAAGGGGGGTTCATTCAACTGGACAGTTCTGACCAAAGGCCCAGAATCGGATCTCATGGTTCTCGTTGGGTCATGTGCCCACCGCTGGGATGCTGTGGCCAGAGTCCTCTAAAATATTCTGATAGGCCAGGTATAGGTCACGTGTCTAGCCCTGCAACTTGGGGGAGACTCATCTCCTCTTGAGCCACAAGGGTTGAGAACTGGGGGAAGAGCTGCCCAGGGGAAATGAAAATGCTGTTACCAGAGGAAGAAGGAATGGACACTGGGCTGGTAATCATAGGGGAAGGAGAACTGGAAACCCACAGGCTGGCCCTCCTGCAAACGTGAAGCAGCTGCTGCCGGTGGGGCAGTGGGGAGGGGCCCCCCAGGAGGTGGAGGTCTGGGCTGACAGCCAGGAAAGGGCTAGGCTGGGTCAGAGAGTAACACTGCTGCCTTTGGCGCTTTGTAAATGTTGGGGAAGGTTCGGACAAACCCCAACAATGGAACAGACAAGTGCTAAGTGAGTCCTTGTCCTCAGGATAAAAGCAGGAAAAACCAAGTGGGCTGGGTGACCCCCCTCAGGATATTGTTGCTGATGGAAAGGGCAGACATGGTCTGGGACACTGATGGGAACTGTGAGATGGGATGGAGGAAAGGTCACTGCCAACTGGTCTTGGGGAAGGAGAAAACAACCAGTAACCCTTCCAGTTTATGAAACTAAGCTCGTGCGTTTTTCCAACAGTCAAAAATTTACAGTACCAAAAAGAACCTAAATTCCAACAGTAGGAGATTGATTGGATAAATATAGAAATGCCTGAATAATGAAATGCAGCCTTTAAAAATGATGCGTGGAGACTTCCGTGGTTGTTTAGACTTCACCTCGGCCTTCCAGTGCAGGGGGTGTGGATTTGACCCCTGGTCGGGGAGTTAAGATCCTACATGCCTTGAGGCAAAAACAAAACAAAACAAAACATAAAACAGAAGCAATATGGTAACAAACTCAGTAAAGACTTTAAAAACGGTCCACATTAAAAAAAAAACACTTAATATTTTTTGGTATACGATGCTTTACTTGACATGGAAAGATGTTCACAATGTAGTATTGAGAGAGAAATGCAGAGTACAATCTGTTTTTATCAATAAATGTGTATACACATATCTATGAATACCTGGAAAGGTGTACACCAAAATGTTAAAAGTTGGTATCACTAGGGGTAGGACTAACAGCTAAAGCTTATCTTCTGATTTCATTTTAATAAACTTGCTAGGTAGTATGTAGGGAGTTACTACATGCTATAGTATGTAGTTACCTACATACTACCTACTACCTACAGCTACCTACATACTCTTGGGTTTGAGTCCTAGCTCTGCCATTGCCTGGCTTGGTGAGCTCGGGTAAGTTCCTTAACACATCTGAGCCTCCCTTCATGCACCAATAAGTGCGGGTAAACTTTGTGCGGTGGCAGTATCCTAGCCTATGAAGTTTATCCCAGACGTGATTATGGCTAATTGAAAAAAAAAAAGCGGGGGTAGGGGTTCTTAACTTCTAGGGTGGTTGTAAATTTTACATTAGCTACTATTACATGCAAACCTGTTAGCACCAACCTATAGAAAACACTCAAAAATGTATTTTTCTTGTGTAATTAAAAAGTCCAAAAGAAACTCTTAACTATTAAATATATTGGAAACAAATGTTTTTCTTGGCCGAGTTTAACTGTGGTGGTCATTAACAAAGGAGCTAATACTAAGATAAGCTATTTTCCTGTAACACTGGGAAACATCTGAATAAGACAAAAAAGCTTCCTACTCTCATGAAGTTTATACCCTAGCCGGGAAGACAGATGATAAACAGAGGCTGTGAGGATAGCAAGATCAGGAAGTCGGTGACACTGAAAGGCTGAGAACCAGCGGAAGGGCTCAAGAGGAGGCAGTGACCGCGGGTGTCTTGTGGTGCGGAGGAAGTCTCTAAACCAAGAGATGTGGTTGGAGCGAGGGACAGAAGGGTCTAAACAGAGATGAGAAGTGACCTCAGCTCTTAAGCCAGTTAGTTCAGTTCAGCGGCTCAGTCGTGTCCGACTTTTTGCGACCGCCTGGACTGCAGCACGCCAGGCCTCCCTGTCCCTCACCAACTCCCAGAGTTTACTCAAACTCATGTCCATTGAGTTGGTAATGCCATCCAACCATCTCATCCTCTGTTGTCCCCTTCTCCCGCCTTGAATCTCTCCCAGCATTACGGTCTGAATTTCCAATGAGTCAGTTTTTCGCATCAGGGGGCCAAAGTATTGGAGTTTCAGCTTCAGCATCAGTCCTTCCAATGAATATTCAGGACTGATTTCCTTTAGGATGGACTGGTTGGATCTCCTTGCAGTTCGAGGAACTCTCAAGAGTCTGTTCCAACACAGTTCAAAAGCATCAATTCTTTGGCGCTCAGCTTAAGCCAAGGCGAATTGAATACAGGCCAGGGCGAGTCAGGAGGCCGTCCCACTTGTAGCCTGGTCTCGGACAAGTCACTGCCCATTTGAGCAGCCACTGTCTTCTCTCTGCAAAATCGGGATGCTAACACTTTGTAAAGATGCAAGGATCAAAAGACATGTGAGGGGCAGCGATTTGCAAGCGATCATTTGTAGCATAAATTACAAATCCAGGAGAAGAATTGAAGAAAGAAGTCCAGAGAGCAGCCACCAACTAGCGACCGCGGTGGCTGGCGCGTGCGCGTTAGGCGGCCCGAGCCAGGGGCCCTGGGGGGAGAGGGGGAGGAGTTCAGGCTCCGCCCGGAACCGCTCGGCCTCTTTGCGCCTCCCGGCCCCTCCCATTTCCGCGGATAACCCAACCGTGCGTCGCCTGCGTGCTGACGTCAGGCGCGTGCCCCTGTCCGGCAGCCGAGGAGACCCCGCGCAGTGCTGCCAACGCCCCGGCGGAGGAGCTGAGGTGAGTGTGGGGCCCGAGGTTGCCCCGCGGGAGCGGCTCCCACCTCACACCGTCCCCGTCCCCCCGCCGCGCCGCCCCTGGCGTCTCCCCGTCCGCGGGGACCTTCCGCTCTGGGACCCCCGGGGGGCGGGCGCGGGGCGCCGCGGGGGGAGGGGTGCCGGGTTCGCGCGGCGCGGGTCCGGGTTCTGTCAGGGGGACTGAAGGGAGGGGGTCGCGGAGGCCCTGGCGGCGGCGGCGGGGGGCGCGGGTCCGCCCCGGAGCGCGCGGCCAGGGCGTGAGGTGCCGGGTCGAGGGCGCGGCCGGGCTGTCACCGGGCAGCGGCGGAAGGAAAGGGTCACACCCATCCCGGCCGCCCGGCTGCCCTCCCCCGCGGCCCCGCGGACGCCCACTCCCCCATTCTCCGGGGCTGGTGGCCGGGCCGGGGCGGCGAGGGCCGCAGACCCTCTCTCAGGCGCCCGCGGGCTGGCGGGGCCGGGGCTGTCCGGCCGGCCGGCCTCCAGCGCGCGCCCCGGCTTCGACTTCCTGCTTCGCCGCGGACATTTTGCGGCCGGCGTGGGGGGAGGGGAGCGGATCGCAAGCGCGGTCGGGGAAGCGGGCGGCCCGGGGTGGCTCGGCCCTGCCGCGCGCCTCCTCCTCTCTGCGGCGCGGCCGCCCGACGCCTCGTCCCGCTCCAGGAGGGTGGGGGGCGGGGGGCGGCTCGGTCGCCGCTTCTCCCGTCTCCTTGATTCCTGCTTTAGGTCGAGTTCCTCCCAATACCATTTCCGTTTGGCTTCTCCCAACTCTTCTCCCTCCCCGCCTCTTCAGCTGAAGCTTCCCTTGCTGGGAGTTAACCTAACCACCTCCCGAAACTGTCGTTCTGCTTTTTGCCTGATTCCTCTCTTTAGAGAGAAATTTTCCTTTGTTCGTTTGCTTCCCACCCCCCACCCCCCTTTTCCCTTTAAGTCCTAGAGAAATGCAGTGGGGAAGATTACGTCATTGCAATATAAGGGGTGAGAGTTTTTAACTCCTGCAAGTCAGGGGCTCGCTAAATTAAGACAGCATTTGGTAGCCTCTATTGGGTCCACCCAGTGGCATATCCTGCCTGTTTCTCAACTCCTAGTATTCAGAGATGATCTTTTGAAATCCTGGCCGTCTCATATGCGTCTGAAAGCCAGGGAGGTTTAAGATCTCAAGATGATCTTAATGCCAGGGGAATAAAACGTAAGACAACACTTTTCTTTAGCCACTTGGCGTGGGCAGTAGCTTTAAAGATCCCTGTGACTGTACTGGAATGAAGTTAATTTATTTGTGGAAGCGTTTCTTTGTTAAAAATAACATTCCCAGATTATTTAACTTTAGTAAGTGTGTCTTATTGATTTAGAGTACGTACCTAAGTCGACTCACGTGCACTTCTGTGGCAAAGGTGTGGTGAAAAGAGAATCAGTTCATTTTACACCTGTTCTTTGCTTGCTGGTCTCTTTAGTTTTGTAATTAAAATGAGTTTTGGAATTTTAACAACAAGAACAAAAACAAACCTTTAAGTGAATAACATTTTCAGACTTTGGAGATCACAATATTCATTCTGCAGAATGTTAGGCACATCTTGAATTGTGTATCCTTCACTGACTACAGGGTACTGTAGCCCAGAAAAATATTAGCATTGTAAAGCAAGTGAGATCCAATTGTGTAATGCATTGTTATAAAGATAGTTCATGTTGGAACAAGTACTTTCTTATTGTTTCTCGTTTCTGTAGCGAGAACAGATTGCTTGTTAAACACTTAATAGAAGTGGTCGATTTAAAGCAGCTTTTGGTAGTTTGTAGGTGTTGGTAGATGATTATATAGGTGTGGAACTTGGATCTTCTGAAATGTATTTGTTTGCCATAATGTATCTTGTTAAGAATAGAAAATTGAAGTACTTATCTGCTATATTTCTCGACTCTTCTGTACTTAAGAGCTTTAAATACGCATATATCAATTGTCTTCTTCCCTTTTAAAAGTATGGCAGAATAGTTTGGATTTACAGCTTTTATACTGAGGCAAGGAGATTGGTAATTGAGTATTAAAAATGGGCTCTTTCCCAGTAATTTTTTCAAGACCCCGAAGGTATCACAACCTCTTAAAATGTTTGTATATAATAGTCAACACCTGTACTCAGTTGAACTTAATTTTTTGGGCACCCAAGGCAGGTATTACAGCCTAGGGTGGTGGTGATTCAGTTTCTAAGTCTGTCGGACTCTTTGTAACCCCATGACCAGGCTCCCCTGTCCTCCGCTGTCTCCTAGTGTAGGCAGGGGCTGGAATCAAACATCAGTGAGATTCTTTTAAAGCCCACCAAACCCACATCTTGACTTTCTTGTAACTTCAAGATTTTTTTTTATTTGGATACATTTTCCACTTTTAATTTTATGGTTTATTAGAGAAGCATTTCTAGTTACTTTAAAAATGGCTCACTAATAAAATGTTTTGATTCAAGATGTGTTGCACTTGGAAAACTTCAAAGTACAGTTTATTGTGCCTGTCTGGGATTAGTATTTATAGCCATTCTTGGAAGTAAAAGTCAAATTGTACTTTTTATTTTAAATGCATTTATCGTTTTAGGGTCTCTTTTTGAGAGGACAGGGAATGCTTAATGAGGAACACTTAAGGCCACAGAGCTTCCTCTGCTGGGGGAGGGGGGTTAATATTTTGTTAACTTCTGTCCCATAAATAGACCTATATATTTCCTATTAAAGGTTGCATTCTAGGTTTTCAATATTCGGTAGTCTCTTCCAAGTCTATTAATCTCACCCACTAGAATGTAAGTCTATGAAGGCAGGACTTTTGACCTGGTATGGTCAGCCTGATCCCTGACACTTAGAGTAGTACCAAACCATGGTGTATCTCAAGAAATGTTTGTCAAATGAATGAGTGTGATGTCTGAGGGTTAACATTTTGTCTTTCTACATATTCTACAGGCCTGTGTACTTTGTTTCCTGAGACGACTTCTGTGCTTGGTCAGTCATATTCATATTTGGGCTCATTGAAGTGATGATTAGTAATCTTTTGCTTGACCATATCCATATGTTTACTCCTATATTTTCTGCATGTGTACTATCTGAACAATTAACAGTTGCTTAGAAAATCTTTTCTGATGACCGGTTTTTATTCTCCTAAACATTATCTAGACTTTAATGTGTTTCCTTCCCCAATTTCTTTTTTGAAATAGCTTGATTACGTGACCTCTTTTCCTCCATTTAATGGTATAAAATTCTTGGTCATGTTATGTTTTGTCCCTTATGTTTCTACTTTTGGTTACTCATCCCTTCAGTCCAAAATATTTTTGTTACAGCAAATCAATTTTCATTACTTGCTTCCGCCTTTGCTCCTGTTATAAGTCCTGGATGTCAAAACTCTTCTTTACTAGTTGCCCGTGGGACATTGGTCTCAAGTTGCTCATTCCATGAAGTGAAACCCCAGTTTTGCTACCAAAATGTTGTCCTGTTAAAGAAAGAAACATTTTTTTCTTAAAATATTTAGCTATTATGCTGAAATCCAGAATAGTTTCTAATTGAGCAGAAATCTACATATTAAGTTATGGTGTTTACCAAGTGTCAGTGGTCAGTCAGCTGAGGAGAACCTCTGTTGTTCACTCTGTTCTTTAACACTTTACACTTGCATCATTTTCTGTGAGAGTAAGCCGTTTTGATTTGCTATTGCTGTGTTTTGAGAGAGACACTGCGAGTATTGTGATTAATAGTGTAGACTCTGGAATCAGACTGCTTGGATTCAAATCCTGGCTTTGGCATTTATTAGCTCCATGCAGCCTGAGTAACGTCTTTGTGACTGTATTAACCTTCCATAGGAAAGGACTAGCAGTAGTCTGTACCTCACGGTGGTGGTGGTTGGTCGCTAAGGCATGTCCGACTCTTGCGACCCTGTGGTAGGCTCCTCTGTCCATGGGATTTCCTAGGCAGAAATACTGGAGTGGGTTGCTCTTTCCTTCTCCAGGAAATCTTCCCAATTCAGGACCCAGGAATTGAACCTGTGTCCTGGGCATTGCTGGTGGATTCTTCACTGCTGAGCCATTAGGGAAGCCCCACAATGTTGTTAGGAGTATTCTAAATGAAGTACTTAAAGCAGTTAACTGGGGCACAGCAAGTGCTTTGTAGGTGTTTGCTCTTGCTATCATTACAGCCTTGCTTAATGCCCCCATTTTTGAGAAGTTATATGCATTTCTCTCAAACATCAATAGTTTAATAACCATCCCTCCCCCAGTTTAATCTCATGAAACCATAAAAATTAAATGAAGTGGGAATTGGTGTCTGCTTTAAGCTTGTATTCATTATCTTAAGTAGTGTCATAGAGCTAAGGGTGTTAGTTTTCAAGTGCAGTATGTGGTCCTGTGGAACAGCATAAGCCTCACCTTGGAGCTTCTTAGATACCTCAGGCTCCATTCCAGTCCTACTGAATCAGAATCTGCATTTTAATGCAATCTCCAAGTGATTTTCATGCACATTGAAGTTTGAAGCACCCTTTGAGTTATAGTTTTCCTGCCTATTGTGTAGAATCGCCTCATGTCTGTGCTCATCATCAGGAACTAATGTGTTTAGTTTCCAGAGAGTCATTACCCACTTAGTAAGAACTAATCTTAAATTCTAGTTTTAGAACTGCTTGAACTTGAGTTCAGTTACGTGTTTGAACTTAGTGACTTTTTATGGAAAACTAATTACTGTCATGAAGAGCATATGATTAGGATCATTCACATAATTGTTGGTTATGAAAACAGGTTAAATACAAAGTTGGCTTTTAGCTGATCAAATGTAAAAAATGTTTTCTGCTTTTTTGGTACTAAAATAAACCATGTCTCCAGTCTCAAGGGAAAATGTTAATAACTAAAACCTAGTCTTACTTAGCTACCCTCCTGAAAAAATTATTACTATTTTTAAAGGACTTGATGAAATTTTCTCTAATTTTTCTTAGTACTGATTGATGTAGAAGAGATTCACCAGTAATATCCCTGTGCAGTGTGTGCTCCAGAGCAGTGTTGCATGACATTTTTCAAATCAAGGGAGACATTAAAAAAAATATGGTATGCCACCTTGGAGTAAAAGGATAAGACTACTCTTGGCTGACTGGAGGTGCTGCAGCCCCAGGATAGCTGGGAATCAATGTCTCAGGCACACCTGTGTCCGTTCTGTGTGTCCCAAGGGGCACTTTGAAGCCATCTGCTGTTGGATATTAAGCCACGGCCATCAATTTCACCTAAAAAGATTATTGCTTTTTGTTACTCCTTGTGTAAACAGGAGAGATTGAGAATAACGGGTCAAATGAGGAGCAGATGAAATCAGGGGGAGAAATGGAGGTGGAGTTAAAGAATACTGTAATTAGTG
Source organism: Muntiacus reevesi (assembly GCF_963930625.1). Classification (NCBI taxonomy): domain Eukaryota; kingdom Metazoa; phylum Chordata; class Mammalia; order Artiodactyla; family Cervidae; genus Muntiacus; species Muntiacus reevesi. The sequence goes on from NC_089251.1 coordinate 107,176,793, forward strand.
TTAAAGACTGTGAGATGATACATTTTGTAGAAGGAAACACAAGCAAGATTTCAGCTACAATCCGTTTACTTTGTTGGTAGGCAATTTAAGGATATTTGTAATTTTTTTGTTTTCTTTGGGTTTACTTTAAATCTGTTGAAAAGCAGATGAAGAGGAGTAGGATGTGAAAGAGTTGTTTCTTAAGAAAGATACCTTTGTTATATGTGGTTCCAAGGATTTCCATCCTAATACAGCTTTGCTCTAGCTTCTAGTGTTTGTAAAACAGCTGAAGGCTATTTGAGAGGAGCTCAATTTTAGAATCTTTTTGAAGTGGAATTAAACTATCTATATTATTTATTACTTTGCCAGAAAACCATATTTTTATTGTGAGGTTTAAGAATAACAGTACAACTTAAAAGTAAACTTAGATTTTAAAATTAAAATTTCATTTTTCAGATAACTAGGGATAAATGGATAGTTCCTGTGAATGTTGAATACTGGGGCTTTAAATGTGAGTGCTAGGGTTTTAAATCAGTATCTAATACTCTAATTTGTTTCAGAAAGTGTATAATAGTGTATAAATAGTATACATAGTATAACATATAGGCTATGAAAATGTTTGAATTATTTTAGGTTGTATAATTTATTTATTTGTTTAAAGGGCCAGAGGAAATGTTAGCTCATCCTAAGCATTTATAAATCAGTGGAGAATGGGGATAAGGGATACTTTAGAATTTTAAGAGTGGGGATTTTTCTGGTGGTCCAGTGGTTAGAACTCTGCCTTTCCAATGCTGTGGGCATGGGTTCAATCCTTGGTTCGGGAGCTAAGATCCCACATGTCATGCTGGGTAGCCAATAAATAAATTAAAAAAAATTTAAGAGTAATACCTGTGTTAATTCTCTAGTGTGTTTCAGAATACCTGGAAGAGGTTTCCATGGGGATGGGTTGGAACCTCTACTGCATATATACCCATTTTGGCAATTTATGATGTGTAAGTTTGTTAAGGGTTCATAGAAGTTTTTTACGTTTGATCACAGATTGTCAGAATCTGTTTAATTCATTGTTTTTTAAACTTGTTTGGTGATGGCCCCACCTCCCCAACCCATGGAACACCCAGTTCCCACCTTTGAGAAAGTGGACTGGGAGATAGTGGTGTTTGGTGGCTTGTTAATCTCCATTAGGTTCAGGGGCTGTTGGTGTGTCTTTGCTATGGGTAGAAAAGTGGAAAAAATTTTCTTAAGTTCCTGAGGCAAGTGAAAGGTAGAGACTTCAGCAGAGGCCATAGATTATCTATTCATGCTGTAGCCTAAACCCCACTCAAAATCTTTGTACAGAAATTGCTAATATGCACTTCCTTAGGATGGAACTTAGCATTTTATGTATAAAACACATCTTTGGGGTGTTGATGGGGGAATTAAGTATTCATTGGAAGGACTGATGCTGAAGCTCCAATATTTTGGCCATCTGATGTGACGAGTTGACTCCTTGGAAAAGACCTTAATGCTGGGAAAGTTTGAAGGCAAAAGGAGATGGGGGCAGCAGAGGATGAGATAGTTAGATAGCATCACTCACTCAGTGGACGTGAGTTTGAGCAGACTCCGGGAGATACTGGCGGACAGAGGAACCTGGTGTGTGCAGTCTGGGTTAGGGCAAAGAGTTGGACACAACCTAGTAGCCTAACAGCAGCACCGTGGGGGTGCAGCTCCCTCTCAGCTTACAAGTCAGGCAGGGCGTTGGAGGGGCTGCAGACTGCTATCAGGGACTGAGAAAGGGATTGTGTAGTGACTGCAGAGGGAATCTCTGAAATGGGGTCTCTGTCTCCAGTTTTCTTTGTTCTTGGATCAGTCATCCTAGTTTGAGTATTTATTATTTTCCAATATTCTGAAAAGCTTGCAGTAATTTCAAAGCCATTTTTTAAAAACTCTGAAAGTCATGTAATTCTTTTTTTTTTAGTCATGTAATTCTTAAAACTACTTTATTTGAGATCCAAAGAAGTTTTATGTTTAAAAAATGATTGTTAACTTACACAAGTTTTTTAGGACTTTGTGGCAGTAATCTGTAAATTCTTTGTATTTTATAGTTTGACATCTTTCTTTTGCTTTTTCTTGTCATACATACTGCCCAATCCAATTCTCCCTCCTCACAAAAACAAAAACCTGGCCCAGGTACCATCTTTTATGTTGATTTTTTTCCCCCTTAGTTTTATATATTACATGGAAATGAAGATGTGTTCTCCTAAAAAATTGTCCTTGGTTCTAGTTCAGAGCCAGGAATAGAAAAAATCATTTTACTTACTGTTGGATGGTTGACCAAGAGAGGTGGGAGAATGGGGAAAGATGATTTTGTGGGGTCAGGATTAGGGTTAAGGACTTAGGTTGGGCTGTTTTAATTCTTTTTTAAAAATTACTATTTTTTGGTAGTGGGGTAATTTTTCTTTGGGATCACAGTTCATGTCTTGGATGTGATTTATGTTGAAGATAACAAAAGTGTGTTTTCTGTTGACATCAGATTCTTTACCTCTGCTACTTTAAGTTAGAGACATTGGTATCATTTCTGCTCTTATAAAACATAGATCTCCCATGCTCTTTTTTCCCAATAGGAAGATGAGGTGATTCTTTGCAAATATTAACACACACACTCAAAGAAACATAAGACTTAGAAACAGCTTTTAAAATAGAGCTAATCAATAGCAAAGATTTTTGTGAAAACCTAGTTTCTGGAAATAATTTTTTGGCAGTTCTGTGTTTTGTTAAGTATACTATTTTAATTGATGTTAAATCTGAGTGAATTGTTCCAAAATTAGAAGCACATTTTAATTATAAAGCTACTAAGTGTAAGATTGGCTACATTAACTATTTCACTGTGATACAGTTGGAAACATCATGTGGTACACATTCTTTATAGGGATCTTGCTTTTTATAGAAAAGTATCTTTTTTTGCTAGTTTAAAACTCAGTAGTTTCCCTGGTGGTCCAGTGGTTGACTGGGCTTCTAATATAAGGTGGGGGGGATCCCTGGCCAGGGAATTAAGATCCCCCGTGCCACATACCACAAAAAAGAAAAAAAGTAGAATTGTGCATTCCCAGACTACAGTTGCTCATGATGATTCAGGGTATTTATTCCCCAAAATGATATTGGGTGGCTTTTAAACACTTTGATGTTAATTTCTTTAGCTAGTTTGGGCTGTGGCCTTGACTTAAACTTTAGGAATAGGATTCTTGTCTTCAGAGGGAGTTAAAAAAAATTTTTTTTTTCTTCCTCCCTCCCTCCCTTTCTCCAGATAGTAATAGATGAGGGTTTAGGAGCTTAGAGGATTGACTAATGGGTATATTCTGAGTTCAAAGAACAAGTTTTTGTTTTTTTTTTTTTACTTGCTTCATCTCTAACCCTTACTGTTTTATTAGTGATTTCAGCAGTGTGTGCTCTCTGGAAATGACAGTTCTAGGTGTTGGCGATAGCAGTGAATCCAATAGACCAAAGCAGATCTCTGGCCCCATGAAATTGACACACTAGTGTGTGGGTTGGAGATAAGTGGCTAAAAATGAAGAAGGGGAGGCAGGGTACAGTAGAGTGTTTCAGGGTTTGTAGAACTTGGGGTGCAGTTTAAGATAAGGTAATCAGAGGAGTTCTCACTCCAGAATGACATTTGAGCAAAGACCTGTAGGAGATATGACTGAATGAGTCATCCAGGCCAGAGCATTCTAAGTAGAGGGAACTACTGTAGTAAGTCTTAAATCAGTGACTAGTGCTGTTCGCCTAATTTTTTTTTTCATTTATTTTTATTAGTTGAAGGCTAATTACTTTACAATATTGTAGTGGTTTTTGCCGTACATTGACATGAATCAGCCATGGATTTACATGTGTTCCCCATCCCGATCCCCTCTCCTGCCTCCCTCTCCATCCCACCCCTCTGGGTCTTCCCAGTGCACCAGCCCTGAGCACCCATCTCATGCATCCAACCTGGGCTGGTGGTCTGTTTCACCCTTGATAGTTTACTTGTTTCAATGCTCTTCTCTCTGAACATCCCACCCTCGCCTTCTCCCACAGAGGCCAAAAGTCTGTTCTGTACATGTGTGTCTCTTTTTCTGTTTTGCATATAGGGTTATTGTTACCATCTTTTTAAATTACATATATATGCGTTAGTATGCTGTATTGGTCTTTATCTTTCTGGCTTACTTCATTCTGTATAATGGGCTCCAGTTTCATCCATCTCATTAGAACTGATTCAAATGAATTCTTTTTAAAGGCTGAGCAATATTCCACAGTGTATATGTACCACAGCTTCCTTATCCATTCGTCTGCTGATGGGCATCTAGGTTGCTTCCATGTCCTGGCTATTATAAACAAGAAGTGTATTATTTAAAAGAAATGTATTATTAATGCATCTGGAATACCATTATAGGAGCTTAGCTTCTCAAAATATGGTGTGTGTATATAATTTCCATAGAAGGAATTCATAGTCAAAGTAGAAGTTTCTGCTTTGATGATTTATCTTTGGTTGCAAAGTGTGCTTTAAAAGGCATATTTGTTGCCAGCACATACTGGTTGTTTTTCAGTCTTTGCAGCTCTTCTCTTTGTTGTTTTTGTTTTTCTTGATCTCTTTTAGTGGATAGAACTAGACTGTTACCCTGTGCGGCCAGGCTGAAACATCTGCAGTCATGCCAGCTGTACTGCCTTGACATAGAATTTAGTGCAAGTGTTAATAACGTCTTTATTCTTCGTTGAATTATTTCTTCAAGTGCATAGCTGAGTGCTTCTGTAGAAGTTCACCCTGTTAATTTTACATCAAAATTGGTAGACTGCTTTGATTCAGAATGTTGGTAATCTTATTAAAAAAAAAAAAATCTTGTAGTTTGTAAAATAGACTGTTGAGTGTCTGAATGTAGCTGCCTCTGCCTCATTAGATATAACAAAATTTAAATGACCATGGTTAGTTTTGTAACCATGGTGGCCTCATCTGATAACCTGTTTAGAGAAAGGTTCTCAGTTTGTCACTCATTTTATGGTGTGTGTGTTGTCTAGGTTACAGAGTAACTTTTTTTTTTTTTTTGCTTCACACTTTTTTGCTGCAAATGTATGCTTGTATGTGGGACTTCTGATACAGACTGGCACATGATTTCATCCTTGATGGACTTAGGACCAAATTATTGTGTTCTGATTCTGAAAAGGCTATTCTTTTGTGTGTTTTCTTACAAAAGAACATAATAGCTTGACCTTAAGATTTCTTTTCCAACTTCTCCATTTGTCTGTGTTACACATCTCTCCTGTAATTTCCCGAACTATAAAAGCTTCCTCATAATTGACCACCTCCTTAAATAAACCCATCCTGCACCCACAGACTGGTCAACTGTTCCTTTACTGGCATACAGCCACTTCCCTAGCTCAGGCCCTTGGATTATTAAAGTAGTTTCTTAGCTGAGTTCCTGTATTTTATCTGGTTACCTTTGACAGTTCACCTTGGAGTACAGATATAAGATTGATACACCTAAAAAGAAAAACTGGTTCATGGATCAGAAAGAAATGGTAGCCTCTTATTCCCCACCCACGTTAAATGAAAGTTCCTGTCCTTCGCTTTCAGAGTCTGTATGACATGAACTCATCCTATGTGTGTGTGTTTCTTTCACTTGATAGGCTAGCACTTCTTGTGCCCTTTCTCCTGAAATCTATTCTCATTCTTGGCCACTCCCATGTTTTATTACTTTTGAAAATCTTTGGAAGTTGTAGCAGACTATTGCAATTGTGTTAGTCTCTTCTGCTTATAACTAGTAAAGTATACAGGTGATATATGTCAAGCTATCTAGCATAGTGTTTTACACAGAGTAGGCATTGAGGAAATTACTAAATTTGTTTTGGAGTCAGGGTTTCTGCCTTATCCAATGTAGTGCTATAATAGACACTTAAATATCTTGCTGACCTGTACAGTATGTAGAGTCGTTTCTTGGAAGAACAGAAGTGTAACATGTTCTCGATTCTAACTTGTGTCACGATGCAGTGAAGATTAAAAAAGATCTGTTAGGCACTTGGTTCTTGTTCATTAATTGATATACACACACACTCACTCACTCTAGCATAGCTATTATTTTCTTCATTGTTTGCTCTGTTGGTATTCTTCATAACTATTTTTAATATGTATTGCATGTCGTTCTCTGGTGTTTTGTTACTTAATCGTTTTTTTCTGTTGTAACATTATGGTATTTCATTGTTTCTTAATAAAGTATTTTCTTTTTTGGATAAATTATCTGAAGTGGAATTATTTTTTAAAAAAACAAGAATAAAAGTATTTTAATTGTTGAAATACATTGGTACATTTTAGTACTAAGTGGATGAAGGGGATTATTGAGGCAAGTGAGTGAATATTTTATGACTCTTGGAATACAATACAATATGTTAAAAAAAATGTCTGTGCTCATGAAGTAGATCACAGATTTCTATGGGTTTGGTTTATTGGTGCTTGATACCTTGTAGACTAGGTTTGCTCATAATGTTTTCCTTACTTGTTGAATGTCTTTTGGAGATCTTTTCATTTTAATAGATAGCTTTGTTTTTAAAATTAAAATACTACATACACATGGTGAGAGCTTCAGTACAAAAGAGAATATGATGAAAAATATGTCTACTCATTGCAGACACACCCATATCCTCTTCCCAGAAGCAGTCAGTTGTCCAGCAGATGTATTTTTGTAGAGAGTCTGTGGACCTGTCAGTATATATGCATCTCCTCTCCATTAAAAAATTCACATGCATCAATTGCTATATTATGCACACTCTTTGCACTTTTCTTTTCAAAAACAATATATTTTGGAGATCTTCCACACTTGCACTGTATTGGTACTGTTTTGTTAGGGTTATCATAACAAAGTACCATAGTCTGGGTGATTTAAGCAGCAGTTTATTTCCTTACAGTCCTGAATACTGGAAGTTTAAAATCAGGGTTTGGACAGGGTTAGTTTCTTCTGAGGGCCTCTCTTCTTAGTTTATAGATGGCCAGCTTCTAGTGTCTTCACTTGGTTTTCCCTCTGAGTGTCCCAGTCTTGTTATAAGGACACCAAGTTAGATTAGGACCCACCAATATGATCTCATTTTACTTTCATTATTTCTATAAAAGCTATATCTCTAAATATAGTTGTATTATTTAAAAATTTTTTGAATTTAAATTTTTAATTGGGGTATAATTGCTTTACAGTGTTGTGTTAGTTTCTGCTGTACAGCAATGTAAATCAGCTACATGTGTTGTGTGCATATAGCCCGTCCCTCTTGAGCCTCCCTCCCAGCGCCCGCCACCCACCCCTCCAGGTCGTCACAGAGCACTGAGCAAGCTCCCTGTGCTATACCGCAGCTTCCCACCAGCTGTCTTGTTTTACAAGTGGTGTATATATGTCAGGGCTGCTCTTTCAGTTCACTCCCGCTTCCCCTTGTGTCCAGAATTCTGTGCTCTACATCTGTCTCTATTCTTGCCCTACGCATAGATTCATCAGTACCAGTTTTCTAGATCCCGTATATATGCATTAATATGCAATATTTCTTTTTCTTTTTCTGACTTACTTCACTCTGTATGACAGACTCTAGGTCCATCCACACCAACAAATGACCCGATTGGGTTCCTTTTTATGGTTGAGTAATACTCCACTTATGTTCAGTTCCGTTCAGTTCAGTCGCTTAGTTGTGTCCAACTCTGCGACCCCATGAACCACAGCACTCCAGGCCTCCCTGTTCATTACCAGCTCCCAGAGTTTACCCAAACTCATGTCCATTGAGTCGGTGATGCCATCCTACCATTTCATCCTTTGTCATCCCCTTCTCCTGCCCTCAATCTTTCCCAGCATCAGGGTCTTTTCCAGTGAGGGAGTTCTTCATATCAGGTGGCCAAAGTATTGGAGTTTCAGCTTCAACATCAGTCCTTCCAATGAACATCCAGGACTGATCTCCTTTACGATGGACTGGTTGGATCTTCTTGCAGTCCAAGGGACTCTCAAGAGTCTTCTTCAACACCATAGTTCAAAAGCATCAATTTTTTGGTGCTCAGCTTTCTTAATAGTCCAACTCTCACATCCATACATGACTACTGGAAAAACCATAACTTGACTAGTAGCCTTGACCTTTGGTGACAAAGTAATGTTTCTGCTTTTTAATATGCTGTCTAGGTTGGTCATAACTTTCCTTCCAAGGAGTAAGTGTCTTTTAATTTCATGGCCGCAGTCACCATCTGCGGTGATATTGGAGTTCAAAAAAATAAAGTCAGCCACTGTATCCCCATCTATTTGCCGTGAAGTGATCGGAGCAGATGCCATGATCTTAATTTTCTGAATGTTGAGCTTTAAGCCAACTTTTTCACTCTCCTCTTTCACTTTCATCAAGAGGCTCTTTAATTCTTCACTTTCTGCCATAAGGGTGGTGTCATCTGCATATCTGAGGTTATTGATATTTCTCCCAGCAATCTTGATTCCAGCTTGTGCTTCTTCCAGCCCAGCGTTTCTCATGATGTACTCTGCTTATAAGTTAAATAAGCAGGGTGACAATATACAGCCTTGACGTACTCCTTTTCCTATTTGGAACCAGTCTGTTTTTCCATGTCCAGTTCTAACTGTTGCTTCCTGACCTACATACAGGTTTCTCAAGAGGCAGATCAGGTGGTCTGGTATTCCCATCTCTTTCAGAATTTTCCACAGTTTATTGTGATCCACAATCAAAGGCTTTGGCATAGTCAATAAAGCAGAAATAGATGTTTTTCTGAAACTCTCTTACTTTTTCGATGATCCAAAATATGCATCACATCCTTTCTTCATTCATCTGTCAATGGATGTTTAGATTGCTTCCTTATCCTGGCTGTTGTAAATAGTGCTACAGTGAACATTGGAGTACGTGTGTCTTTGCATATGATTTTCTCAGGGTGTATGCCCAGTAGTGGGATTGCTGGGTCATATTTTTATTTATTTTCAGTTTTAGTTTTTTTAAGGAACCTCCATACTGTTCTCCAGAGTGATTGTGTCCGTTTACATTCCCACCGACGGTGCAAGAGAGAGTTCCCTTATCTCCATGTCCGGTGCAGCATTTATTGTTTGTACATTTTTTGATGATGGCCTTTCTGACCAGTGTGAGGTGATACCTCACTGTAGTTTTGATTTGTATTTTTCTAATAATGAGTGATGTTGAGCATCTTTTCATGTGCGTCTTGGCCATCTGTATGTATTCTTTGGAAAAATGTCTGTTTAGGTCTTACACAAATTTTTTGATTGGATTATTTGTTTTTTGATGTTGAGTTGTGTGAACTACTTGTATATTTTGGAGATTAATCCTTTGTCAGTTGCTTCATTTGCAGATATTTTCTCCCATTCTGAGGGTTGTCTTTCATCTTGTTGACAGTTACATTCTGAGTTACTGATGTTTATGACTTCAGCATATCAGTTTGTGGGGTGGGCACAATTTAGTCCTATAACAATCACTGTAGGTCATTCGTTTTAAATAGTTGCATGATATTCCTTCGTAATATAACCTATTTTACCGTACCCCTGTTGGTGTGCATTTTGCTCGTGCAAACAAGGCTGTGGTAAATGTTTGTGCCTCCCTCTTTACATACTTGGAGAACGTCTTAGAAATGGAACTGCCAGATCAAAGAATGTATATATTAAATTTTGTTAGGTACTCGCCTACACGTGGGAGCTTGTTCCTTATTGTTTCTGATACTTTTTGGAAGCAAAAATTTGCTTTGTGTATCATGTCCTAATGTAAAATCCACACTTTATTTTCAAGGGTATATCATTGACTTTCACTTTGCATTTTGATGGGGTATAAACACAATCCCCTGTAGAAGACTGCTTAATTAGATTCTGAATTAACTGCTTATCCGGGTCATTTTGGGGCTTCCCAGGTGGTGCTAGTGGTAAAGAACTTGCCTGCCAATGTAGGAGATGCAAGAGATGCAGTCGATCCCTGGGTTGGGAAGATCCCCTGGAGGAGGGCTTGGCAACCCACTCCAGTATTCTTGCCTGGAGAATCCCATGGACAGAGGAGCCTGGTGGGCTACAGCCCATGGGGCCACAAAGAGTTAGACACCACTGAAGCGACTTTTGTACACAGCACTCTAGGCCACTTCACAGTGATAAAAAGCATTCATATTTGAGTGTTAAGTGCTGTACAGAGGAGTAACTTAGTTAATTATTACAACCTGTGATGTTAGTACTATTTCTGTTTTTAATGGAGAAACAAGGTCTTGAAAAGAGGTTAAGCTTGCCCAAAGTCACACAGGAATGGAAATGTAAAATTCGGGGTGAAAGTGAAAGTGTTAGTCACTCAGTCGTGTCCACTCTTTGCGACCCCATGACTGTATTGTAGTCTACCAGACTCCTCTGTCCATGGAGTTCCCAAGGTAAGGATACTGAAGTGGTTTGCCATTCCCTTCTCTAGGGGAATCTTCCTGACCCAGATATGGCACCCAGGTCTCCTGCACTGCAGGCAGTTTCTTTACCAACTGAATCACCAGGGAAGCCCCCCAAATCCCTAATGGGCTACTTGACTTCAAAGATTTTGTGGCTGACTCCTCTGTATTGTTTTCTTGAGTGTATTAGAGACTTGCTAAATAATTGTTGCATGATTAATTGTTACTTTGTCTCTTCTTTAAGTAAAGGTGGATTGCAGCCCTTTCTGTAACATTCAAAAACTCTTGCTACAAATGTGACATTGGAATTTAAACTACAAATGTGGCATTTAGTTTAAGCTGTTCTTTGAGATCACAGTGAGGGGATTTCAGAAAGGAAACCAACCCTAACCTAGTCAAGTAGAAGCAAGGATTTTTCTTATATGTAATATTTAGATACTTTCATTTCACAACAGTGGTTACGATCTTTTTCATAGGGCCATTTTGGTTTTTGCAGATTATAATTGGGGATAAAAGTAAGGTGCCAGATTAGTTGTTTACTCTCTACCAGGTGATAATCAACAGTTTTATACACATTGCTTTGTTTCTCTTTGTGGCAGTTTTGTGAGTTAGATGTTATTGTAGGGAAGTGAAGTAACTTGCTGGGATTACATACATTAAAATTTTCAATTCTTGCTCAGTATGGTATTAAGTGCCTTGGGAAGGAGATAAAAAAGTATAAGCCTAGTTTTCCCTCTCAGAGAGCTTAAACTCTTTTAGAATAAACACAAACTAATGTGACTAAAAACAACGTAATTAAGTGCTCAGTTGTGTTTTACATTTGTTCAGTGAGTACCTACTGTGTCCAGTATTGATCTGTATTCTGGGAATACAGCAGAGTCCCTGCCTTCACAGAGATTTCCTTATTTTTTCCCTGTCTTCCTTTACTGCAGTATAACATAAACAAGATAATTATAGATTATGGCTGTACTATAATGGAAATAAGCAGGATAATACGATGGAAGTAAGGAGGGAGGGAGCTGGATAGTATACTCTACATAGTGTGTTTAGGGGAGAATTTTCTGAAGAGATGATTTAAGCTGAGATCTGAAGGATGAGAAGTCAAAGGGTGTTGTGAACAGGGGTTCACAACTATTTGGCAAGTATAACGACTTGTAGGCAGGACAGGACTTGGCATGTTTGAGGAATATAGTGAAACATGTATAGCTAGAGCATGAAGAGTGAAAGGGATAGAGTATGAAATAGGAAATTTAAGAGCTAAGAAGGGCCTTGCCATGGAAATTCAGAGAATTTGGATGGTTTCTGATAGCTGCAATAGTTAGGGAATGTGTTTCAGATAAGGTGGGATTTTGGGGTGGGAAGTTAGGATAGAAACAGGATGAGTTGTAAGGCTAGACATCCAAGATTTGGAGAGATTTTATGGATAAAAGCACAGACATTCAAATAAGCACCAAACTGTATTAGATAACTGAAATAATATCAGGCAATTGGCAATTGATTAGATGGACCGAGTAAGATGCACACTTAGTTGAGCAATTTCAGTCCTGTTTTTGCCTAGGTTGTCAGACCTCAGAGCTGTAGCAAATTTAGACTTGAGATTTGGGATCTGTGAAGTGCTCTGTCTTTTGTTATCTGATCTTTTGCAGGAAACTGAGGGGAGATTTGAGTGTGTTTTAATATCTCCTTGGCCTTTCTTAATTAAGAGAACAAAATTATGCTGCCTTTAAATTAAGAGACCAGAACAGGAAAACTGCATTTAAGGGTGTCCGTATTAATATTACGAAGGAAGATTGTGCGGGGGTGATACTTCTTTTCTTATTGTCTGTATATACCACTTAGGATTATTGCCCCAAGGGGACATGAACTTTGTTCCAGGCATAGGGGGGAATGGCTCTGTATAGGATAGTGCTTGGCACTTATTAAGTGTTTGTTGAATGAATAAATCTACAAGTCTTGAATATTTTGAAGGAAAATCTTATTGTAATTTCCCTTCTTTTCTAATCACATTCTTAGTACTCTTATACGTTTTTGCATCTTCATTTTTCCAAATTGTTTTGAAATATATTACACTCAGAAATTATATAGTTTAGTAGATACTTACTAATTGAACTAATTTTTTTTTTTTTTTTTGAGCCACAAAGACAATAAAAAATGACTACTTTGGCTAGCATCCCTTAATTTTTGCTAGTTTGAGGAAGGAAAACTCAGCAAGGTTCTAAAAATAAGGACTCCCGTTCTTACTGGATCAGACATGTCTGAATGAAGTCATTTTCAGAAATGAAGCTGACACAGCAAACTTCGAGCTCTGCTGAAAACATCTTTTTACCACATAGGATCATAATCTTTCATTTTATGAGTGCTACTGTCAGCACTTTTTCTCTGACAGTTGCTTCATTTTTTTGTTGTCTCAGGGACCCAGAGAACCTTTATTTGGCACCCGCTTCTCTACTGTCTCATGTAGGTTGTAGTTTCACAATATGTATCAATTTCTTTCACAGGTGGCAGAGAATGGAAGAATTGAGTAATTGCTTTAATGAATGCCTAATGTTTGCCTTTCAACACTTTGCATATGTTAATGCAACTAATTGTCAGCTGGAGATATTAGAAATTTTGCAGACATTTTGTCGGGGAGAGATACATGAAGAATTTGAGATGTTACACAAAAGAAAAGTATCTTTGGGCAAAAACATCTGGAAAGTACATTTAGGAGAGGGGAGAAAAACCCATTATCTTTTCCAGCAATCAAAGGCTTTTGTAGTATTACCACATTCTGCCCAAGTCTGTTTCCCTGATTTCTTTGACTAATTTTGGTGCGAATTTTACATATATTTGCCAATCTCATGTTAAAAAATCAAGAGGAAAAAAGCAACAACAGGGCTCTCAGACATGTACCAGGAGACTTTCTCCTTTATATAATGACTTAATTTTAGAAGTGAATAAGTAGAATTTTGGGGGAAAATAAGCATACTCACAGCGATTTAGGGGCTTCCTTGGTGGTTCAGACTGTAAAGAATCTGCCTTCAATGCAGGATACCTGGGTTCGATCCCTGGGTCGGAAGATCTTCTGGAGAAGGGAATGGCAACCCACTCCAGTATTCTTGCCTGGAGAATTCCATAGACAGAGGAGCCTGGTGGACTACAATCCGTGGGGTTGCGCAGAGTCCGGCATGACTGAGTGACTAATACTTTGACTTTCACAGCTATTTAAGGATAGGAGAACAAAATAAGGTTTGGTTTCTGCAAAAATAGCAGATTTATTACCTTTATTTAAAGCAAAACAAATACGTTCTTATTTTTATTTTACTTCCTTTCTTGATAGAGGATTGTGGCCTTCACTCATTTCTTCCTGTTAGAACAGACACCTGGAAGATGGAACATAAATAATTGAAACAACCAGTCAGCTCTTGGAGAACATGTACTGGCTTGAGTGAGGAGATCAAGGTGTAGAAAATGTTTATTATTTCAGAGGGTTTTCTGTAAAGAAAACTTTTGGATACTGCATAAGATATGAGACCTGGTAACATAGCCTCTACTCTGTTAATTATTTTAGGAAATCATCTAATTGCTCTGACATTTACTTGCACAACTTAAGTGCAAAACAAAATCATTCTCCTAGAGCTCAGTCAATTAAGTAAACAGGGTTGGGGATTTTATTTTACTCCCCTTAAAAGTTAATATGTTATCCTTGTTTTGTTTTACGGATGGTGGCAGAAAACATGGGTCAGAGACAACGAATTTAATTAAACCATAGCCAGCAGCAGGAGATGAGTGTTGTGTGCTATGTCGCTTACCCCTAAGACTTCTAGATGGGAGATGCAGTGGGTTTGTTTCATAGCTGAGGAACACCAAGGTTAGGGAACCTACTAATTAGTAGCATGCGGAAGGCAGCTTTGCTGTTTGTCCCAGAGGGAGACTTTACTATACCCTTCAAGGTTGTTTGCTGCAAACATAACCCTGTGACATGATCTGGATAGAGTGATCAGGGCCTTGCATACTTAGCATACCTAGAAGATGCTTAGGACCACAAGAGACCCCTGAGGACTGTCTCTCCCAACACAGGGTTGTCTGCTTTTTACTAACAAAGTTACTTTGTAGAATTCTGGTTTTAATTTATTGTTCAAATTGAAATGCACACATGTATTATTGAAAACTGAGGCAAACCATGTGATCATATTAAGCTTCTTTGGATTTTGTTAGAGCAGATAAGTTTGAGCAGTAGTTGAATCGTTTTGACCTTTTGAATGAGCACCAAAGTTTTCTGAAATGATTTCCTGTTTACTTAGGACTCTGAAAACAGATTATCAAGTTCAAAAAGGACTGTATTTATGTGACTTGTTATGTATTTGCCTGAATTCTGAAGAGTTGGGAAAGACTATCAGGATACATGGGTGTTAACTGTCTGGCACTGGGGCAAGTCCTTTGTGTTTAGGCCAGAATATCTGCAAAATGATGGGAGATTCAGTTCATTAAGGAATATTCCAATTTTGAAGAAAAATCATATTCTTTATTTGGGTTCTTTTAAGTAATACTGGATGAAGTCTTAAATTTAGTTTGAAACTAAATGTTCCTTTCTAGGTTTTTACTGTATATTGTTTGTTTTGGGAGAGAAAGGCATCTAGGGCAGAGGTGTAATAGAATTTTTGGGTAGAACTGCAAAAGGTTATATATACCATGTTCTCTAAAAGTGACTGGATTTGATAGGGGAGACAAGTGGTACCAATTTTATTTATTCTGTCTAATCCTTTAACCAGAGCAGCTGTTTCATCAGATACATAAGGAAGGATTGTTATTCAGGGGTCTTATTCTCTTGATTCTTGATGTCTCTTTCCTGTATCTTAAGTATGAAAATGGGTTGCTTCAGGGGAAACTGTATTTCAGATGAAAAGAGTATTACTTTGGGTGTATTTTGTGTTAGTGTGAATGTAGTATCTTTTACTGATACCCCTTCTGTCAATTCCATTCTAACACTAACTCCCAGAATTAGCGTAGACCCCACAGCTTAAGGGCTCAGCCCCACAAGACTGCCTCAGCTTCAGGCAAGCAGCTGCAGTGGGGTACCGAGACTATCCACCCTGCTGCCTGGCTGATGGCAGATTTGGGGTATGGAATACAGGTCCTCTCCAGGTAGGCACTCTCCAGCACAATGTGGTGACTAATTTGGAAGCTCTCTTAAATCTTCTTGTTCAACAGTTTTCACAGAGCTCAGTTTCCAGTGCCCTCCTCCCCATCCCCTATTGCTGAGGTTGACAGGTAGGGCTGAAAATTCTAACCTTCTCATCGCTTGGCCTTTCTGATGAGCAGTCCCATCCCAAGGGTATCCAGGGCCCCTTCCTAGTCACTATTAGGAAGGGGCTCATTATGAATGACAAAAGATACTGCTATCATTTAGGGGAACTTTAAGGGTTTAGGAGTTCTGTGACAGGAATCCTACACAAAGACTAGTTATTTTTACCACAGTGAGTAGCAAAAATTAGACGTGGGTTTTATTCACACTGTTTACTGTTAATATTTCACATGGTTTTATAAGGGATATAATAATCTGATTGATAATACTTTTTTTTTTTTTTTTTGCAAAACATGCTTATTAGCATATGCTTAAGCCCCAAATCTTTTCATATGCTCTTTGTGCCTCATGCCTAGAATGGACGATGGTCCATGGGCAGACAAGGCAGCTATGGCTGGGAGCTTTGTTTCCTTCCCCTATGTGCATTCTTTTCCTCAGGGATTGCATTGTCTGGTGGAGTTTAGTTGGCATCTAGCTAATAATGATGCTAAAGAGAGAGTTCCAAAGTCTCTTTATTTTTATTTAAATATTTATTTATTTGGCTGGGCTGGGTCTTAGTTGCAGTATGTGGGATGTAGTTCCCTGACCAGGGTCAAACCCAGGATCCTGCGCTGGGAGCTCAGAGTCTTAGCCACTGGACCACCAGGGAAGTCCCCCATAGTCTCTTTAAATTTAGGTAGAGCTCAGGAATCCCAGAAAACTAAAGGGACTTTAGAGATTCTTGAAGGGTAGTTTGAACCTCCAAAGCATTTAAGAACCTAAGAGAAGGGTTTTGGTGTGGCTGTCAGGAAGAATGATAGATACTGGGAAGGAATGTAGAAGATCACCTTATTTCAAAATTTTTCTTCCTTATGATTGGCAGTCATTTCTTGTGCCTAAAGTTGCTCAACACCAACCAATTCCAAGTTATGGTACAAATGAGCTTCATTATTAAAAAGAAATAGTATTTAGCTGTTGGTGCAGAATGACTTTTCTAGCCACTCTGGATAGCAGAATGGTAAATTGGTACCACATAGCCTCTTTGCTGTTACAGTGATTTGACATGGTTTAAATTTGACAGAGTTAACATAAGATTTACAAACATGTCTGGCCTAGTTTGCTCCATATTGTTGAAGCTGCCATTATGTATGTTGCAAAAATAGTCTCTTCCCTTGTCCCTAGTTCCTTCCCATCTGTGGGTCATCTGGTGACATTTTAATACATGAAATTATTAATCTTACATGTCAAATGCTTTGCAGAATAGTCCTAATTAAATTGGAACTTGACTCTGAAATGACCACCTTTGTAATGATAACTAAATTTGACTACAGTTGTAGTAAAGACTTTACTCATTTAAGAGTAGGTGTAAACATTAACTAAACATTTATTGGAGGCCAGGCACTTTTGCTTCTTTACATATATTATATTCTTCTTTATAAAGTCAACTTTATGAGAATGGTATTATTATTTTCATTTTTGAGATAAGTGAAAACAGCAGTTAAGTAGCTTGCCTAAGGTCACATAAGCTAGAGTGGTAGAGCCAGTCTGACTTCTGAACCGGTGCTCTTAGCTCAGGTTCCACAACTGATTTCTGATAGATTGCTGAACTGTCAGGTTAGAAAGCCTAAGAAATGGAAGATTTGTGAGTCTAGAGGTAGAAAGGGGAAGAGTGAACTCTCTCTCTTAACAAATTCTCGCTTCCCTTCTCCCCAATAAAGACTTAGTGGTTGTCTGCAGGGTGAAGAAATAGGAAATGAACTTAACCCTCTTCTTTGCTCCTCCTCTGGCTTCCTCTGTCTAATGCTGGCAACTGTCATCTACGTGCCGCTTCATTTGTAGTGAAAAAGTACATGTTTGTTTTTATTAATGTCACTTCTCAGGAGAAAGTGGTATAGTGTATAGAGTTTTAGAGCAGAACCTTGACAGACTGCTTGGGCTTAAATTCCAGTTCTGCCATTTACTGGCTCAGTCATCTTCGTTTAGTTACTTAACTTCACTGAACCCTCCTTTTCTTACCTGTGAAACAGGGATGTATAGTACATACCTCAGAGTTGTTGAGAGGATGGCATGTACAAATATGTGTAATATGTTTAGAACAGTATGTGACACAGAGTAAGTGCTATATAAGTGTTGGCACTGGCACTGTTATTTGAGAACACTTAGGTTGAACCAGTATTAAAGTACCTCTGAAGAATCTTGGTTCATGATCTTTCAGTATCCAACATGAGTTTTGTGTTATTAAATACCTGGTTGATAGAGATAATTTACAATGATAATTTGGATTCTACTTTTAAGAAACTCACTTCTTGGAGATTTAAATGCCTGTAGTGTTTATTTTAGTTTGCATTCTTTTGTAACTGGTATTTTTTGTCTAGCTATCATATGTGGTTGTGGTTCTCAGACTTCTCTGTACATGAGAATTACATAGGGAGTATTGAGATCTGGTTTATTAGATTTGGGTTGAGGGTCCAGGAATCTGAATTGATAACAAACTCATTTCGGGTAATCCTGACAGTGATTGCTTGAGGTAATAGTTTTGGAATTGCTGATTTAGAGGCTGAATTCAAGTATAACAGGAAAAAGAGATTATAAAAGGTTTTAACAGTGTGAACATTGTTAAACAGAAACCTCATTTAAGCTGGAGTCAGACTTCCCAGGTGGCGCTGAGTTGAAGTGAAAGTCACCTCTTTGTGACCCCATGGACTATACAGTCCATGGAATTCTCCAGGCCAGAATACTGGAATGGGTAGCCTTTCCCTTCTCCAGGGGATCTTTCCGACCCAGGGATCAAACCCAGGTCTCCTGCATTACAGGGGGGATTCTTTACCAACTGAGCTATCAGGGAATAGGGCACTAGTGATAAAGAATCCACCTGCCAGTGCAGGAGATATAAGAGACACAAGTTCGAGCCCTGGGTCAGGAAGATTCCCTGGAGTAGGAAGTGGCAGTCTACTCCAGTATTCTTGCCTGGACAATTCCATGGGCAGAGGAGCCTGGCAGGATACAGTCTGTGGGGTTTCAGGCTACAGTCCATGGGGTCGCAAAGAGTTGAACATGACAGCACGAACTGCGAGGAGATCCAACCTGTCCATCCTAAAGGAGATCAGTTCTGAATATTTATTGGAAGGACTGATATTGAAGCTGAAACTCCAATACTTTGGCCACCTGATGGGAAGAACTGACTCATTTGAAAAGACCTTGATGCTGGGAAAGAGTGTAGGCAGGAGGAGGAGGGGATGACAGAGGATGAGATGGTTGAATGGCATCACTGACTCATTCGACGTGAGTTTGAGTAAACTCTGGGAGTTGGTGATGGACAAGGAGGCCTGGCTTGCTGCAGTCCGAGAGGTCACAGAGTCTGACACGGCTGAGCGACTGAACTGAACTGAGCACAACAACAGGTGACCAGAAGGGGGATCTCTCATACCTTACCACTAGATTTTAATTGTCCACCTGGAAATTACTTTTGTATCTCCAGCAGGGAGAAGGTAAAATAACTGGCTGTTTTATTGTTTTAGATGAACAGTTGTCAGATTTTCATCAGTTTGCATGTGGGCAGTGATGATTTGTAATCCCAGGGGATCTTCCCAACCCAGGAGTGGAACCCAGGTCTGCTGCATTGCAGGCAGATTCTTCACCATCTGAGCCAGTAGGGAAACCTGACTAGGTCTGATCCCATACCAAAATTATATTGTTTTGTTTTAAAGCTGCATTTAAAAAAATTATATTTATTTATTTGACTGTTCCAGGCCTTGCCTGTGGCATGTGGGATTGTTTGATCTTTTGTTGTGGCATGTAGGATCTAGTTCCTTGAACAGGGATCAAACCCAGGCCCCCTGCACTTGAAGTATGGAATGTTAGCCACTGGATCACCAGGGAAGTCCCCTAAAATATATTGTTAACACCTGTTAAGTAACTTGGTTTTAAGGACTGCTCTGTAAATAGAGAAAAGTGCAGGAAATACAGAAAGAAATAATATGGGAGTCTTCAGGAGAAGAAGAAATATTTGGGTAGATTTCTTGTTTTTTTTTTGTGTCATTCGCTATTAATAAATAATAGCAAGTATAATCAGTTTATTTTAGCCTGTTTTTGATATGCCTGTTTTGGGTAAAGTGTGAAAAGTTTTGATTAGGAAACAGTCTGCTAAAGAGAGAAGAAAGTGCAGTGCTAGTTTTGCACCTTTGGATGAAAGCAGGTGTGATGGGATTGATTTAACTGGCATACTTGGTAGAGGAATTCACATATATTTAGTATGTGCTAGGAGCCAGGTTATTTAATATTACTTAATCTTTATAACTTTGCAAGGTGTTGGTTTAAATTAGTTCTGTTTTTAAATGAGAAAATTGAGACAAAAAAAGATTTAAGAAACTTGCCCAGGTCACTAGTAAGTGCTGAGCAGAGATTAAAACCAAAGGTTTTCCTGATTTCAGAGTTAGGAAAATTATTATCATGTTATGTATTAAGTTTATGTAGCTTGGAAATTCTTTCCAGCTTACTAAGCAAGACACAAAAGAAGGGCCTGATTGGTTTGGGGGCTGTTTTTCCTGCTCAAAAAAGATCCAGACTTCTACAAGTTCTCAAAGTAGTAATGTTTAGTGATCTGGCCAAACTGTTTGTGATCCCATTTCTCTCACATGAGTTCCAGTCTCCATTATCTTTCAACGGAAAAGCTTAAAAGATCTTCCTCAGATAGTGATTTTGTTCTTAACAATGCAGAGATATTTTTAAAAATTATATTCAGAGGAGAAGCCTACTTAGCCAATTTGAAATATTGTTACCTTGTTTCTAAACTTACATTGTAGACTTACTCTAATACAACTTGTGTTGTATGTTTTGCTCAACAGTTATGTTTCCTGGTGGGCATTTTTAGCATTTTCTTATACTTAATGGTATCAGAGACAGAGGTACCACAATTTAGGTTTTCACCATACAAAGAGGGCTTCCCAGATGGTGCTAGTGGTAAAGAAGCTGCCTGCCAGTGCAGGAGACATAAGACACATTGGTTCGATCCCTGGGTTGGGAAGATCCCCTGGAGTAGGAAGTGGCAACCCTCACCAGTATCCTTGCCTGGAGAATCACATGGACAGAGGAGCCTGGCGGGCTACAGTCCATAGGGTTGTAAAGAGTCAGACATGACTGAAGTGACTTAGCATGCATGCAGTATATAAAGAACCAGTATCCTAAATCTGTTATTTGTGAAATGTCTGTCCTGAAGACAGTTCATTTTGATAAATTTCCTAATATACCTATAATTTAAAAAAAGGAGTTCAACTTGAATTAGATTTAAATGTTTCTCTTTTAATACATTTGTTAATGATAGCTTCTCTTCTCATTGGGATGTTGTAGGCCAGCTTTAACATTCTCCATCATAGCTTGTTACAGTTTGTGACTTAGCTGTGTGGCAGTGGTATTTGTGTCTTTAGTCATGGAAACTTTTTGTTTTAAACTTCTTTATTTCCTAGAGAATTTTAGTGAAAATTTTAAGAAATGTTATCTCTTCCTTTACGAGAAGGTTCAAGTTTAGAAATGGCCTGATGATTTTGTATTTGCTAGGTTGTATGAGTTATAAGTCTTAAAAGTGAATACCATAGGTAGACTGAAGATTAGGATCATCATATTTAAGGATGACAGTTTTAACTACAGTTAAAATTTAGCAATAGCATTTATATTAACAATAGTATTTATCTTAGGTGTTTTTAAGACAAAGTTCAAAAGTCGTCAAGTTTACTATAAAGTTACTCGATAAATCCAAATATTACTATAATTTTATTAATTGTAGGACTATATCTTCTACACTTAACACCTCAAAATTTAGGATGTATTTTAAAAATTGTTGTCTTAGAGTCTGTGAAATACAGAGATTAGGATTTCAGTTTTGCTGCTATAACTGAGAAGTCCAAAATACAAGGGACTTAATGAAGGCAAAGTTTCTTTCTCCTGTAAAAGTCCTGGAAGGTAATGCAGGGCTGACCTCTCCTATTGTGTTACTCATCCTTAGCTATAATTTCTGTCTTTGGTTCACTGTGACTGCTTTCACATCTGTTATGAAATAATAGAATAATACATATTCTAGCCTACAGGCCAGGTGGGACAGGAGAAACTCTTTCTCTTGTTTTTAAGGCTGGTCTTGAAAATTACATGCTTTGTTTCCATCCCCATTTGCTTGAACTTGGTCACATCTGACTGCACAAGAATTTAGGAAATGTCTTTACTAGGAGCCATATGTGCCAGTAAAATTCTTTTACTAAAGAAGAGAGGAGCAATTGCTAGTAGTCTCTGCTACCCTGCTCAAACCTTACTTTCTGGCCAGTGTTTATGATTAAACTCTATGTAAAATGAAATTACCCATAATGGTCATGAGACACAGAAGATGCAAGAACTGAACTTGAGATTTATTTTTAGGCATAATTTATTTTTAGGAAGATAATTCTGTAGGATGACCACAAGTCTCTGCTTACCTTTTTTTTCTTCACTCTGAATTGGAAATAAATTTTACAGAAGACCTTGTTTTTTAGCAGTCCCTGGTAGCTCAGCTGGTAAAGAATCTGCTTGCTATGCAGGTAGATCCTGGTTTGATCCCTGGGTTGGGAAGATCCCCTGGAGGAGAACATGGCAACTCACTCCAGTGTTCTTGCCTGGAGAATCCCCATGCACAGAGGAGCCTGGTGGGCTACAGTCCATGGGGTTGTGAAAGAGTCGGGCACGACTGAGCGACTGAGCACAGCACATCCTGTTTTTCAGAGGTGGATTGAGGAACCAGGAGAAGACAGCTATTCCTGTTTTCTCTTCTTGCTTTTATTAATCAGTAGAAGACATTCTTCTCGAATAATTCTCTAGAATTAATTTAGTACTTGGTGTAGTGTGATTATTTTGATAAATAATTTGATTTAGTTTAAGGGTTAAGATCCTTAACCTAGTATGAGTATGCTAGTGCATTGTTCTCTAGTGCATTACAGGGAAAAGAGAAAGATAGAAGGAGGTTAAATAAAGAGAAATGCAGTCAAGATGATTTTGATGAAGAACGGAAGAAGGTATATTTCCTGTGTGTTACCCATTCCTCATATATATACAGAGATGTTAACAGGCCTCAGTTAAGAGTTGCGGAGGTTACTATAGGAGCATATAGACCTGGCATCTAATTCTGTTGACATTTTTATGTTAATAAGGTGGCATCTCTAGCTAACAAGAAATTGTAATCCCTTCAGAATTATAAGAAAAAAATTTAATCTTAAAAATAGATATATAGGTAGTGGTGTTTTTTATTCTTTCAGAAAAACTTAAGATTTTCCACTGACAATAAGATGTCATACATCCCAGTTTCATAGGTGTCAACATATTGGGGTAAAATAGCTGGTAACAAGTGTAAGTAACCTTTGGTAAAGATATATTCTGATTTTAGAAATGCTTAAGTATAAAAACAAGCATCTCAGAATTGATAAAATTAATAAATCTTTGGTGTATTTGTAATCAATAGCATCTTAGAATGGAGGACTATAGTAAAAGAAGCTAAAGCAATTGCATCTGTTTATAAGTTAGAATGCTTTAGAGTGATCATTTTCATTTTAAAAGTCTAGATTTTGATCTCTTCATGCCATAAATATTGAATTAGTAGCTTGACAACTTGGTGCTGAAACAGCCACTGAGACCAGAGATCACCCTGCTCTTTGTCCATTTCTTCATGCCCATCTATTAGGTGGGGGAGGTGATTGTGCTCTGCTGCTTGTTGGTTATGGCCTGAGTAACCATTTTAGCTGGGGTAAAGGGAGCATTCTTTGAAGCAGTGGCCTTTTTTTGCAGTCTAGTACACATATGTGTATATACGCATGTGGGGGCACATACAACTGAAGGAAAAGTTGCACAAAATAACACTTGACATACTAACTGGGATTCATTTTGAAATAGCCTCTTCTCTTTCATTAAAAAAAAGAACTGTACTGCTGTTTTATGTTCCTCTTGGTTTTTTAAGAAAAATACTTAAGTCAAAAACAACCAAGGATCAGAAACTTAAGAAAATTGACTCTTATTTGCAAATCACTGTTTCTCTTTTTTGGTTTTCCTAGCTCTGGTAGTTGAGGTGCTGCTTCTGTTATTGCTCTGAATGTGTGAGTCTGTTGCTAATTGAAGAAAAACAATATATGTATACATACAAATAATTAAGAGAAATATTTTTAATCTTTTTGTAGGTCATCATCAAATTTGAAATATTTAAAGTGGATACAAAACTGTTTGAGCGATGCAGACAATTAAGTGCGTTGTTGTGGGTGATGGTGCCGTTGGTAAAACGTGTCTCCTGATATCCTACACAACAAACAAATTTCCATCTGAGTATGTACCGACTGTAAGTATAAAGCTTCCATCTGTTAGTGAAATGTATTATAATTTGATATCCTTTTGAAAACTTTCTCTGTGTGTACTGAAATTTTTCTGTTGTCTGCCTTTGTTTCCTGTTTTTAAAGATCTTGACTTCTCATGGGTAAATTATGTACACTTTAAAATTAAACAGCTGAAAAATCAGTGGAAAGTCAGAAGGGGTGACAGAAGGGTTTGCAAGAAGTGCTGGGAGGCAAAACTCCAATAGACAAGCTTCTAAAGAGTGGTGGTCTCAGTTTGGAGAAGTATGCACTACATCTTGGAATGAGGTGACTTTTTTTTTGATATCTTGGCCAATGATTAATCAGTGCTTGGAGTTCTTTGGGATGAATTTGGGGGGGCCTTGTAACTTCAGGGAAAGTAGGATGTGTCTACATATTCTCCTTAGGGAATAGAAGAAAAGCTTATGGAGCTGTTGTCCTCGCAGTAATGGAGCTCCAGACTGACTTTTAGAGGTAGAGAAGACCTGTTTTTCTTATGAGAACATCAACAGAAGCCTATGGAGTTCTCTCACACATAATGGTTTTTATCAGCTCCTTAGAAGAGTAGAAGGAAAATGGGGATAACAAAGATCTTGAAGTCGGAGAGAGTTATTTAGAGTAACACTCACTGTGAATGTGTTTGGGGATCCAGTGTTTGTCCCAGGTCGGTTGACCGATCCAGTGGTGTGATTTTGTTAAAGACAGACGTCCATCCTGTGGTGAGAGGAGCTAGTGTTGGCTTGGCCTGGCAGCAGCCACCTCTGTTAAGTGAGCTAGTTGAGAGGTTACAGAGCTCCTGCGTATGATTAGTATGGGATTAGTGTTGCTTGGAAGTGAAAAGGAAGAAAATCTATGATTACTTCAGATTAATTTTCAGAGATGAGAGTATTTTTAAGAGGGTGGTGACAGGTTAAAGGTTTGGTAATTATGTTGGATTGTAATTAGAAGTCTGTAATGTCCCAGGGCAGATAGTGATTGAGCTAGGCCCAGGCTATAGGAGGAAAAACTAGGGTTTCTTGGAGGGGGAGAAATCATGTTTATAAACATGAATATTTTTGAGTTGGCCCATTTGGAGGTATTTGGAAGTGAAAGAAGTTCTGAGGTTGAAAGGGGCTTTTAGGGGATCTTTAGATATAGATCAGTTATGTGGATCTTGAGTGAAGGCTATCAGAATGTGTTTCAGTTTCCATTTAAAGTTATTTTCATACAAACGTGATTTTTGAGTCTAGGTGTTTAAGGAGAGCTTGTGGGTGTTTTATGTATGTGTTTGTGTGTGGATCTCTGGAAAACGGTTAGGTATGACTTAAGAAAAATAACTTAAATAGGAGCTTAACTATATTCTTTTTACTTCCTTGTTCTTGTTGTCAAAAACTGAGTTTCTTTTTAACTGCCACCTCTCCCAAGCCCTTTCTTCTAGCCTACTCTTTTTATTTTTTTTTTTAACATTTAAACAAGCTCCCAACAATCCAGTCCACTAAAACATGAATCAGAGAGTTAGGGTTAAGCAGAGCTGATATTAAAATATACCATCCCTCGCTTGGCTGGAAAGCCTTGCTTTTCAATTGTAAATTATTAATAATTCAGAGGAGTCCGTGAATTAGTGTTGGGTCTTTTTTCATTTCATTCATTTTTTCATTTTTCATTTGTTGGAACTTTGATTTCATTCATTTTCATTTCATTTAGTTACCTCCCATTTTTACAAATTACTTAGTACAAGCTATATATATATATATATATATATATATGATATATATTAGTATATACTGAGTTTGTTTGTTATGGGTTTTGCAGTTTATTTACAAGTAGTATACCCTATTTAGTATCCTTAAGTGTACACACACACCCCCCTATATATTATCCTTAAGTATACTCAGTTCAAAGAAGGTATCTCAGGTCATGTGGTTTGTACCCAGTAACACGAGTTTTATTCATAAAGTCCCAACAGAAGATCTGCCAGCCTTTTTTGGACACTTTACTTGAGTAACTTGAGGGAACGTATGTTTTTCTCTAATGGGACATGTTTGCAGCAAGGCTGTTCTTGTCTTGAACCCTGAAAGGAAAAAGATTATCATGGATCTAGGAGATTTTAATTCTATATTAAAAGGAAATGGTCTGTGAAGAATAATTTCTTAGAAATGAGATTGCAAATTTAGGTCAACTTGAAATTACTGTATGGAAAGTTTCAAATTTGAATTGTATCATTTTGTATAGCCAGGGGACTCCACTCCTGTGATCCCACTAACCCTTCTGTGGCGTTTTATCTGGGCGACTGGGGTAGAGCAGACACACCAGAATGCAGCTTCTGTCACGTTTTTTTTTTTTGAAGAACTGTTAGGTCATGAAAGGGCTTAGGTGGCATGGTTGGTCATAGAAGAAACATGGACTGAGAGAGGATTGAGTCTTGGGAAGGAAACTTTGTTTTTAGTTTAAGAGTTGTCCTGTCCTGTTTTGAGCATCCCCTTGCACACTAACAATGTCATATTTTTCTGTTTTAGGTTTTTGACAACTATGCTGTCACAGTTATGATTGGTGGAGAGCCATATACTCTTGGACTTTTTGATACTGCAGGTGAAAACTTGATGTCTTTTATAATGTTTTTGTCTGTAACTGTAATACTTGCTGGTTGTCTTTTTTGGGACATTTTGGGAAACTAGAGTATTAGCAAACCATTTCCTTTTGTTAATAGCAGGATTGAATATTATGATGGTCGATGCTTGACCGAGCAGCAGTCCCAGACCTGGAATGGCAAAGAGGTGTTTGGAGCACCCTGACTGCATGGCGTGGGAGGAGACCAAGTGGGATGAGAGCAGGGTACATTAGACAGGCTCTACTATCACGCTCATATTTGAAGACTTATTTAGTCTTTAGTATATGTGTCTGTATATTATATATACAGGTAGCTTCTATACTATCATAGCTTGTTATTTGATATTACATTTGAAAAATTTTTTAGGGCAAGCCAGTGTCTAGCTCACAGTATTGATATTTGCAGTCAGCTTTTCAAATTTAAGGAACAAATTTCTGCTTTATTTACAACTTCTCAGTGTTTTTTCCTTATTTTAACAGTAACTGCACATCTTAGTTTCTGACTTCTATTATTTCTGTTATCAGTTCAGTTAGGCAAAACAAACATTCAGAAATTTGTTTTGGTATGTAGGAATTCTAACCTCTTTGCTTTTTATGAGTTATCCTCTCACTGTCTGCCAGATGATATATTTCTCTTATGGAGTATATCATACTGCCCGCTTTGAGGAACTGTCCAGATTTAATTGGGAGGGTGAAATGGAGAGACAGTAGTGAATAGTTGAGAGGCTTTCTAATGGTTTGTTAGACCTTGAAATTTTTTATGAATTAAAAATTGTAAGAATAATGGTATATTAGAGGAAACTTGGAAGATGGACAGAGTAAGATAATGACCTACATCTCTTGGTTGGTGAAGGATTTTTTTGTCTTTTTGTGTGCCTTCGGAGGCAATCTGTATACAGAGAAAAGACAATTTATGGCTATTTGAGGTGGAAAATTAATTTTAAACTTTATTTTCAAATTTCAGGACTTATTTTTTAATAAACCTTTATGTCTTAATCAGAATTTTTTAAAATCTTTTTTGAAGTATAGCACAATAGAATTCACTCATTATAAGTGTTATTTTCGCTCAGTCTTGCCTGACTCTCTTGCAACCCTATGGACTGTAGCCTGTCAGGTTCCTCTGCCCATGAGATTTTTCCAGGCAAGAATACTGAAGTGGGTTGCCATTTCCTTCTCCAGAGGAGTTTCCTGACCCAAGGATTAGCCCCGCCTGTGACTCGTGCAGATTCTTTACTGCTGAGCCACCTGGGAAGCCCGTATAGTTGTGTAACTGCCACAGTGATCAAGACACATCATTCTAAGGCATTTCCTCTGCCCTCTACAGTCAGTCCCTTCCCTTGACCTGGCCCCAGGCAGCTGCAGATCTGCTTTCTCTCAGTGTGGTTTCACTTTTCTGGAATTTAATATATCTTTGGAACCATACTATCTGTAGCCTTTTGTGTTGTACTTCTTTCACTTAGCATAAATTTTTTTGAGATTCATCTGTTATGTTTATCAATAGTTTGTTTCTTTGGTATTCAGTTTATGAATATAGCACAGTTTGTTTTATCCATTTATCCACCACCAACAAGTTGATGGTTTGGGTTCCGTTTTTAAGCTATGATGGATAATGGTGCTGTGACCATTTATATATTTATATCTTTGCATGGTCACATTTTGGAAGTGAGTAAGCCTTTATGTTTATTAATAGTTGCACAACTTATTACTTTTTATTAAAACATCTATTTTAACAAATCATTCTCCCAGTTGCCCAGGGTCCTTTGATTAATATTGGTTTATTTAACTTGGGTTGACCAGACTTTAATCCTAGTCAGCCTCATTTACAACCGTTAAATTTCTTCTAGCACTTTAGATTGCGTAAAATACTCGGATTTTATTTTAAGTGATTCAGTTTGCTTGACATCAGAAGGGAAACATTCCCAAGTGTTTACGTATATAACTTGAATAAACCTGATAACTTGTGATTTTCTGTATTTGTTTTAATTTATCTTAAACAGTATTATTTACAACTTTCATAAAATTCTTAACATTTTCAATGAAAACTCAAGATCGCTTACTCAGTAACACATTTTAAATTGGAATCAGAAAACTAATCTATCATGTTCTTTAACATGGTGATTATTTTAAATATTATAGACACTGAGTGTTAAGTAAGAATAGGTTATTCTTAAGTGTAATTGAAAATTAGCAATAATAATGTTTGATTTATTTCATTTCTATATTAGATTCTGAATCTTTATAGGGGTTGAAAGACATTTACTAAGGAAATTATTTTATCGTACCAGGCAAGTTGCAGAGTTTTCACCTCAACTGGTTAAGGTCACTGTAAGCCTAAGATCTTTTTTGACAAGTGCTGGAGGCCTGGGATATTAGGCATCTAGATTGAGTCTCCTGTCTTTCTGTCTTTGATAGACTTGAGGAGACTCTATATCCTTTTCCAGAGGCCTTAATCTCAGAATCCTGGTTGGAGTCATGTCATTAACTCAGTGTTCTTTCTGCTAAAGCTTTCATCCATGCTCAGATAGCCTCTGATTTCGTTTATTTGTTTGGTTACTCTTAACCTATCTATTGTGTTATTTTGTTTTGAATTCTTTAATTCATTTATTCTTTTTTTTAAAGAAAAACTTTTTAGAATTGAAGTATAATTAATTTTTAATGCTGTGTTAGTGCCAGGTGTACCACACAGTGATTCAGTTATATGTTTCCTTTTTCAGATTCTTTTCCATTTTAAGTTATTACAAGGTGTTGAATATTGTCATTTTGAATTCTTTTTATACTATTCCTGTCTTTGGCTACAACTCTTACAGCTGTTTATTTTAAAATAATTCTGTTTAAGACCAGAGGTAGGGCTCTCCCTCTGTCTCAGAGCTTTATGTCTGCTTTGGTGGTCACGACACCACATTCTTGTTTAATGAGCTTCCAGTTGTTTTGTTCTTTCTTTTTTTTTGTTACGCTTTTTACTGTTGTGTTTATAATTCTATATTTAGCTTTTTTCACTTAACATATTTTATCATAGTCTGTTTTCCATATTGAATAATTCCAATTTTACCACCAATTCCTTTCTGTGTCAGAATTTAAAATGTTATTCTTTATTATAGAGATACAGGTTTTTATTACAGGAAAAACAATATAGATAAGCAAAAGGAGAATATGAAAAACCATCTATATCTGGAGACGATCACATCTTAGTGCATGTCCAAAGCAGAGCTCTTCCTGTGCGTTCATTGTATTTATACATAGGGAAAAGAAAAGGATACTCTATTCCCCCCCCCGCCCCTTCTCTGTACCTGCCTATCTCTCTTTGCAGAAAAATATGATGATATCTCTCAGGGTTGTACTTTGTCATAGTCTTCATGGTTACACAGTAGTCTGTTGTGTGGCAGATCACACCACAGTTTAACTTCTTTTGTTAACATAGGAGTCTGTTTGTAGTTTTATCTTTCTTATAGAAACACTTTAGTATTTGGATGCTCATTGTCTTTTATCACTTTTTATCCTGATTTAACTTCAGGTTTGTAGATAAGTTACTAGTACAAAGAACTCCTGACCAGGTTCACCAGTTCTGAACCTTTTGACATTCTCCAGCTCTGTATGCATATTGCTTTTATTTCTAAGCCGTTAGTAGAGTGGGTTGCATACCTCATGCCCTTTGTTTCTTAATGTTTCAATATGCAGTTCTGAAGAGCAAGTGCACTTACCAAATGTAGGAAATTTAGCATTGTGTGTGTGTAACATTTTAAACTTTGACCTGTAGTCAGCTTTCTAATTTTGTCAGTTGTCTTAATATTGTTCCTTATTAGCAATTTTTCTTATAAAAGTTCTGACCTAGGGTCAGACTTTGCATGTAGTTGTCACTTTCTTTGGTTAATATCTTTTAGTATAGAGTCTCAGCCTTTTATGCCATTGCCACTTTTTTTTTTTTTTTAAGACAACTGGCCATTTATTTTATAGAATGTTTCTCAGGTTGAGTTTGTCCATTTCCTCATGAATAGATTCAAGATAAGAGTATTTGGTTAGTATACCACGTTGGTAGGTATGTCCATCTCAGGGTATTACCTTTTGGTAAAAGTAATTTTGATCACTTGATTACGGTGTTGTCCAGCTTTCCTACTTTATAGTTAGAATATTTCCTTTTATAATTAATAGTCACTTTGTGAGGAGATACTTTGTTTATTTATTTTTTTTGAGGAGATACTTTAAAATGGTGTAAACATTCTCTTGTCTTTAGCACTCCCTGTAGATTTAATAATCACTGACAATTTTTGCCTGAATCAATTTTTCCTGCAGTGTTGCAAAATGGGAATCTCAGTCCTAGATGTGCTTATTGTTATAGAGCTCTGGACATAGATAAGACAGCAGAACAGCTGTAACACGGTAGCAATTTGTTCTGCACCACAGTGACTTGTCCTGAACCACAGTGACTTGTCTTGAATATCATTCTTTTAGCTAGGGAGGGAAATAACATTAGCATGTTTAATCTGGACAGCGAGTTTTTGTTGATACCTCCAAATTCAGTCCAATTCAAGCTATCATCTTTGCCTTCACCAATTCCATATTTTCATCTCCATGTCTAAGTCCCCAAAAGACGAGTAAACTATTCTCATTTTCACTTCTAAAACAATTTAAGTATTTTATACCATACCACTGTGAAAAGCAAATATGTAATAAGAGTTCAAGATTGGTGTGCAGTACCTTTTTCCTTTGGTCTAATAGCATACAAAGTTCCTTGGATTTTGTCCCCCCCTCGCCCCCGTGTGGCTGTGTTATTTGGAAGACAGTTCAGTTCATTTATGTTCACATTAACTTTGTTTCCCCCCATTCTCATTTATTTATGTATTCTCTTGTTGGGTCCAGTTTTCAGAAGACCTCTTTATTTTTGAATTCTAGTAATCAGTCATTTCAGGCATTACCGTAGCAATAAACAAAAGAAAGGTTGGACTTTGATGCTAGATAGACCAGTTAGCTAGATAGTTGGCAAGTTACTTAACTATGTGGAGCTTAATTACCTTGATGTGTAAAATGTTTAAAATATTTTCCTCAGAGGTGTTGTGAAGATTCAGCGATAGTTTAATGAAGTGAATACATATGTAAAAACTGAGGAGCTGTGTATTTATGGTTCATTGTTGTTTATCACTGAGTCCTATACGGCTCTGTGACCCTGTGGACTGCAGCTCGCCAGGCTTTCCTGTAACTTCACTGTCTCCTGGAATTTGCTCAAGTTTATGCCTGAATTGGGTGATTCAGCCATCTCAGCCTCTGTTGCCCCTTTCTCCTCCTGCCTTCAGTCTTTCCCAGCATCAGGGTCTTTTCCAGTGAATTGGCTCTTCACATCAGGTGGCCAAAGTATTGGAGCTTCAGCTTCAACATTAGTACTTCCAATGAATATTCAGGGTTGATTAACTTTAGGATTGACTGGTTTGATCTCCTTGTAGTCCAAGGGACTTTATAGAGTCTTTTCTGGCACTGCAATTCAAAAACATCTGTTTTTCTGCACTCAGTCTTCTTTATGGTTTAACTCTCACATCCCTACATGACTCACTTTACTATTAAAAAAAACCCAACACAATGACTGGAATGTGTTTGGTGCACAGCTAATATTATTCTCTTCCTTGGCAAAAGAGTAATGTTCAGAAGGAGCCATAGTGATGCACTTTGACCTGGTTTAGTTGCTGTTTTTTATTCATGTTGTTGTACAGCAGAAGCTGACACAACGTTATGAAGCAATTATATTCCAATTTAAAAAAAACTTTCATTGAGGTGTTTTCTAGTATCTGGCTGTCTTCTGTAGTTATTGATCAGTTACTTTGTCAGGAATGGCAGTGCTGTCCACAGAGATACTTACAGCCACTTTAGTCTCTAGTGTTATTGTGGAATCTTTGAGTCTTCAGTAAGTTCTGCATTAACTTGCAATGGTATAGATTTTTACAGATGTTATATATAAGCTGGTAGGAATCTTAGGTTTCAGTGTCCCCGTTTATTTTTGGATTTTTTTTTTCTCATGATGTAAAAGTTACGAAATTATTTAGGAATAACCTTCATAACAGGCTTCCCAGGTGGCACAGTGGTAAAGAGATGTAATGCAAGAGATGTGGGTTTGATTCCTGGGTTGGGAAGATACCCTAGAGGAGGAAATGGCAGCCTGCTCCAGTATTCATGCCTGGACAATTCCATGGACAGATGAGCCTGGTGGGGTCCAGTCTGTAGGGTTGCAGAGAATCGGACATGATTGAGTGACTGTGCGCTCAGAGAGAGAGAGAGAGAGAGACACACACACACACACACACACACACATGATTGAGTGACTGTGCGCTCAGAGAGAGAGAGAGAGACACACACACACACACACACACACACACACACACACACACACACGCTCCACAACACACACGCTCCACAACACACACGCTCCACAGCATAGATGGACACACATACACGCTCCACAGCATAGATGGACACACACACACACACACACGCTCCACAGCATAGATGGACACACACACACACACGCTCCACAGCATAGATGGACACACACACACACACGCTCCACAGCATAGATGGACACACACACACACACACACACACGCTCCACAGCATAGATGGAGCAGGGATCACTAAATGCTGTTGAATTTTGAGAAATTGTGTGTAGAAAAAATGTTTAAGTTTTAATTTGTAGTTGTATATTCTATGAAATGTTTGTCTTCTTTGTAATGTCCTCCTGCAATTTTCTGAAAATTGTTTTTTAGCCGTATTCTTATTTTTCATACCATGAGAACATTTCAGATTTTTCATATGGACCAGAGTCCTCATTCCAGCTGACTTAATTCCTCTTGAATTCAAATTTTGAATATGAGATTGTGAGCAGGGAACAAAACCAGCAACCTATGAGATGTACCCTTGCTTTTTGTCAAGTGTTAAAAATTAAGTGGTGAGCTGGTGTGCTAAATATAATTGAAGACTTGTAGTCAAAAACCTGTCTTACACAGTATAGAGAAATTTTGATTATGTTGTATACCTTAAAGGATGGTAAATGATACTGCTACCTTTATCTTGAGTGAATAGTGGCTACTTGTGACAAACTCAGAAAATAGATTTTAGCTGGATAAATTATGCGGTATTGAAGAGACTTGCTCATCTAAGGAATCATACTCTGTTTCCTTAAATGTAGCACTTGTAGCAAATGTAGATGTAAGGTAGCCTACTTTTTGTTTATCGAACAATTTTACTTTCGAATTTTTTTCTCCCTAGCAAAGGAAAAGAAAGATGTATAGCTTTGAGGGCTTGTTTATTACAAGTAAATGGATGGACCAATACCGCTTTGGGTCTTGTGTTAAAAAAATGACTTTTACTTGTTTTCTGCCTCCAGTTCATCTGAATTGAAGGTTGGGTGTAAAACATTGGGCATTTATTTAGATGCCCCCGGTGGTACTTAGTCTATTTTTGATGCAGGGGCTGGATAATTTAAAATGTAGCCTTTTCGTCTATGCCAGCCTTAATTTTCGTGAAATATATCCCATTTGAATAGGGACTAGGGCTAAGAAAAGGTGTGTGAACATCTGTACTTTTTATACAGTTTGGTTAACTGTATCATCCTCTTATTTTCTAAATTTAGTTTTTATTTAAAGAGTTTGGCTGATTCCCCTCTCCGCCATTCTTTGGTTTTTAATCTCTTCTATGTCTACAATTGTACCTTATAGTTACACATCTTAGTGCAAACCTTTGGATTGTTTTGATTCTGATCCTAGCAGATTACTGTAGTTAAGTGTTTAAGTTACATAGTAACTTGCTATAGTATTTAAGTATTAAGTTACACACTTTAGTGCATACCTTTGACTTCCTTTGATTCTAACCCTTAGTAATTGCTAGAGGTACTGAGAGTGATTTTATTGTTTTGTAACTGTTGTTTTGTAATCTTTATTTTGACTTCTTTAAACCTTATTCATTTTCTTCCTGTATTCTCCTGACAATACCTTTATTG
Source organism: Muntiacus reevesi (assembly GCF_963930625.1). Classification (NCBI taxonomy): domain Eukaryota; kingdom Metazoa; phylum Chordata; class Mammalia; order Artiodactyla; family Cervidae; genus Muntiacus; species Muntiacus reevesi. Next base: position 107,211,319 of record NC_089251.1, read on the forward strand.
CCTACTTATGTATTATTTCAGTTTAGTTCAGTCGCTCAGTTGTGTCCGACTTTGCGACCCCTGGACTGCAGCACACCAGGCTTTCCTGACATCTTTAATTACCATGTTTTGATAGCTACCCTAAATTCTTATATTCTTTCTCATTGGTGGCAAAAAAAAATTCACTGCCATAGAAAATATTTAGGGTTTCCCAGGTGGTAGGACATGACTGAACAACCAAACAACAACAAAGCAAAATGTTTAACTTTCCTTTTTTCCCTTATTTTTTATTGTGGTAAAATGCATATAACATAAGATTTGCCATTTTTAGCATCCAGTTCAGTGTCATTAGTACTCTCCTATTCTTATTTTGTTTGTTTCATGGCTGCACCATAGGTGGGGTTCTAGTCTCCCCTCCCCTGGGGTTTTGTACCCTTGCCTTCCACAGTGAAAGTGTGGAGACCCAAACTGGACCACCAGGGAATTCCCTTCTGTTTTTTGTTTGTGGACTGTTCTTTTTAATACATAGGATTGTTGTAGTTCAGTTTTGAAATTGGATTATTAAATCCTTCCTGTGTGACTCTTCCCTTTCCTTCACAGTTTTGGAAATGTGTTTGGATATTTTAAGACATTTTTTATCTGGAAATAATTTCAAGCTTAAAGAATAGTTGCAAAAATAGTGCCAGGAAACTACATATATCCTTTAACAAAATTTACCAGTTGTTAATGTTTTATTTGCTTTTTCCTCTTTCAACATATTTGTACATACTCCCCCCCCCCCGCCCCAAACTGTTTGAGAGTAAGTCATCATTAGCCTTGAATTAGGGCTTTCCTTGTGACTCAGATGGTAAAAAATCTGCCTGCTATGCAGGAGACCCAGGATCAGTCCCTGGGTGGGGAAGATCCTCTGGAGAAAGGAATCACTACCTCTCCAGTATTCTTGCCTGGAGAACTCCATGGACAGAAGAGCTTGGTGGGCTACAGTCCATGGGGTCTCAAAGAGTTGGACACAACTGAGCGACTAACACACACAGCCTTGAATAAGTATGAATTTCCTAAGGATAGAGATCGTTTTGTATAATGGTAATCAACTTCAGGGAATTTTGCATTGATACTGTACGCTAACATCTATATGCCAATTTTGTCAATTGATCCAAGTCGTTTTTTCCTGCTTTTAGTACAGGACCATGTATTGCATTTAATTGTTTTGTTCCTTTAGTTTCTTGTAATCTGGATCAGTTCTTCTGCCCCCACCCCCTTTTTTGGTGTTTCATGACATTTTAATATACTGCAGACCCAGGAATCCTCACCTCCTCCCCTCATTTTGGGTTTGGTCTCTTTTCTCATGATTAGATACAAATTATGCTATTTTGGTTGGAATATTACCTTAATGCTGTCTTCCTCAGGATATAAATGTAGAGGCATATGATACTCATCTGCCACTCATTGGTGATGGTAATCACCAGTGACTGATCACTCAGTCAAGGTGATGTCATTTCTTCACAGTGTAATTATGTTTTTCCCCTTGTGGTTTACAAATAATCTTTAAGACCATACAGATATTCTCCTTTTCACCAGAGTTTCCTCCATATTAATGTAGTATCCATTGAATGGATGAAAATAATTCTTGTTGAATTCTTTTTTTTCTATGTGTTTTCAGTTTTCAAGTACTGGTGTGTTAGACGTACCCATTAACTAAACATGTCAACCTGATTTGGTAGTCATGAGCAGTGGATTTTGTCAGCTGGGTTTCACTGAGGTTTTTGTTTGCTTAGGTCAGTGGTCCCTAGCATTTTTGGCACCAGGGAAGATTTTTCCATGGATTGGGGGTAGGGGGGATGGTTTCAGGATAATTCAAGTGCCTTACATTTATTGTGCACTTCATTTCTAATCTAATGCTGCCGCTGATCTGACAGGAGGTTCTGGTTCATGGCTTGGAGGTTGGGGACTTACACAGTTTCACTGTCATTGTTTCTTAGATCTGAGTAGATCTGATTTTTAATCATTTCTGGCGGCAGTTTGTTGAAAACTGCAAATTGATAATAAGGCAAATAATACGTAACAAATTCATTGCTGTTCTGAAGCAGTGAAAACAGTTTCCCCATTTTTTTTCTTTATTGATGTATAGTTGACTCACAATATTATATTAGTTTTAGGTGTACAACATAGTAATTTGATATTTTTATACACGTCATGCAAAGTTACTAAACTATGACTGACAGTATTCCCTGTGCTGAGCATTACATTCCTGTGACTTACTTATTTTATAACAGATAGCTTGTACCTCTTAACTAGAATTAACTGAGTTGAGAGTATTGCTCACATATTGTTACAAAGCCATGCATTTCATTAGATACGTTGCTTTCTCATTAGTAAGTGTGCTGTTAACTGCTTGCTTAATTTGTTGACTGCTTGTGATTTTAATGCTATTAGACACCAAGATTCACTTGTTGATTTGTCTAATTTTCTTCCCCTTAGGGCAAGAGGATTATGACAGATTACGACCGCTGAGTTATCCACAAACAGATGTATTTCTAGTCTGCTTTTCAGTGGTCTCTCCATCCTCGTTCGAAAATGTGAAAGAAAAGGTGAGTTAGTTAGATATTCTCTCCCTGAAAAAAAGCTTGTCATAGAACTTCTGTTGACTTATAAATAGCTTTGGAGGCTTGTGGATTAATGCAGGTGTGTTTTTTCTTTTTTTAAAATATCTTTTCTCTAGTGGGTGCCTGAGATAACTCACCACTGTCCAAAGACTCCTTTCTTGCTTGTTGGGACCCAAATTGATCTCAGAGATGACCCCTCTACCATTGAGAAACTTGCCAAGAATAAGCAGAAGCCTATCACTCCAGAGACTGCTGAAAAACTGGCCCGTGACCTGAAGGCTGTCAAGTATGTTGAGTGCTCTGCACTCACACAGGTGAGGACTGTGTGGCGCCCCATGTCTATTAACAGTGGAGCAGTTTGAATAGCATTTAGGACATAGGTTATTTCTGACAGTGGTCTGCAGCGCTCAAGAAAGCTGCCCAGGAAGACTGTTAGAAGTCTTGTTAGAGGTCTCCATTTTATGAAGAAAATTATTCGTCTCTAAATAAAGCTCTTGTGTTGGTGAGCACCCATGTTTTATGTATCATTTGTAGTGGTCAGGGATTTTTTTTTTTTTTTTTTAATTGTAAGGTCCAGATTAGCACAAATTTATAAGAGTATGTGAATGATTCCCCTCTTCCCCCTGCCCCAACTTAAAATTTCATCTAAGTAAATCTCATCTTTTGTCAGTACTGACGGTTGATGCTATAGTCTTCTGGGGTGAATCATCTGAAATCGGGAATAGGTCGTAATCATTCAGACTTTCAGAGGAAGTTACCTTGTGTAATCATTGAGACTTTCAGAGAAAGCTACCTTGGACATTTCTCAAGTTTGCCTTTATATAGTGTCTCTATTCCTAGATTTTGGGAGGCATTCCATCCTTATACTGTTCACTTTTTCTGAACGATATAGTTGGAACTCTTTCTATAGTTTGACGGGAAACTTCAGATTCTGAAGACAGCAAGCAGTGTTAAAAGTACTTTGAGAGTTACAACCGACTTGTGTGGTTTCATCTTCTCTACCTTCATGGTGTCACCAACCTGTTCCCCCATTTGAGAGTTGTTCTGTTGGGGGGTGGAAGGAAGGATTATGGAAATAATTAGCCCATAACTTTTTCATTCTGTCTTTTGACGTTTGAACAGTGAGCAGACATGCCTAATTAAAATAAGGCAGGACTGAAGGGTAGAGATTTCTTAGAGTTATGTGAAATTCACTTATATTTCTCACACTGCTTTTTCAGGTAGCTTTTTTTTTTTTAATTAAGTTAAAAAAACACTGTCAGATTCTTGATTATATGTATACTAAAGTAAATGGCATATATAGTTAAATATTACACATGTACTAGATATTTAGTATGTAGGGTGTAGACATAATTTAGTAATCTCCAGTTTAGCCCTGGGCTGGATATGTAAAGACAAAAGTTTTGTTTGAAGCTGGATATTTCACAGGATAGCTTCGGGTCCTAGTTTTATTGTTACAAGCCCAGTTTTTCTTGGCAGTTCAGTTCTGTTGTATTGATATTGCAGATATTTAAAAGTTGAGATGATTTTACATTTTCATACATGTACAGCTGAGATTTTAAAAAAATACCTAATTGTACAGCTGACTGAGATTTTAAAAAATGCCTAATGCTTCTGTGTTTTGCTAGCATTCCCAGAAAAATGTTGTATGTGTACTGAAGAAGGATGTGTGTGGAACATTTGAATCAGATAACTTACATATCCCCATTCTCTGAATATGGGTTGCTTTTGGGGGAAATGGAGGCAAGTAGGCCATGTGGACCCAATTTTAGGTCACTAGTGAAGCTTATTTTAGAGAATTGGATGCTTCCATGTAAGATGTTCTACATTATGAATAGGTTTATTTAGGGAAGTCCCTTTTCAGAGAACAGAAATTTGAAAAAATCTTAGCAAATATGTTTTTCTTATCAGATTTTGAAGTTTGGGGAAATCAAAAGAGAAGACAGAAAATGGGGTCCCTGGTATAGTTTGGAAGCCGGAAGTTTTTAGGACTCCAGAATTTGTTGGTTCCTCTAAAACTGAACTCTTTATATAATCAGATAGTGTGATTAAAGCAAAGATTAGGTTTGTCTTGTTGGGGATTAGTTGATCTTTGTCAATAAGCAGGAACATATTTGCTTATTAAGAGATGCCCTAGTTTCTAATTGTTCTCCTCCTCTTTTTTCCCCCTTATAAAATTTATTTCTCCTTCATAGCTTCCCTTCTTTCTTTTATGTATGACAACCAGAATTTGCTCGTAGATGTGTAGAAAGAATTTCAGAGGAATCTTTGACTTCTTTAGCATTTCTAGTTTGTGAAAGGCACAGAAGGAAGAGAACTTTTTAAACCTTTGTTTCTTTTCAAGCGCTTGTTGTTATTTCTCATTTATTTTGTATCTAATGGACTGTGGGTGCCAATCCTCTAAGATACTGTGTGCGGGCGGTGAGCAAAGTGGGGGCGGTGGGGGTGTTTGGGGCTCGCACATTTGCTACCAGAGCTGTGCTCTGGGGCTTTGGGGGGCATGTTTACTTGGGATACAACTGACCTTAAAGGACATGTGAAACTTTTTTGGGTGGTAAATCTGTGGCTTCAGATTTAGGTTGAGTTTAGGTTGAGTCTGTAGACCTGGTACCAGTACTACTGAGTCATACTGTCACGCTGGAGTTCTGGCTGAGGTGTAAGTGTGTTTCTGCATCTTAATCCTTACAGAGCTGAGAATATTCTTTGTTTTCACTCCATGCTTTATGCTCTGATACCCCACACGGACATTAAAAGCATTGATCTGCTTGCTAAAACTCATTCTAGGACCCCATTCTTTGTTTTCCTATTGGGTGGTGGTTACTTGCTCTAATAACATTACTGAATAACTGAAGTGTATGCTGTTTCTAGAGTTTTTTCTTTAAACTTCTCCCAGTTGGTACTGCTGAACAATTAACACTTTTTCTAAATGCCTGAACCTGTTGTTCTGGGAAACTTGTTTAATCTGAAATTTTGATTAATACCATCTAGATATGTCATTGAATCTAGAAACATGTAGCATGCTTGTTAGTCTGCTATTTGTGTCCTTCAGTTATTCAGGGGATGAATTCACAGAAGCCTGAAATTGTTATAGGTTTAGTTCCAAAATGTGTGTGCCATTCTTGTCATTAGAAGTACTTGGGGGTTCTACAAGTACTAATCCTAATTATTTAATGCATGTATCTTGCGTTTACATATCCATTTTATTCCTCTGGCACTCATTAATATGTTGTAATGTTAGATTTCAAAGTGTGATTGTTCTAGAAATCAACATATGGCATTGTCACAAAAGTTGTTTTCTTGCTCAGTTAATCTTTTTTGAGGTAAGACGTTTGTTCAGTTATTTACTCTCTTGGTAATGGACTTAAGATCTAGCTTTCTGGCAGTTACTTTTCTAAAGATGCATTGCTTCTGTGAATTCAACCCATTTAATCCGGACTGCTGTTGTATCTGCTAGTCTTTCTAATCCTCTAACCTGGCTGCTATTCTCTCTCCTCCCCTCTGTCTTGTAGAGAGGTCTGAAGAATGTGTTTGATGAGGCTATCCTAGCTGCCCTCGAGCCTCCGGAAACTCAACCCAAAAGGAAGTGCTGTATATTCTAAACTGTTTTCTCCTTCCCCTCTTTGCTGCTGCTTCCTGTCCCACTACTGTAGAAAGATCGTTTAAAAACAAAGGAATAAAACCATCCTGTTTGAAAGCCTCTGCGTCTTTTTACTCACCACCTTAGAGCAACCTCTGTATTAGTTTTTGATCAAGAATGCAATATCTTATAGAATATTTTTTGTGATCAGTAGTCGAGTTGGACTTGTTTAACTTTCTGCTGCTTGAGTTGCCTGATGCTCAGAGCTTTTTGGTTTGGATTACTATTGCAAAAGGAAACTTGGTTTGGCATTAAGAATGTCCTCTTGGAGAAAATTAAGAGTTTTTAACACTTCTAGATCTTAGTTCTTGATGGAGAAAATAACACAAACATCGTTTTACTCTTGTGATCCATTGTTAATTGTAATTGCATGAGAAAATTTCTGGGAAAAGGGTGACCTGCTAGTAGAGTGTAACGGGGAAGGGAGGATCCTTTTCTGGTTTTCCTTTGTGCACTGAAACTTTGTGTTGCTCTTGCTTTGGCTGTCTGTGCTGTAGTGGAGTGTTTGTCAGTCTGGGTGGGAAAGATATTGATGTACCTGCTACTGCTTTATGAGATCATTTGTTACACTCTCTTTTAAGAATAGCATCCATTTTAACAGTTGACTGAAGGTTTGTTAATGTTGAGATGTAAAGCTGCCACCTTTATATTTTCCTGCTTCTGATTTTATTGTTGTGAGGGGAAACATACAATTGTGGTTACCTTCAAATTTTGAAATTAAAAATATACAGTTGTTTGTATAAATGCCTGATGAAGCTTTTTATTCCTGTTGCACTGACTGGCTCTAGTTTCACATGTATATAAGGTACCCACATTTCTGCTTCCTTGAATCCCCCTGGCTCTTAATTGGTGGGAAGAAGGGAGTTCAGAGTGAATACCTTTGATGCAGCCACTGTAATGGCTCTCTCCATCCTTGCCTGCGCCTTCCATGTAATAAGGATGCCACTGCCCAGTGCACGACCTCTCACTCCTGTTCCGTGTTCAGCTGTTTCATTTGAATGCAGAGCTGCTTAGCTGTTTTTATGGAAAATGTTCCAGCAGCACATTGTACAAAACTCATATTGAATGAGCAGATGACACGTGTGCTTGTTTGCTTCTTGTGACATACATTGGTCTGCAAAAAGCTTTCTCAAAGAACCACTGTCTCACTCATGAGTATCTGCTCCTCTGCTCCTGAACTGGTGGATCCTTCCAGTGCCCTGCCTGGACAGAACTTGGTGAAGTGAGATAATTGTGTTGAGATTCAGGGATTTTCAATGACTCGTTCTTTGCCAACTCTTGGGGGTTTGCGCGTTTTAAATTTGACCTTCAATTTTATTATACTGAATATCAGACTGCAAATTTTTTTCTTTCTACCCCTTTTCAGAAAGGCCTAAAGAATGTATTTGATGAAGCTATATTGGCTGCCCTGGAGCCTCCAGAACCTAAGAAGAGCCGCAGGTGTGTGCTGCTATGAACGCCTCTCCAGAGCCCTTCTGCACAGCTGGTGTCGGCATCATACTAAAAGCAATGTTTAAATCAAACTAAAGATTAAAAATTAAAATTCGTTTTTGCAATAATGACAAATGCCCTGCACCCACCCACATGCACTTGTGTGAGACAAGGCCCATAGGTATGGCCCCCTTCCCCCTCTCAATACTAGTTAATTTTGAGTAATTGTGTATTGTCAGAAAAGTGATCAGTACTAGTTTTTGTTTTGTCTTTTCAAAAAAAATTATTATTATTATTTTTCGTTTGTTTAAAAGCAAGGCATGCTTGTGATGACTCTTGTAACAGACTAATTTGGGCTGTTGAAGCTGTTCCCGGGTTCCACTCTGGCGAGTAATCTGGGATATCTAGTGTTTTTTTTTTTTTTTCTTTCTTTTTTTTTGTTTGGGCGGGGGAGTGTGTGTGGGATTTGTTTATATTTAGTCATTTTTTTTAAAAAAAATTCATTAACCATTGGACAGCCCTTAGGGGAGGAGGACGGATTGATTCCACATTCCACTTCCTAGATCTAGTTTAGAGAACATGTTCCCCACCTGGTGCTCTTAGGAAGGAGTATAGTAAACGCCTCATTTAATAATATACTCCTTTTTGAAAGTTGCCTTTTCTCTCCACCCTTGAGTAGGTCCAGTATTTGATGAAACTCATGAAAGTGGGTGGAACCTGTCTTGCCCCTCCTCTTTTCTAGGATGCACTATATATGTGACTGTGACTCTCAAGGAAATTTGTTTGCCATTTGCTGATTTTTTTTTTTTTTTGAAGTTAATTTCTAACTTCTTTCACTGATAAATGAAGAAAAGTATTGCACCTTTTGAAATACACCAAATGGATTGAGTACATAATTAAAAAACATTTTTTTCCCCCTGTCAGTCATTGTCTTAATATGCTTAGCATAGACATGCAGCTTAATAGTGTATGATATGGTGTTCCTAGAACACAGCTGAAGACCTGGTGTATAGAGGAAATCCAAGGGGTGGTGCTAGAAGACAGATGCCTATGGGATGATTCGCATCCTCTTTCAAGTCGTGAGGATGGAGACCTGCTTCATTAAGAAGCTGGGGGTGGGGTGGGGGTGGGGAGAACCTTTAACAACATGGGGACCAGTCAGGGGAATCCCCTTATTTCTGTTTTGCATGAGGAACCCTAGAGCAGCCAGGTGAGGCTCTCTAGTTCAGTAAAAATCCTAGGGAGAGTCTTATGAAGACTCTTCATAAGTGTTAATAGGGATTTTATCAGCTTATTTTGGTTGCAGTTTTCAAGTTTTAAAAATGTTAGGTTATCTTCCCCACCTTCCCTAAATCCTAATTCTTGTAGATTTCATTAGTGTTGAACCAATGCTTTCTCATGTCTCAATTCTTTGTATATGCATTCTTTTCAGATGTATTAAACAAACAAACAAAAAAACCCTTCACAAGTCAGCCTGGGGGTTGTTCTTTTCCCTCCGCCTCTTAATCTTTAGACATTTAGGAGTGGGAACTTAACTCTCATTGACATCAATTTCTAACAGATTTCAGGATAAAAATATAGAGCATAAAGATTTAATGTACTTTGTTTTCCGGAATTCAGTTTGAGATATTTTTTCCTCTTCTCATATTCGGGTTTCTGCCTTTGATCCTAAGTTTGACAGGTAGCCTACAAACTCCTTTTCTTTGATATCAAGTGGGTTCCATAGAGAAGTGCTCTGACAGCTCACTGCTCATGTTGTTGAAATGACAGCGTACTTCCAATCCAAGGATTAGTGGGAAAGCAGTCATTTTTTTCTCTCAAGTTTTCTGTATCAGTGGTTTTCAGACTTTGCTGCTTTGTAGAGTACAGCTTGAGCAGGGGATTATTTAGAAGCTTTCCAGGTACTTCCATTACACAGCCAAGTTTGAGAACCACTGCTCCTAAGGTGTTAACCACAAACTGCTTCTACCAAATTATAGATTCTGTGCCTCATATCTGAATATAGGACACATTTTCTGTAGGTGCCAAGAATGATTCATTTATTTTTAAGAGCATGATACTGATCTGTGTGAGAATCTTAGAAACTAAGGATTGTTAATTCAGTTAGTAAGGCTGATAGTGTATAGCCTCATTTTCATAGTTTTCTATGTGGAGTCATGTTTGACTTGATTCTATTCTGTGCTAGAACTTAGCTGGGCTGGTTGGGAAGAGATTAGGAAGAAGCAAATCTAGGCTTTACTGTTTTAACCAATGTGTCTTACTTCTTCTGTGTTGGCCCTACCTGGGAGAGGCACATGGATCATGTCATGAGACTCTGGGGAGCAGAAACTCCGTATCCCTCGTTCTTGGTATAGTGGCATACGGGTCCATCCTGATTCTCACTGGATCCCTGGTCTAGAGCAGTGTTTGACATGTAAGAGATAGCTCTGAAAATAGTCATTGGGTGGGTACATGGTTTCAAGAATGAATAAATGAAATAGAGCAGGTTACATGGTGGTATTGTTGCATTTTCCACACATCAGAAGAACAATGGTGATTGAAGCTAACACTGATTTCTAGTTAAGCATTTTCAATTTGATTTCCACGTAACAGAAGCAAATGGATGAAACTGACGTTGTTTTCTGTTTAAATATTGTTTTTCTATTTGACTTAACAAACTTGTCTGTTATCTTTGACTTAGTGATAACTGTCCAGCGTGTGTGATAATAGAGATTGGAAAAGGGCTATTTAAAAAAAGTCCTTAGCAAACTTAGCTTATGGCAAAATTTACAACATTTAGTCTAATACAACACCGAATAAATACATCACTATATTTCTATAATACTGATGTTTTACTGAAGGTCTTAGAAATAGGTTCTGTAGTTTGTTAAAGTTGGCATCCTTTGAGCTGGATTTTCTTTTTCGCTGCACCATGTGGCTTGCAGGATCTTAGTTCCTGACCAGGGATCAAGCCCAGGCCCCCAGCAGTGAAAGCACCTAGTTTTGACCACTGGACTCCCAGGGAATTCCTTTTGAGTTGGACTTTATGACAATAGAAGGACTATATTAATACATTTTAAGGGAATAGAAGGTTGATCGTGGAATCATTGCAATATTTCCTTTATTCTAAAATGTTACTTTTCCTTTTTTTGAGGCAAGGCTTATTTTCATAGTATTGAATATAATCAGAATACCTCTTAAAATTTTGTGTTATACATTTAGTGTAGTGGTGCTTTTTTCTTGGAAAGCTGTCCTTAGATCATTGGTGTCTTCTAATTATCTTCACAATATCTTCACAGAAGGGATAAAATATTACTTTTTCTTCCTTGTTAGATTTGGACTATTCTGTTGTTTTCCTCCTCCCATTTTAATGTTGTTAGTGGTTATTGGAGGAATTGCTAAGGAACTGGTGTACAGGGACCCTGCTTCTTGAGGTTTGAAACTTAGTCTCCTCTGGGTACAGCTAACATACATTGAAAATTTGGATGGTTTTTCACCAACAAGTAGCAACTCACATTATTTTTCAGGAAAGGCTGAGCTCTTCATGGTTAGGGTATCTGAACAATATGTGAGGGGAGTGTCTTTAAATCACATTCCTGACTTAGCTCTCACTGTTTTCTGTAAGATTTACCCAGTTTGCCCCAACTTCAGAACATGGTGATTTAACTTACAAAACTCAACAGAAGACCTCACCTTAATATTTTCTTCTTTCCAGGACTGTTAAAATACTTTGTTTATATATTTTATTTTTTTCTGAAGAGCCCCACCCCCATTAAAAAACCCCATTTCATTAGCTATTCCTACAATAATGGTGAATTACAAACCACCCTAACTCTGAGCTGACTTTATCCAACAGCATTTATTTTTCTAGATTGTGGGTCAGTTGGATTTTGCCTCCAGGCTTCAGATTGAGCCCAGGCTGGCTTCATGTTTCTTGTTCTGGAGCCTTCCAGAGAGGACATCAGGTGGTGAGCCAGAGTACAGGAGCAAGCACATTGAAAATCCCTCACATTCCATTGTCCAGAGGGTTCCACATAGCCACGCTCAAAGCCTGCCGCTCAGACATTCATTTCCCTCAGACTTAGTAATTCAAAAGTATGGTTTTCTTTCTTTCCTTCTTAATAAGGCTCTTGAGGATATTAGCAGAGAATAAAACAGATGTGAGTTCCTGACTTCTGCTTGGAATTTTCTCTCCTTTACAGTTTTGATACCTGCCTTTCTTTTGAATAACCATGTGAGAGAGTAAAACTTGGCTCTGCATGTGCATGCCCAAGACATACATTCATTTGTCAGAGTGCTTGTTCTGTACTAGGCTCTGGAGCCATTGGAGAATGACAGCTCTAACTCCTTGTGCGGGCAGCTTCACTCTTCTGGCCCCTTTGTATATAAAATAACTCTGTACTTAATTATCATTGAGGTTTCAAGTGTGGTGTGGGGTGGGACCTGGGGATCAGTCTAGTTTTCAGATATTCCCAAGATAGAACTTTGATTCATCACATTTGGGGACCAGTGTGCACCTCAGTGGTTCTTAACTCTGACTGTGTCAATGTCACCTTTGGAGCTTATTTTGAAAAAGGAAAATAATGCCTGCAGCAATTTTAGGCAATCCCTGGAAATAGGGTCTGGGCATCACAATTTTTTTTCAAATTATTCTTTGTAGGAGCATCACGTCTTTAAAGCTCATTTGCTATTTTAATATGCCCCAGGTTTCAGAACTGTCGCACTAGATGGTCTCTCTAAGGTTTCATTTATATCTGATGTGAGTTTGAGAGTAATTCTGGACTACAGTCTTTCCAGTTTCTTTCTCCTTTGAGGAAGAGGTTCTCCATAATTGTGGTCCCAAACTGGCCTTCAATTCTTCATAAGCCTTAGTCGGAAAGAAGGTTTACAAAGTTCATAGTCATAGTCTTACTGGTGGACTGGCACTGAGATGGTTTAGGCAGTTGTCGCAGCGGTTAGGTTACTTAGGCAGCAGTTTGAGAAGAGGGCAGGTATTTGAGCTTTAGAGTTCAGCTGAGGTTTTCTAAGTTAAAGCTAGAATGTGGAGGAAGACTGTATTTCCCTGATAACTTGAAGACAAGTGTACTGTACAGATTTCATTGAAGATGGACATCTTTTTCACTCTTCCAGGAATATTCTAATTGACCTGCAGAGAGTACACAGGTCCAGATTCAAAAGTATAAGGTAGTGCTAGAAATGAGTATAAATTGAAGTTATTCCAACAGAGTACATTGGACTTCTAGGAGATGAAGTCTCCTTAACTCATGGTCACTTGGTTCCTCTGATGCAACTCCACCCCACTCCTACCCAACCCCACACCCACCCTGGTTATTTGTCAGACCTTTGGGCAGTGTCACTCTGCTTTATTTCCTCTTTTGTCAGTATAGTTGGGTTGATTTTTTTTTTTTTTTTTTTTGGAGTGGTCAAATAGGTAATGGTTTCCTTTGTATTAGCCTTATTCTGCTACATTAATATTTGATTGTATAGGGTCTTAGTTTCTTGGTTTGTGGTTTAGGTGTAAGTTGATGTAATGCCCACGTGACCAGTCCTCTCAGAGGCAGCAGCTGGAGCAGAGTACCTGGGTGGGTTTGCAGATGTTCATTGCTTTTGAGCCATAAAGTCTGAACTGAAAATTCTTTCTTAACTCCCTGATAATGGGCCATTGGCTGTTTGGGGTATAGCCTCATGTAAGTGGGAAAACTTGTGCCAGTATCCAGCTGTCTCTCTCTTTTAAACTATTTGTTGAGCTATTTTTAACTCTGGACCCTCTGTTCTGTAGCCCATGAATTTCTTGGATTGTTGAGATTAACTCCGCCTAGTGGTGAATTTAAGTTAAAACTGACAGTGACTCCAGGTGGACTCTGCCTAACAACATCCTTGTATGTGGGTGGAGAAAGTGGTGAGGCAGAAAGGAATAGTGACTGAGGCAGTTCCCTGGTGGACTAGGGAAATTCCTGAATTATCTAGGAGAAATTAGGAGTCAATTTGTAGCCAGTCAGAATGTAAAAATCCAAAGTGGTGTGTGCTGTAGGGAAATAATTGCCCCGAATTGTAAGACTGTACTAGCTGTGTGATTTTTGTCAGTGAATTTGTAAATAGGAATAATGATAAATTCTACATCTCAGGTAGTGAGTGTGAGAATTAAATGATACCATATATGTGACTGTGTTCTGTAAACACATAAATGCAATGCAAATATTAACAACGACCAGATTTGCTTTGCAGTGGGGAGAATTTAGGTTTATGTGACGGAGTACTTACTAACACCATTTTGACATTGCTACTGGGTGTATATTGGAGAGTTTGTGTTTGAGTAATTATAGGAGTACAGATTCACTCTTTTTAGAGCTAAGGTGGTAGAGCTCCAGGTAGTTTAGAGCTTTCTTTAAGAAGAATCTAAGACCCAAGCTTCTCAATTTCATAGAAATACTTCACATTCATAGGGCATGTATCCCAACAGCTGGAGATGCTCCGTCTCTGAAGTTGGTTTCTTTCTCGGACACTCGGGAGGCAGAAACACACAAAAAAAACCCTCTGAAGATCAGATCAGCCATGCAGTTTCCCCTGTGCCCCAGAATTACCAGGACTGTTGCCCCAGGTTGGCCAAAGCCATGAAGCTAAGCATGAAGATCCTCCTGGTCCAAGCCAGTTTGTGAACATCAAGGGATAAGAACTATTCAGAAAACATTATTAAGAACTCAAATCTCCCCCATGCTTTTGTTTTCTGTGATGTCAGTTTTACATGTTCCTTTAGTACCAAGAGGCCCTCCGTTAGTTAGCGGGGTGGATGAGGATGGTTCTAGCAAGGATGAGAGTCAGGGAGGGAACTGAACCCACCGGGAAGAAGGGAAGCACGCTGAGCTGTTGCGGGTGTGTGCTGGGGAGGGGGACGGTCGGGGGCAAGAGCACATCAGAAGAGGCTTCTTGAAAAAGGTGAAAGATGGGTCTGATTTGGACATGCAGAGATACACAGGGCTGGAGGGGTCAGGTGGATGAGTATGGATTTCTGGGTGGAAGGAGAGGAAACAAGAAGAGAAGAAACAAAGAAGAGGAAACAAAGAGAGACCTGGCATGTTGGAGTAGACCGGAGCCCAGTTTAGGGGTGGGTGTAGCATGAAGAGAGGTAGCTCCTAGTAGCCCCCACAAACATCTGAGTGTTAAAGAGGGAGCATTAACCACTCCAGGACGGCTCTGCTCTAATTATTGAGGTTCATAAAAAAAAAAAACCAGAATATACTCTTTGGTAAAAGAATAGCAATGTTTACTGACTACAGACTGTGTGCTTGCACTGTGTTGAACCCACAGTATTATCATATTTAATACTCAGAACATCCCTGTGAGATTTATGCTGCAAGTAACTGCTTTATGGGGCTTCTCAGGTGGCTCAGTGGTAAAGAATCCGCCTGCCAAGCAGGAGACACAGGGCATGTAGGTTCAACCCCTGAGTCAGGAAGAGCCCCTGGAGTAAGAAGTGGCAACCCACTCTAGTATTTTTGCCTGGAAGACTTCATGGACAGAAGAACCTGATGGACTACCGTCTATGGCTGAGCACACATGCAACTTTGTCTTACAGATAAGGACTCTGAGACTTCATAATTGCTTAACATCTCCAACCAGAATTAGAATTCAGGTCTATCTGATTCTGGAACCTGTGTACTTAACCATACATATATTGTGAAAATGAAATGTATGCAAACAGTTACAAAGCTGAAGAACTGTAGTTCAAGCATTGCATGATGCGGAGGGCAAGCATGGCAGTATAAAAGGCTTTATCTGTAATGGCAGGTTACTGGGTAGGGCCTTCTGGGGAAGGTGACTTGAGGAACAGTTCTGGCCTGAGAGAAGGATTCCCTTTTCCTTTGCATAGATTTAGAGGATCTTGAGGTGCCTTTGATTTTGGATAGTCTGCCTATAGTCCCTGCTCAACTGTAGAGATACTCCTTTTTCGTCACAGCAGCCCTGGGGGTTGGCAGAGCAGGGTCTGTTGGTGAGAAAGCTGGACCTTAGAGAGTAACCAAGGCCAGCAAGATAATGGGAGCACCATGAAGCCTGGTGCTGTGCTAAGTCGCTTCAGTCGTGTTTGACTTTGCAGCCATACGGACTATAACCCACCAGGCTCCTCTGTCCATGGCACTCTCCAGGCAAGGATACTGGAGTGGGCTGCTGAGCTCTCCTGCAGGGGATCTTCCTGACCTAGGAGTCAAACCCACTTCTCTTACAGCTGCATTGACAGGCAGGTTCTTACCATTAGTGCCACCTGGGAAGCCCATGCTCTTTTTTTTTTTTTTTTTTTTTTTTTTAAAAAAGCAACTCACAGAATGACCTTTAGAATCACACCATTGTTTTCCATATATCTAGCATGGGCCTGATCAGGAGAAAGGAACTCTATTACTAGATAACAAAATTCTCATGAGCTTGACCCAAATAAAGGAAAAGCAATTGGAATTCTGGGGCTGCATCTCTCCAGAGGTCAGGGTTCCTCACTCTTGTCTTGAGTTTACTTAGTAAACTCATAGACTTGGATTTATGTTTGTGTTAATGCTTTCACTTGGTCTTTAATAGGACCCCCTAAGGGAGGGAGGACAGATGACATCACTTGCCAGATGGCAAGACTGAAGTTACACAACTTCGGCTCTGTCGCTGACTTGATATTTGGCCTTAGACAAGTAACATAAGCCTTCTGAGCTTTGCATGCTCCTCTGTGAAATAAAAGTATTGTGTTACCTGAGAGATGTGAGGGTTAAATAAAATGCTGTATGTGAAGCACTTAGCACGGTCCTGGGCAAGGAGTAGATACTCAGGAGTAAATGGGGTGAATTGAAGCTGTCATCACCATTGGTCACTTTGAACCAGGGCCAGGGAACCCTCTTGGCTTCTGGGTCTTGGGCTGCTGTGAATGAGGGGGTTTCAGCCCCATTGCCAGGAATAGGAAATACTTGCAGGGAGCTTGCGCATATATCATATTATCCCTCCCATCTCACATCTAACCTACTCTGGGATAGGGCTGGCTATTTGTCCACATTGCCAGACCCACAATGGAGCCTTAGTACCAGCTTCCTGGACGTCCTTTGTAAAAGCTTTATAAGATCTGCACTGGTCTAATGGGGGAGGGATGTTTGGCTTGATTATGAATCTCATTCATTTAAGAACTGCCACCTTTTCTCTATTGCTTTAGTATTTCACAGCTGTACTGGTGTCAGGGAGTTTGGTACATCCCTTGGCAGCTTGTGAGGGGTGGGCAGGCACCTGTGAGCTCACTTGCCTCATGTGAGAATGACTTCACCCTAGGATGCCATTGGTAGGTGTCTCATCTGCTACTGTAAAATTCCTCTGTCTTAAATGCTAATTTCTTTAAAGACCAGTCTTTCCTTATCCTGTAAGATTCTTGAACCCTGATAAATATGATGTTTTGCTTCTAGCTTGCATTATGGTGTTTTATCTTACCCCTTCGTTACCTTACCCCTCTCTCCCATGGTAGGTAATACCTCTACTGGAAAAAGCTCTGGATTGGGAGTTGGAGGTGCAGGTTCTAGTTGGGGCATCAGAACTTCCTTGGACAAGTTGCTATACCTTTTTGAGCCTCAGTTTCTCCATGTGTAGATAAAATGGTGTTCAATTCCTTTTTGGTTTGTATCTTTTTAGAAGTAGGCCTCTTTTATTCCAAATAAAATCTTTCATAGAGCCCTGTTATAGAGACAGAAAATTTATCATGGGGAATAGAGCTGCTGTGATTTAAGCAAGCAATTTTAAAGAGAAACAGTATGGAATAAAAAGAAAAATACATATACTTTGGAGTAGAGGGAACCTAAATGTGAGTTCGACTGTGTCAGTAACTAGTAGTGTTAGAGCAAACTAATACTTCAGTTTTTCAATATTGATTTACACGTTTGTAAGTTGAGCCAGTGACACCTGCTGACTTTTTAGCAGAATTGTCATAAAGATTAGGAATAATATATCTTCATCCCCCAATGAGTGTTTTGTCAGACAGAAGGACAAAGATTGGTCTGTTACAGAAGTATTCTCATAGAAGAGCATCCAATTTTATATTATTCGTGGGTTCAAATGGTAAGGCACCTAGTGTGATTTATTCTTGTTTAGGCATTTCTTCACTTCAGGGACACTTGTTTACACATTGTTCATTTTGCAGGAGAGCATTATAGAGACTCTAGAGCATTATATGCTCTGTATATGCTTTTATTATATGCTCTGTTATATGCTCTGTATATGCTCTATTATATGCTCTGTATATGCTCTATTACATGCTCTATTACATGCTCTGTAGAGCATTATAGACAATCTGTAGAGCCAGCCTGCCTGGGTTTGAAACTCGCCTCTACTGTTTACTGCTGTATAATCTTGGGCAAGTTATTTGATATTTTCTTGTGGGGATAATAACGCCTACCTCCTCAGGAGATTTGTTTTTGTTTTTTAAACTAGGTCGACAAATTCCTGTCCAGTCTTGTAGAAAGAGAAAAGTTAGTGCACAGGTTGGAGGAAGAGTCTGGTAGTGTAGCACCAGTGATAACAACTTGAAATTTAGCAGGTGGCTCATCTGTCCCCAGTAGCATATTTCTACATTCTGGTTATAGACATCTTTTCTGCCTCATTCAAACTTGCTGTTTGTTTGTTCGGTTGTTTTTTAAATAAATGTTAACAAGCACAGGTTTGGGGGAGGGTCTCGTATACCTAGAAGAAATAGGAAATTATCTTTAGTCCTTCATTTTACACATGGAGCAGGGGAGGGTATAAGCTTCACTAACAAGCCACAGCATATTATTAATGAAAAGTAACAAAACATAGTTAATAAATTACAGGGAAACAGGAAGGCTGAGGACATGGGGTTTTCCCCCAGAGGTTGTGGACCATCAAATTCTCTTAAGGGCTTAGAACACTGAAAGTGAGAGAGAGGTGAGGTGGAGCTGTCATGTAGGACTCAAGAGGATAGAGTTTTTGAGCCAGGTCTCAGCGGGGAGGGGTTTCTGAAGTGCAGTGTGTGTGGCTTATGGAATGGCACCCTCAAATGATACACATGCTACTCCCTCACCAGAAAACTGCACTGAAACTGAAGTGGTTCAGTCGTGTCCGACTCTCTGCGACCCTGGGGACTGTAGCCTACCAGGATCCTCTGTCCATGGGATTTTCCAGGCAAGAGTACTGGAGTGGGTTGCCATTGCCTTCTCCAGAAGTGGGAGCTTATTCATCAAACTGGAAATTTAGGCTCAGAGTGGCTAAGTCAGTTGCCCAAGATTCTGAAGCTTCAAAATAATGAAACCATGTTTCAGCTCCAGAGCTGTCTGATTCCAAAAGCCAGTGTGTTTCCTACAAGACGTGCTTGCCCGCTTCAAGTGAGAATGGACATTCTCAGAAGGGTTGAGCTCAAACTGGAGCCACACCTTTGGAGGACCTCTGTAAAAAGAGAAAGTCCCAGAGCCCGAGGCGGGCTGCACTGCCCTGTTTGTTTTCCCCTAGAGTGAGTGGGTGTGTAGATGTGCACCGTGTGGGTTCCTCAATGTAGGAAGAGAGTGCATCTGCCATTTGGAGGCAGAGGCTGCTCCAGAGGGTGGAGCAAAATTCTTCAGGTGGATTTTGATGGGACCAGTCTTAATATCAGGTTGCATCTGTTCAGGTCAGGTGATCAGTGCTGGTCTGATAGTGATAGATGACCCTGTCCCCTAAATGACAACTGGAAGGGCCTTCAGAGATTATTTAGACCAACCGTCTCATTTTGTGTGCGTATGTGTAAGTGCAACAGTTGAGAGATAATCCACATACTATACAGTTTATTTACGATGTACAATTCAGTGGGTTTTTTTCCCCCTTATTTTGAGATATAATTGACACACGGCAGTGTGTAAATTTAGGTGTGCAGTGTATTGACTGACTTACATGCAATGTGAAATGATCACAGTAAAGTTTAGTGAACATCATCTCATACAGATAGAAAAAAATTTTCTTCTTTGTGATAAGAACTCAGGATGTACTCTCTTAATGTTCATATATAACATACGATGTTATTAGTTTTATTTGTTATGTTGTACATTACATCCCTAGTACTTACAACTGAGAATTTCAGTGGTACGACTATGACCTTTTTATTTGGTTGTGCTACATGGCACGTGGGATCTTAGTTCCCTTATCGGGACTCGAACCCACACCCCCTTCAGTGGAAGTGCGGAATCTTAGCCGCTGGACTACCCGGGAGGTCCCTAGGACGTGTTCTTCACCTCAGAAAGAAACCCGGAACCCCTGCTGTCCCCGCCTAAGCCCTTCTCCTGCCCCCAGTGCCTCCATTTCTAAGCAACCACTGATACCACTTCCTCTTCCTATAGATTTGCTCGTCCTGGATATTTTATAGAAATGGAATCGTACAATTTTGTGTGCTCTTATTTGATTGGTTTCATCAACTTAACATGTTTCCAAGGTTCATGCATATTTTAGCATATATCAGAAATTCATTCCCTTTGATGGCTAATACTCCGTTGTATGACCACATTTGTCTAATTTCATCCATCACTTGGTGGACTCTTTGTTTCCACCTTTTGGCTATTATACATAATGGTTTTGTGAGCGTTTGTGTAGATGTTTTGTGTGGCCTCAGTTTTCAGACAGAGCGGCTGAGTGGGGCGATTGGCTCCGTTCCCAGTGCTCGCCCAGTGTGTCCCGTGGCTGGAGGAGGCTGCAGTACCATCCACCTGACTAGGATGGTATTAACTGTGAGGAACTTGGAGCATATAGGGATTTATGGAAGAACTGAGATTAGTTTTAGCTTGAGGGCCTTCTGTTCCTCCCTTCAGGTGAACTGTAAAGTGGCGTGATACTTTCCACTGACTCTCAGTGTAACTCTGGACAAGTGACTTGACTTCTGTAAGCCTGTGTTTTCCTATTTGAAAAGTAGAATCAATTCCCACCTTGCCATGATAAGAACAGCAATATAGATAAAAAGTATCAGCATAATTCCTGGGTGTCTTAAGTGGTATATTTGGGAAGATAACTGGAGGGGCTGAGGAAAATGGCCTCAAGGTGGACCTGTAGTGCTCCCGGGCAGCCACTAGATGGCAGAGGAACAGCGAGAGAAGTCTGGTTGGTGACGCAGCTGAGGCTTGGCAAGGTGTGTGAGTGGGAAGAGAGTGCCCAGTCTCGAGCGGCTGAGCACAGAGCCCACTGCCCACAGTGTCTCGTCACCCATACCTGCAGCCTGTGCTTCAGCTCTAAGACGCCTTACTGCCCTCCAGAGCCAATGGTCTTGCTTCTCATATCTCAGAATAACTGAGTATCTTTCAGTGACCTTTCAGCCAAGCATCAGTCTTCTCCATACCCTCCCCCCTTTTTATTCTTCCTTAAAATTGGATCATGAACTAAGCCTTCATGCAGGCTCTGTCTTTGGGGACCTTCCAGACAGGTATGTTCTGTGTAGACATGCTCTGTCCATACATGCAGCAGCATCAGATTTGGTCTGCCAGAGAGGAGTGAAATGTCTGTGTGGGGCATGGGAGCTGGAGGGAACTGGTTTATTTCAGGCCTTTGGGGGTTGGTTGGAATATGTGTAAGCAGAGAACTCCGTAAGGCTATGCACTGAGACTATTAGAAGAGATGACCACATTCTCTTAGGCTTCTGAGCCTAGATGGGTGGAATGGGTGGGTAGTGGGAGTTTTCAACTTTGCACTGGGGCATTCAGAAAGATTTCCTACCGCTTGTTTTCTCCTAGTGACCTTTTCCTCCCAAGGAGGGAAGTTTATATCTAGTTGAGTTGAGGCTCTTCATTTTGGCAACGCTCACGAGTAGAGGATGGAAAAATCAAGGAGTTACTGGCAGGTTGGTGGGATCCTGGGGCTGGAAGTAGTCTTGAAAGGTTATATCCATATCCTTGAGTATGGGCCTATGAGTGTCTGAATTAGAGGGAAGCTGAACTTCTGGTTCTGGGGCCCCTACAGCCAGGGCGAGAGGGTCTTGGGCAGGCCTGAAGCTTAACCAGATCCTGGCCATTTCTCAGCAGGCCTGGCCCTTCCGTTCACTGGAAGCCAGTTGGCTCTCTCAGTGTCTGATCTTATGTCTCTGTCACCTTTTCTTAACTTGTGTGTGAGCCTCTCCTTGTATCCAGCGTGGTGTCAAGCACATAGTGAGTTCAGATGTTTGAATAGAAGAAAGGCAGGGAGAGGAAGGGGAGCCAGGAATGCAAAAGAAACCAACAGGGGAAGAAACACGTATGGGGTCATAACATCATCTATTTGTAAAGCTGTTGATAAAACACTTTCATGTTCATTTTCAGAAAAGCCTGTGAGGCAAGCAGACCAGGTATTTACTTTACAAAATGAGAAAACTGGCCTAGGGTTGAGCTTCTGTGAGATTGACAGACCAAGTCAGAATCTTCTGACTCTGAGTCCAGTGCTCCCTCTCCTCAAGCCCCCACGTCCGTGTAGATGATGCCCCCTCTCCACTCAGTGGCTCCTGCGGTGAAGAAAGCTAGGGCTGGCGTCCCACTAGTGCACACGGTGGGTGGGGCTCATCCTCAGCACCTCTCACGTCCCTTTTCCCTCATGAAGCCGCCCTCCCCTGGGATAGGTGGTGGTTGTCACTTGGTCAGACTGAGGTAGAAATGACTCAGGGGAAACCAGGCTGGCAACTGCTGTTTTGGCTTCCAGATTCAGCAGTCTGGGTTTTGCTTCCTTCATGAGTTTTTTCCCTTCAGATGTTAAAGGGTAAACAACCTTGCTTTGAGACTGGGAAACTGGACGTTAGGAAAGAAGGAGCATTAAAGTGTTGCAGGGTTGCAGGGTGGTTTTAAAATTAACATGGAGGCTGGAGGCGTTGGAGTAAAAAAGATCTAGGTTTCAAACCATCTGCTATTGAAACCTGTGACTTTGGACAAGCCCATTAGGTCCCTCTCGGCTTCAGTTTCCTCTTCCTTAAAATTGACCAGTTCCCCTGTTAGAGGGTGGGTAGGATCGGAGATGGGGCACGGGGAACGGCCTACATGCCGCCCCAGGATGGATCCTGGGTTGTCTTCTGCTCTGTGGCGCTGGGAGCAGGAATCCCAGGCCTGGTTCTTGGGAAGCTCACCCCAGGGGCTATAGAATCTGATGCATTTGAACTTTCCCAGGAGGAGGGGGAGGACGTCTTTAAACTTCTTGCTGGCTGCTGGGCCCTGGGACAAAGGGGAGACAAGCCCCAGGGCTGAGACAATCATGTCTTTATTATCTCAGATGTCTCAGGCCTGTCCCCCGCCTGGAGATATATGGCCAGGAAGGCTAGCTGCATGGCCTCGGTGCGATTCCAGGTTCTCGGAATGTCTGGCTGTTTTATAGCAAACAAGATCACGCACAACAGCCCAGCATCCAGGCATCTCCGCCCCAGCAAGTTCTTTCTCTCCGCCAGCTTGTAAAACAGTGGGACCTACAGCAGTGTGACACAGGCCCCATGCCTCTTGGGGTCCCAGCAGCCTGGTACAGGGCAGCAGTCCTGGGCAACGGTGAACCCATCTGAGGCTCCGGGCACAGGGCCAGCAGCACAGGCCTGGCCGTACCCAGGGACAGTCTTTGAGGCCAGGCCCTGCCTGGCTCAGTCCTCTCACTTGTAAACTCGGGGCCGTCCTGATTCTAGCCCGCTTCTCTCCCTTTTGAGCCCTGGGGAGCAGCTGTAGGGAGCCACCGAGAAGGCTTGTTTACAGATGCATTTGGCGCGGAATAGGCAGGCCAGCAGTGATGAGTCCTTGAGTTCCAGCTTCCAGCTGCTCCCAGGTGCTGGGGAGCCTTGCACTCTGGGCCCTGAAGAAAGAGTCCTCACTGTTGTGTTTGGCTGAGGCTTCGGGAACTTGGAGATGAGGAGACCAGGAGACGGTGGGTCAGATGGCCGTCGGGGCATCATTTATAACACAGCCACATGAACTGGCCCTTCGGGAGGCCTTGTGCAAGAACCAGGGCTTGGGGGGCCAGGCTGGGGCTTTTCTCGGGGGCCCTGAAAGGGGCGTGGGCTCCTGCAGTCTTGAGTACTGGTGGATGGAGATGCTTTAATCTACTCTCTTGACTCCTTTGTGCTGGAGAAGGAACCAAGAGGAACAGCCATAAATCTGTAGCTTTTCAGAGCTTCCAAGGGTTCGAACCCACTGCTCTGCTGCCCTTTATCAGGCTGGCAGCCCACCGTGCGGCCATTTAGGGCTTGGCAGATGTCTGCATTGCATTTTCTTCCGGAATGCATGCCTCGGGTCACTTGACATTTATTCAGTGCTTTCTGAACCCCCCCTGCCCCATGCCACGTAAAATAGAAGATCCAGATCTCGGCCTGAATCAGGAGCTCACAGTCTGAGGGGGAGAACGTGAGCATTAGAAGCAACGGCGTGTGTGGCACAGTGGGTCTGCAAAAGGGGCACCCACCCATTCTCTTCCTGCAGTGTGTCCCCTACCAGCTGAAGTCTGGTGGGTGCACCTGATGCACCCGGCCCAGCAAGTCTCCGCCTGGAGAGCATTCTCTGCCATTGACAGTGGTCGTGACGGCTCCTGACTGAGTACCCGCTGTGCTTTGTGGCAAGCAACATACCAAGTACTTTACGTGCTTCACCGTTACAGTAGCTCAGATACCTGAGGAAACAGGTGAAACGACTTACGCAAGGGACGCAGCTGGGACATGGTAGAGCTGGGATTTATTTGACTCCAGAGCTTTGGACCATTCGACTTCCCTGGAGAGGAAGTATTAGAATAGCCAGGGGACAAGTGGTGTATGTAATGTGAAGTGCTTATCTAAGTCACAAGATTTATTTTGAAATGTCAGAACTAACAAAGCAAGGGTGTTTTGTTGCTCAAAGGCAGGGGGCATAGGTTAAAGGTTGGGAACCCCTTTCTTGCTAATGAGCCGAGCCCTCTGCTGGGTGGACTGGACGGAGCTCTTACCCTTGAGGGCAAGTTGGAGGGGAGTCACCTGCCTTTCCCTCGTCATGCGGTGGTCCTGCTATCAAGTGAAGCCTGGCAGGCTTGCAGACGGGTGTCTGAGCAGCCCGGAGCCCGGGAATCGTATTCCATATTGAGCTTCCCTTGGTGCTGAGAGGAGAGGGCCGGGGGATGTGTGTGTGTGTGGGGGGGTGCCACCATCAACCATGCGGCTTTGGTGCCTGGCCAGATGGGAAGGGGAGAACAAGCGTCCTAGGTCACAGTCAATGGAGTGTGGCAGAGAGCTCATTCACTGGACCCCCACCTCCATCATGGTCCAGTTCCCACAGTAGGCTCTGAGATGGCACTGATGGGGAAGCTGAGACTCTGGGGCTAATGTTTCTGAGGCCGCCCAGCTAGTGAGAGGGCTCGAAGACGATCAGCTCAGGCCCCTTCCACCACGCGGTGCCTGTTCTCGCGAAGCATGATTCTGAAGTCACCCTTCTTACCCCCTTCTGATTCGAATGAGTGCCCTGCCCCCGCCTCCTGGACTGAAGCAGCCTCAGCTCATCGCAGCAGCCCTGCGTCCTCCTGGTCACTTCTCTGGACCCAGTCCAGTTCCGCGATGAATCAGGGGAGCACCGCGCGCCCTGTCCTGGCTGTGACAGCCATCAGCTATTCCTGAGGCTTCCCAGGTGGCTCTAGCCGCAGTCCCAAGAAGGAAGGGGAGGAGACCCGGGCTGCAAGAGGTGCTGAACGGCGGGAGGAGGAGGGATGGGGGGACTCCTAGGAGAAGAGACCCAGAGGATTCTTGTGTCATCCGAACCTGATCGCACCGGGAACCCACAATGCCATACCTGCACCCCAGCGAACGACCTCCCTCATTCCTGAAGAAACAGCCAGGGTGCTGGCCGAGGAAGACTCTCAGCATCCTTTGCTGCCCTCCCCAGTTCACAGAGCACTTCCCCACTCAGTGCTTCCCGAGAGCCACGGTGGTGGGGGCAGGGGGCGGGAGCCTGCACAAGAAGGAGGCTTTGTAGTTGGCCGTGAGTTCAATCCTGCTCTCTGCTACAAGTGAGGAGGAGAGGTTACTAACTTGCTTCTGATGCCACAGGCAGCTGGCCGTGGAGCTGGAATGGGACCCCCATGTCCCAGGGTCTAGAAGGAGGCTTCACCAGACTGGAAGGGAGAAGCAGCATCCATAGGACTCTGGTTTGGTGCTGGTTAAAGTCCTGTTTAGGAATCTGCTTGTTTCTGTGTACTTGTAATTTGTTTGTTTTCTTTCCGTTTCTTAGTAAAGGATCTTCTTGAAAAATACTTACCTTTTTGGCTGAGCTGAAGGGGAAAAGGACTCATCTATTCATCTATACCTTGGTCCAGGCTAGAAGCTCTAGAGCCAGGTGTTGGCGCAGCCCAGAGAATTTAGCGCTGTTTGTGGTGGGCAGGATGCTGACAGCCTCTCTGGCAGGCTTGGAGCCAGGCCTAAAGTCTTCTGCCACGCTAGCCAGGGCAGGGGGTAGTAGGCTAGGCTGCTGTTGCCAGCTGTGGCTTTGTCAGCCCTAGCAGAGTGACACCATTCTGTCCTCAGAGTGACACCTGCCTCGTTCTCTGCCCCAGAGAAAGCTGTCTCCAGAGCACAGTGTAGGTTCCCAGCAGAGGGACAGAGTCAGCTGAGCCCAGCTAGACACAGATAGTGCTGTTTTGTGGGGCGGGGTCGGCCCAAGACTGAGGCTCTTTGGCACGGAAAGCACTAAAGGGGGATCTAGGCCAGCGATGGGCTGAGAAGAAATGAAGAGGCTTGCGGGCGGAACCGGAGGAGGGGCCTGCTGACATACCATCTCCTGCCCAGGAGCCTGGAGTCTGGGCTCTGGCTGTGGGCAAGTCTTCCTTTGTGTGGGCCTCAGGGTCCTTGTCTGTAAAGTGGGGATAAATCCTGCACTTGCCTCCCAGCTGGTCTGTCCGACAGGAGGCATTCCTGCCACGTTGCTGGCTTGTGACCATGACACATGAATGCGCTGGGAGGCCGTGTTAGTGGGGGCCTGACTCCGCAGTCAGTGCCGATGGTGTTGGGTATTGGTCATAACGCCGAACGTCCCAAGGGGCCTGGCCAGGCGCGAAGCCGTGTCACTTCCCCAAGCGCCGAGGAGGCTGTGCTTTCCTGATGCTACAGAGTCCATGGGTGCCTGGGGGATGCAGAACCAAACTGAGGAAAGAGGGTTTCCCTCAGAAAGGAGACGCTCCCAGGCTGCAGGCTGCTGAGGGTGGGACTGGGCTGGAAAGCTGCAGCGGGTGTGCAGGAGTAGGGCCTTGTCTCCGGGCTTGCCCAGTGGCTGCTGGCTGGAACCAGGGCTAGTCTGTGCCAAAGCTTGTTCTGGATCCCTCCTGCCTCTCTTGGCACCATCACCCTGTCTATCAGTCTCCGGGCCTCAGGTGGTTTCTTCTGGGTCCCCATTTGCCTTTTCAATTGTGGGGTTTGGCCGTGGCCTTTCTGGTCTGGGGCGTGGCCGACGGGGTGGAGCCTGGCCCTGCTCCAAGGTCACATGCAGTCTGTTCCCTCGCTAGACGGGGAGTCCCCTGAGGGCAGGGTCCAGGTGTGAACTGCCTCTGGGCGCCCACGTCCAGCGTGGAGCCTGTCATCCTTGCGTCCCAACCAGAGGGCCCAGGCCCTCCTGGCCTTGGTTGGGCTGGCAGAGTTGGCCCTCCTCCCGCACAGGTGGCGGGGGTGGGGGTGGGGGTGGGTGCCGAATCAGAGTATATGGCTCCTTCTGTCCAGCTTCCTCTTCCTGGCTGGCCCAAGGCTTGGGAACAGTGGCTGCCTTTCTGGGGCAGCCGGGGCACCTGGCCAGACTGTGCTCTGTCAGGCACTGTCAGCTCTTCAGCAAGCCCCGGTCCTCCTCTTAACCTAGAGAAGGCCCCGGGTTATTGGTGTTGTTCTTGGCGGACCACCGGGCCCCTCAGCAAACAGGGAGGCGAGTGTGCACCCGGCCTGGGCCTGTTTGTGTTGGCCTCGCCAGGCGGGGGATTAGCTCAGCTGGGCTGCTAATTGCCTCCGAAGTGCCGGCCGGGATGCTGACAAGGGCCGGGCCTCCAGGCCCCTCCTCCCCAGCAGGCACAATGCCAGGCCTGGGGGCCTGGCCCAGAAGGGCCCCCTCTCTCCCCTGTCAGCGCCTGCTTGGCCCGGACCCTTGAGATGCGGGCAGGGGGTCAGCAGGGCTGGCGGCTCAGGAAGGGATGGGGGGAGATGCCTATGAAGTCATTGCCTGGGCCAGGCCAGGCCACCCTGCCCCCCATCCCCCACATCCCCTAGACCTTCTTGAGTCAGACGCCTTCTCCTGAAGCTCAGCATTTTCTCCTTTTACTAGGGAGCTGCTGGACTCCTCTGCCCAGATGCCCTCTGGTCCCTCAGCACCTTCTTCTTTCCGGGGGTCTTCTGTGTCTGCCCTCCTGCCCTCTGCCTCTTCCTCACTCAGCCTTTCTCGGCTCCTCTCAGTTGCTCAGAACTGTATACTTCCTTCTCCTCTTCATTTTCCTGTGTTCTCTGGCTCTTTCTTGACCCAAGATCCACTTTAAACCCTGCCTCTGGTCTCCCTAAGACTTCCTTGACCACTGGCTGTCGAGAAAGAGCTGAGAAGGGAATCTGCTTTAATCACAAGCTTCCTAGAACCCTTCAGGCCTGAGTCTGAGGACATCATCAAGGATGGATCTGGACACGGCCTCTCTGCGAGCTGACCGGGCCTAGGAGTCCTGGAAACCTTCCATCCTCACAGGCGGAGCTGCTGGGCCCCACTGCCTAAGCTTCCCACAGCTTTAACATGCCCCCCTCCACTCCTGACCACCTCCTTCACCTGCCCTCCCTGTCCTAGTCCTGCTTCTCACCCTCGTTGGGACCTCAATCCAGCCTCTCCTACTGGGGCCCAGGGACAGCTTTACCACTGCTTGACTGCTCCCTGGGTGTCCCTATCCTTTGGCTCCTCTCTTTCCTGCCTGGGGGTCTCTGCCCTGAGCCAGCCGCCGGCTTCTGAGCTCAGTCAGGGACGGGGCCAAAGCAGGACCACGGCCTTGGGACACCTGCCTTCAACGCCTGGCCTCATTCACAGTCTGCTCTCCTCCTCGTCTCATCCTCTGTCTGACTCCCTCAGTCTTAGAGCTACCTTAACTGCCCACGACATTCCTGAAAAGGGAATAATGATCTTTATAGTAGCAGCTGTCATTTGTTGAACTTTACAACAAATGTCGTATTTGACATCCCCAAGATGGTTTATTTGACATCCCCAAGAAATAGGTTCTATCGTTATTTAGTCCTATATGATGAATGAAGTTGGGGCAGGGGGAACAGCCCTATATTACAAATGAAGAAAATGAGTTCCAGAGAGGGACTATGAGTTGTTCAAGGTTCCATGTAGTGAAGAAGTGGCAGTGCTGGCATTCCAACCCAGGCCCCTTGGATGGCAAAGCCTGGGTCCTTTTCCCGCTTTTAGAGAGTCCTTGGGCAGGGACATCTCCACCGCTTTGCTCCACCATCTTGGACCCTCTGTATCAGCAAGGATTTGACCACGATTTGAGGATGTGTCCTGTTCTGGACCCAATCCCTTCCCCCAGTCCTTCACCAATTTGTGTGTAGCCCTGCTATCCTGAAAGCACTTTGCTTTGGCCCTTTTATACCCCACTAAATGTTTGGAAAGCCAAGCACATAGTAGCCTCACTGTTTTCCATGCTGGTGTGGATTTGTGCAGCAAATCCACACCAGGGTGGGGATGAGGGTGGAGGACCATGGCCCCCTTGGTAAGGATGAGGACTTCATCCACTGGACTTGGGTTCCTGAGAGGCCACCTTGGGCCTCGCCCCAGCTGTGACAGAGTTCTGTGGACTTTTCCATCCAGACTCCTCATCCTGACTTGGAGTTTACTTTTAGCCATGGGCCTTGAATACTTGTGTCCTTAGGCAGGAACTAACTTCTTTTCCATTTGTCCCCCACCTCCTCAATCCCTACCACTTTACCAAACCCTCCTCTGTCCATTGTATCTGTCCCTCCTTTTCACATCAATGCCCAAGAAGGGTTCTGAGACCTTGGATCAGGCCAAGGTTTGAACAGTTGATCATGGCTCGGTGAAATGCAGATACAGCCTCTGAATGTTAAAGGTGAATTCCAGATAGCAGGCCAGTAGGTCCTTAGAGCCATCCAATCACTGACTCAGGAGAGGGAGCAAAGAGGGTCCCCATATATAGAATTGGCTACTGTGTATCTGCTTTTCCCACGTCCTTCCCCAAGTCTCTCTGGTCCTTCTACCAAAAAAAAAAAGTCACTGCCACAATTGCGAGATAAAGAAATAATCATTTTATCGTGCACCAGACTATTTCATGAGGATGTCACAAAGGCAAGGAGCCTAGTATAAAAGTCAGGGCATGGGGCGGGGGCAGCAGGGGGTAGCAGCATCCAGAGCTGGGACTCGTCCAGCCCGAGGCCTCAGAGGACACCTTGCCTTGTGATCGGACTAGTGGGGAGGGTTTCGGGCAGGGCTTGGACCCTCTGGCCTGCCTCCAGAGTGAGTGACTGTCTCAGTCCTGTGCTGGTTCCTCTTTATTTGGACAGTCTGGAGTGGGATGTGTCCAACGAAGCTCCATTTTTCTGCAGCCGTGGAGCCCTTTGGGGTGCTGGTGGCAGCAGTGGTAGGGGCTGGGCAGAGGTTGCTAGAATCTAGTCTGCTTCACTGAGGCTACACCCTTCGAAAGCCACAGGAGGATCAGCTTTGAGGAGCCCCCTGGTAGGTGGAAAGGTGAAGCCTGTGAACAAGCACAGACCCTGTGCCTTCCTGGGGCAGTGCACATCATACCGGCATCCAACCGGAATCTACTATGCCCCTGCCTCTGAGGACAGGACCTGGGGTGGGGGAGGGGTCTTCACCGCTTCCTTTGTGTGGGTCTGGCCCGTGCCAGTGAGGGATAGTGTTTTTCCCTGGCGCTGAGCAGACAGCTGAGCAGAGCCCGCCAGAGGAGCAGTGAGCCCAGCTGGGCAGCTAACCGTGGGGACACTGAATCAGCTCAGCTTTCATCCACATCAGAGCCTGCCTGCCCCAAGATTATCCCTAAGTTTGAATGTGGGTCCAGCATCTCACTTGGTTTTGGCCTTCTTCTCGGATGGACACTGAGCAGAGAGCTTGGCTAGGGGCCAAGGGTGTTGACCCTGTCTTCGTGAGGGAGCCAACACCAGGAGGCACAAACCTCCAGGCCCGGAGAAGCGAGTCTAACAGGCCAGAGCCTGTATTGTGGATCTGGGGCTTTGAATTCAGATACTGAATCTTGGAGCCAACAACTGGGAGTCTGAGAACCTGCAAGGGGGAATCCTGAACCCCAAGACCGCAAACCAGGAGCAGAAAGCCTCCATGTCGGGGCAGCTTGGAGAGCGGGCTGGGAGTGAGGTCCCCAGGGGGTCAGGAGCCCACCTGAGAAGCGGCTGGGTCAGGCCGGGGCTGGCCATGTGCAGGCCCTGCCCACAGAAGTCTGGGCTGGGCTCCTGATGGCCTGACAGGGGCACAGGGCCAGGCCTAGGCTGTGGGGCTGGCTCTGAGGGCGCTGCTTCAGACCCCGCGGCACCTGGGAGCAGGGGTGCCTCCGTGCTGAGACCTCGCTTTGTCAGCCTGGCTGCTGGCCCCCGCTTCCCTCTGAGCCGACTCTGCCCTCCCTGGGGAACCACGTGGGCTCCAGCTCGGCCTGTGGTCTGTGGCTCCTGCTGCTGGAGTCCCGTCCCCAAGTCTCAGACCCAAGGGGGCCCTACAGTCTCTGGGACTTTGGGAACAGGCCCCCAGGAGGAGGCTTGGCTGGAGGGCTGTTCTGGCTCCGTGTCCGCATCTATGGGTCCTGGACCCAGCCGAGCCTTGCCCTTCGTCCTGTGAAACGAGCACAAGCGTGCGTCCCTGTCTGGTTGGCCTCCCAGGACTGTCACGGTCGTCCAGTGAGACGGCCCAGGACAGGGCCTAGAACAGTGTTTGCTCAACAGATTTGGTTAAGAGAGTGAAATGAGAGTCGAGTGAGGGCTTTTGCACATGGCCCTTTCCCGTGTATGACTAACGTTCTTAGTTTCACGGAGGAGCAGCCCTGTGAAGAGTAACCGTGAAGGCCGAGCTGGGGTCTCCGATCCAGGCTGCAGCTGTACTCCTGTCTGGGAGGGACCGGGGGAACTGGGGGGAGTGGGGGGCGTCTCCCTCTCTGAGGGCTCTCTGAGGGTCGGGGTGCTGCAGCCTGCACTGGTCCTGGCCTCATCTGCTGCTCTTGCCTGGAGGGGCCTACAGAGATTGAACCGCCGGCTGCCCATGGAGACCTGGTGTGTCTACCCACTCCTTTTCCAGGGGGCTTGAGAGATGATGAGGCCGAAGCTGCCAGGGGCCCCCGTGTAAGTGGGGGGGGGGGTGCGGCTGCCATCTAGATGGCACCGTTCCCCTGCCACCCGTCTCCCTGGACGGCAGGGTCAGTCGGCACGGGTGGCTGGGACACTCTTCGTTACCCACCTGAAGTCCGCAAGTAGAAAAACGGGTACAGATAACAAGTGAGTGGTCAGCAGTGGCCACATGTGGACAGCCGGAGGCACGCGCAAAATCCCTTTGGTCAGTGGCAGCCACAAAGGCCCCGGTTTCAGGGCTGCCCCAGGGTCGGTGCCCTTGGGGCCGCCCGCCCGGTTCGGGCAATAAATAACAGGAGGGACCCAAAAACCAAACCAAACCAAAAAATAACAACCAGTATCTTTTGGGGCGGGTGGCGGCTGGCAGGGGGGACTGTTTAAATTATCGGCCTTCCCCGGGGCCACAAGGCGGTCGCTGGGCGCCAGGCCGGGCGGCGGTCACCGGCACGTGTGCAGCTCCACCAGCCGCTGGCACTGCCGGCATTTGACGAAGCAGCACCAGTGGAACTTGCAGCTGCAGCGCTCAGCCAGCTCCACCTGCGCCGTGTGGAAGCCGCGGCCGCAGCACAGCAGCTCGCAGCCGTCGATGGCCTTGGACGTCTTGTTGCACGTGCGGCCCCGCGTGCCCAGCACGCCGCTGCGCACGTCCTGCTCGCAGAAGTCCGGGCTGGGCTCCAGGTACACCAGGTCCTCATCCGTGTGCGGCTTGAACTGCGCGTTGCGCGGCACGAGGGCCCTGGAGGAGCCCACGCGGCGGGGCTCCACCTCCGTGGCGCCGTCGAACTTCTCCTTCAGGGCGTGGCCCACCTGGCGGAAGGGCGGCACGGCTCGCCAGCACGTCTTTACCTCGCAGGAGCCCGACACCCCGTGGCACTTGCACTCCACCCGCATGTGTGTCAGGATGGCCTGCGGGGGAGGGGAGGGGAGAGGGGCGGTCAGGCGCTGTGGGGGAGGGGCGGGGAGGGGGAGGGGAGAGGGGCCGCCGGGGTGGGGCGTGGACCGCGGAAGGGGGCGGGCGAGGTTGGGGTGCCGCCGCGTGGGAGAAAGATTTAGGGGGGGGGCTCTTCCTCTGTCTTAAGCCCCTTCTGTATGCCACAGGAGCTGCTCAGCTAAGCGGGGAACAGTCCAAGATACTGTCCTTGGCGTCGGGGCCGCTTGGGGTTGATGGAGGAGGGACCTTTCAAAGGGCAGTGTCGGTGGAAACAGTGACAGCTGATGTGCGGGGGTGGGGGGTTGGGACAGGGCTGCTGCACCAGTCACTCCGGGAACCTTGAGGAGTAGGCACTGAGATGGCAGACGGGGTCACAGTCAAGCCCCCGGTCCTGGCAGGGGCGCAGAGCCAGGGGTGGGGGCTGTGTGTGTGATGGGGGGATGGAGACACACGCCTGTGTGCACATACGCGTGTGGATGGCCCTCACACCTCCGTGAGGCCTGCTCACCTGTCTGCCCTCTCTCTGCACCCCGCGCCCCACAGGAGGGGCCTGGCAGGGAGCGTTTGGGGACCTTGCCGAGCCTGTCCTTCCCTGGCGGGGAGGGGGGCCCACGCTACCTTCCTGCCGGCCTCGTTGTTGTGGAGGTTCATGAGGGCTCGGCTGGACGAGGCCCCCTTGCTCCTCTCGCGGACGTCCACGAATGATTGGGAGAAGGCCACGCCGTAGGCGATGTTATCCGAGCATCCTGACCACTGAAAGCCTGGGTGGGTGGCGGGGGGTGGGGGGGGGGTCACCCAAGACCACGGGTGAGTGAGGGCCTGGCCCAGGCGCCCCATCCACCCCCTACCCCGGCCACCCACATACGCCCTCCCCAGCGCCTCCACTCACCCTGCGGGCTGACCCCATGCACGGTCCGGTCACAGCCACACTTCTCCAGCTCCCCACTGCTGCACGCCCGCGTCACCGCAAAGGCCACACCTGCCGAAGAGATGGCGTACACGAAGGCCGCCTCCCGAGTCCCTGTGGGAGGCAGAGGGGGGCAGGGCTGGGTCCCAGCGCTCCTCCTGCCCAGCACCCTCCTTTATAGAGGGGAGGGGGAGATGGGACCCTCCTGGACGATGGCGGCCAGGGAGACAGACAGCAAGGCAGCAACTCTGTGGAGCCACGTGTCAGGCTGAGCTGACACTCTCAGCACATCGGCGGCCGGGCACATCAACACCCGCCGGGCACTGTTCTGTGGTCTTCACATGCGCCGGGCATTTGTCTGCCCCACACCCGTCAGGTGAGTACACCTATCATCCCCATTTTCAGAGAGATGAGCCAGCTTGTTTCAAGCCTCACAGCTCGTGGTTGAGTGGTACCGGTCCAGCTTCAGTGCTCTGAGCCAGATCCTGTTCTCACGGCCTCTCCGGGAGATGAGTGATGCTAGGCTGGGAGAGGTGAATTAACATACCAAGATTGCAGGAGACCCAGGCTGGGCCTGTCTGCCTGGCTCTTCCTGTGCCTCTTCTAAAGTCTCCGAGAGGGTCCCCCACCCTGCGAAGCTGTTCTAGCCCCTCCCTGCTGAGGCTGGGCCCATTTCTGAGACCACCTTGCTCCCTTAGACCTTTGAGGGTAAATGGCAATAACAACGGTCCCACTGCTTACCAGGCAGGACCACTGCCAGTGAGGGGGTGCCCTCTACCTCCGGAGAGCTGCCCCTTTCGCAGATGGCCCGGTGCGGGTTTGGGGAGGGGGAAATGGGTCCCAGTCGCCGGTCAGGAAGTGACAGAACCAGGACCCAAGCTCCGGTCCATCCGCCTCGCTCCCTGTCTCTTCCCTTCGGCCCCCTGACTTCTTGGTGGTCCTATTTTGGTGTCTGCCCGGTCTCTCGCCTGAATGGGTGTTTTTATCCTCCTAGGAACTGTGCCTCAGGGGGTGTAGCTGCCGTGCAGGCTCTTTCTGGGGGTGGGGGTGGTGGGAGAGGGGTATATCTCTGTGTGTGTGTGTGTGTGTGTGTGTGTAACGTGTGTGCACACAGCTGGCTGGGTGTGTGACCAGACGGGCCCTGCACCTCTCCTGGGCCCTGTGAGGGCCTCTGTGTGCCCGTGACTGTCCCTCTGTCTCTTGCTGGAGTGTCTGTGTCCGCAGGAGCGGAGGGGGCAGGCTTTGGGCTCGTGGTTGGCAATTACCTCTGCGACACCCAGGCCTGTGCTCCTGGCTGCCCCGGGGAGCAGTCGCCGTGGTCAGGCGGAAACAATCACCTCCTGTGTGCCCGCGTCTGTGGGCAGGGGTGGGGGGCAGCCCCGGCCCCCGTGGCACAGGACGCCCTGTTCTCAGTCTGGCCCTCGAGCGAGGGATCGTGCCCGCCGCCCACTCCCCATGGCCTGCCCGCTACCGTGGTCTGGCCACTCTGGGCTAGCGTGAGGGGGCTTGGCCAGAGCCACGGGGGCCTTGACAGCCTGAGACGGAATCCTCTCCAAGTTAATCGAGGTTAATAGCAGGATCATGTTGGTTGGTTTTGTGCTGTGGCCGCCCAAAGAGAGACGACTTTAGTTTCTGGTATTTCTGGTATTTCCAGGCCTGAACCAGCACAAATCTTTGCCCCAAAGACCAAGGGGGAAGGGAAGGCAGGAGGTAGGGTGGAAGGGACTGGCAGGGTGGCCCCAGCTCCTGGCCGGGCGCGGTCCTGTCTCCTCTGCTTCTCTGGGCCCTCAGGCAGCCCCTAGCCTGCCCCAAGCTCTGGGCCTACCCTCTCCCCTGCATGCTAGTCGCCTTGGGTGTAGGGTGCCCTGTGAGGTGGTCAGGGAGACCCCCGCCTCATCCCCAACCAACACCCATCTGCCAGAACTCCAGGCCCCCTTGTTCCGGCCTTGGTAGCAAGGGCACTACTGCTTGGGTGGAACAGAAGAGGTTCTGGAATGAAGATAATAGCATGAGCTGAAGCTTAGAGAGAGCTCACTCTGTGCTGGGCGCTGTCTGAGCACAACAACCCCATGAAGTAGAGACTTTTGCTCCCCATTTTACAGATGAGGAAACTGAGGCACGGAAGGGCGAGGCGACTGGTCCAAGGACACCCAGCCAGGAAGCGGGGGAGCCAGAATTCAGACTCGGCCAGCCTGGCTCCAGTGTTTCAACCTTGACACGGTCCTGCCCCTCAGAGGAGCCCAGAGTCCTCGGGCATAAACAGCCCATCTCATCTCACCTCCGTTTACGAAGCTGTGAGCTGTGGGACCTGTCCAGTTCCCTCATGGGTTCTTCCTGGGGGGATGGTGAGCAGTGCTCAGCACAGGAGCCCCCCCTCTCGCCCCCAAGGCCTGGAGGATGTGATCGAGCCGCTGTGTCCTGAGAGCTGATGGCAGCTGTGGCGGCCTTTTCTGAGCGGCCCTGAGTCCCCGTCCCTTGACTCCAGCGCTGTGGCTCCTCCCAGCTCCTCCCCTGTGTCCTGGCTGGAGCCTTGCTCACCCTTGGGACACCCGGCAGAGACCGCTGAGACACAGGACAGGACTGCGGTGCAGCGGTGAGGGCCGCCGAGGGGAGCTCCCCAGCGCCCTGGTAGATAACTGGTCTGAGGGTTTGCGCGTGCCAGCTGCAGGGGGAGGACAGTCCTGGCTTTGTCCTCCTGGGATGGCAGAACCAGCGAGGGGAAGGCAGAGCACTCGAGAGGGCTAGCAGCTGCTCGCAGCTCCTGCCGTTTCCATAAAGCCGTTTGCTCCGTTCCACATCCAGCCCCTTTCTTCCTGCTCTTTCCTGTACCTCCTTCCCTGGCTCCAAGGGTCTCAATCCTGAGCGTCCTCTGGGTCCCACCTCACTGCCCTCTTTTCCAAGGAGCGAAGGCTGCCTGCAGCTGGGAAATTCAGAGTTGTCCTCGGGATCCAGGGATAACTACCCTTTCCAAGGGCCTCCCACGTGCCAGGGCCTGTCCATGTGCTCATGATGACTTGAGCCACCCAGCTATCTCCAGCTCTGCTCCTGGAGGGAAAAATGAGGCTGGGTGGCTTATCCAGGGTCCTTCAGTCAGCCAGAGGACAAGCAGGAACCAGGGCCTGTGTGTTCGAGCACGTCACGCGCACTGTCTCCCCAGATGTTGGAAGGAGGACGTTGGAGCAGGAAGGAGTGTTTGGAAGAGAGGCTGAGTTGGGCTGGAGAGGAAACCGCGGGCATGGGGATCCCCCGGGGCGCCAGGCAGGTGTCCTGTGGCACTGTCATTCCGAGCATAACTCACATGTTTCCGAAGCGCGCCCAGCGGGAGTCCTAGGGAGGAGGGGCAGGGCAGGCTGGCCTCCGAGAGAGTCCTGACCTTGGGTGTCTCCCCATCCCTGCTCCTTAGTCTGCCTGTCCAATTCCTTTGCTATCTTGTTGGCAAAAGCGGATTTTTTTTTCTTGAAACCTCCTCCAGGAAGCCTCTTTGGATTTACAACACAGTGTAGGACCGGGGAAAGAGTAAAGGCGCTGGAGCTGGACAGAGCCATGTCGTGCCCTTTTCCAGTTCTAACATGGGGAAGATAACGCTGCCCCAGGAGGCCAGGCCCTGGCGCTTCCTCCCACCCCCTATCACGGAGTCCCGGGACCCCGGGTGCCCTCGCTGGCTGGCTCTCCACTCTGACTGTTTCGGCTTCTGAGTGTCTTGTGTGGCTTGTCTGCAGCCAGATGGGAAGCTCCAGGGGCCACACTATCCCTCACCGCCTCCCAGTACAGAGCTGGCAATGACAGGCCTTTCTCAGCTCCCTGGGAGTGGAAAGGGGTTATTGGGAGGAGCGTGGATGCTCAGCCAGGCAGGCCTGAGGTCTCGGCCCTAGATGTGAGATTTCGGTTTTCGTGTCCAAAGAATGGGGCTGACATCGTCCTGACCTCTTCAGGTGGGTCTGGAAATCTACTGACGTCAAACACAGGAAATGCTTAGTCACTGGCCCAGAGTACGAGCTTGAGACAATAGCTACTGTGAATGTTACTGTTGGGTGAAATTAGTGCCGTTTTATTCATTTACTAACAAGTATCAGTAGAGCAGTTATATCCCGAGGGCCACTTGTCCTTATATTGACCACTGGGCCAAAAGCTTCCTTAGGTGGAGACACCGCCTCCTTCACCTGATGGTTACCTGCTGTGAGCCAGGCCCTATGCCAGCACCAGGGAGGCCCAGAGGAACCTGTCCCCAAGGAACCCCTAGTGCGGAGTATCTCCGGGGTACCCCCTCCCTAGGCCTCCTGTGACTTATCTGATGGCACCAAAGGCTGGTTCGAGAGGTCCCCAGGAGACAGGCGTGTCGTCGCCTTCTCTGGTCCAACGTGGTGGCAACATTGAGGACGAAGGTGACAGCACAGGTGTCAGTGAGTCGCAGCCCAGAGAAGCATCTGCTCCCCACCTCCGGCCTGATGCTGCCTCCAGGAAGAGGCACCGGGACTTCCCTGGAGGTCCAGTGGCTAAGACTCTGAGCTCCCGATGCAGGGAGCATGGGTTTGACCCCTGGTCAGGGAACTAGATCCCACATGATGCAGCTAAGACCCGGCACAACCAAATAAATATTAAAAAAAAAAAAGATGCCCTGAGGTTTGAACTCGGGGACAAGAAAGACAGCCTGGGCTGAAGCTTCACTTGGCTACAACTCATCACCTGTCCAGGTGGCAGCCAGGCCCTGACAGGGCCGCAGACCTCAGGGAGCCCGCTCTCTCGGGACAGGGGTGCGGTGGGGCTCACAGAGTGGGGTGCAAAGAGGCGGGGGGGGGGCGCCCAGCACCCGCCACAGAGGGAAGGAGCTGGCGTCTTCCCCACCTTTCCGCATCCTGCTTGGGCCAGCCCTGCTCAGAGACCCCCGCCCATCCTGTTCACAGTGACCCTGAACTTTCACCAGACCTCACGGCCTCTCCCTCCCTGCTCAGGCCCTGGGCTTTCGTCATTCCTTCCACAAATGTTTATCAGTTTCGTGCGCAGATGCTGCCCCAGGCGTGGGGATCTGGCAGTGACCAGACCGCACAGAGGCCATCCCACATCTGGCCCTGAGTGCCTGCCCCGCCAAGAACCCCCGGCTGCCCCATTCCTGGCTGCCCCCCGCCCCCTGCCAACTTCACCAAACTTCTGGCGTAGTCTCAGCCTAGAGCGCGTGGTTTGGCCCTGCCTCACACACTGTCCTCATGGGTCACCAGTGTCACCATCCGTCTTGCCTCTGTAGGCCAGGAGCGGAGGGGGGCCCACTGCCTGGGGTTGGAGGGGGTGCAGGGTTAGAGCAGTGCCGCCTTGGGCAGCGCTGGCGGGAAGAGCCGTCCCCACCCCCGGGAGTCATTCAGGCATTTGGAGACATCACCTCTGAATCCTGATGGGAAGCCTGGGGTTGCCCCCTCACCCCCTTTCCAAGGGATATGCCGCTGAAGCTCGGACAGGGGATGACCTTGCCCAGGGTCTCATGCCTGGCTCAGGTCTGGATCTGGGTGAGTTGCACCCTCTGCCTGCTGCACCTCCTTTCTCAGCTATAACGTGGGAATAAAACTAACACACTTGGAGCTGTCCTGAGGGTGGCTGGCCGTGAGGCAGTGCCCTCCACAAATGGGGCTCCTCTTCTCCTCCAAGTATGGCCTGGCTCCTAGAGGGATCTGTGACCTATTACCTTTCCAGGTCTGAGGTCATGACCCCAGCCAGGCAGCTCATGAATTTGGGAACCGGCCAAGCTCCCTGACCCCAAAACCTGGGAACTGTAAGAGACGCCTGCCCAGGCCAGTGCTGCCCCCAAAATTACAGCATCTGGTGATGATGGGTGGCTTTTCTGGGGCCAAGGTCCACCCTAGATGGTGACGTCCTATGAGTGAGCGAGGGGAGGGTCCCACTGACAGGTGAGGACACCGAGGCTCAGAGGGCGGTCCCTCCCCCAAGGTCGTGCTGCCCACGCTCTTTCCCCAGAGTCTCATCAACCCTGGGAGGGACAGGTCCCTTTTCTTGTTCAGTGGGGATAGAGTAAGGCTTTCCCAGGAGGCATTTTACTAGGGAAGAAAATGGAAAATGCAACAGTGAGGAGATGGATGGGTGGGAAGAGCTCAGACTCCTCCAAAACATGATGGCCCTGACCTGGTGTGATGGCCTGGTATATCGGACTGGTGAGTGCCTGCCCTGACTCAGCCCTGAGGAGACTGGACGCTGGACCGAGTCACTTGGACTTTTAGTCCCGAGCAGCCTCCAGCCAAACCTGGTTGAGTGTCGGCGTCTCCCTGAGCTTGCTTGGGAGGGTCAGGCCCCCTCCCTGGTTCCTGGCGCAGACACAGGTGAGGAAAGCACATCTCAGCCGGGTTCCTCACTTGCTTCAGGCTGCACCGATCCACGCCTCCCCTCCTCTGCCCCTTGAGTCCATGCCCTGACTTGCTCTCTGCCATTGGATGGCATCCATCGACTGTATCCTCCATGCCAGGCTCGGCCATGTGCTGGGAAGCCAGTAAATGAGACATCTGTCTTGCCTTGAAAGAGTTCTAGGTTTAGGGATGGGGGGGGTGGGGGTCGGGTGGGGGAGAAAGCCAGCACAGGTCAGTGTGAAAGGTGTACTGAAAACCGTGTGGGCACACATGGTGTAGACAGGAGTGTGTGTGTGTGTGTGTGTGTGTGTGTGTGTGTGTGTATTAAGGGAGTGAGAGAAGGAGAGAGAGAGAGAAATTGATGCATCAAATGGGTTAAAATGTAAATAGCTGGTGAATCTAGGTACAGAGGCGATGGCAATTCTTCATAGGAAAACCAGAACCCATACATTCAGAGAACAAATTGGTGCCAGAGGCAGAAGCAGGAGGTGAAGGAGGGCAAAATGGGTGAAGGGGGTCAAAAAATACCAACTTCTAGTTATAAAAATAAATGCATCATGAGGACGTGATGTCCAGTGTAGTGACTGTAGATAGTAATATTGTACATCATGTTTAAAAGTGGATGAGAAAGGAGATCTTAAAAGTTCTCACCACAAGAAAAAAAAGTCTACATCTGTGTAGTGATGGATGTTAACTAGACTTTCTGTAGTGATCACTTTGTAATATATACATATTATTGAAGCATTATATTATACCCTGAAACTAATATAATGCATGTTAATTATTCCTCAGTTAAAAAAAAATAGGAAGATGAAAGCTGACTGAATAAACCCGTCACATAGAAATCTTTTCATAAAGTGTGTTTGGGGGGACTCCCCTGGTGGTCCAGTGGTTAAGACTTCAGCTTCCAGTGCGGGAGTCATGGGTTCAATCCTTGGTTGGGGAGCTAAAATCCTACATGCCTCAGGGCAGCCCAAGATCCAGAGCAATAGAAGCAATATTGTAATAAACTCAATGAAGACTTAAAAAACGGCCCATATCAGAAAAAAGTCGTAAAAAAAAAAAGAATATATGAGAATTCCTTGTACTACTGTTGCAAATTTTCTCTAAGTTTGAAATTAAATCAAAAAACAATTACCAAAAAAGGGGGGAAGAAACACCCCAGAATGAACAAAGAGCTCTGGGGCCCCGAGGAACAAAGCAACGCCCCTGCCTGCAGGAGCTGGGAAGACTGGAGGAGGGAGAAAGACAAAGACGGTGGAGAAAGAGGACGGGGTGTCTGGATGGAGGGAACAGCATATGCAAAGGCACGGGGCTATGAGAGGGCCTGGCGCGTGAAACCCTGCCCATCTGTTCACCAACCCACCTGGGACACAGAACACCTATTGTGTGCCAGGGGCTTCCCAGGCCCAGGGCCTGCTGCTGAGCCTGAGCAGACAGACAGACACCCTGGTCCCGGGAGGGCCTCGGCTCCCCGGCTGCGCCCTGGGGCTCTGCTCCTTCCACGAAGCAGCAATGTTCAGTTGGGCCAAGCACGATCGTGCCTTTTTTGGCCCCTGCCAGCTCTCAGGAGAAAAGCTTCCAAATTTCTATCGCAGTCGGTTTCCAACAACATCTAAATGGTTTGCCACAAGCCCGGCAGTGCCAGCCTTCCAGGACTGCAGGTGCCAAGACAAAGGTTGGCCCAGGAACACCCTCCTGCTGCCCGGGCACATCAAGGGGCCCGTGGACGGTCCGTGACCCAGAGTGTCAGTTTCACACTCAGGAAGTGGTAGAAAAAGAGGAAGCTGGTTCACAGCGCGCCCTGGAGGACAGCAGCTTGACCCGGTGCCCTCCTGGGGAGTCTTCCAGTTGCCTGGAACGTTCTCTATGCCCTGGCCCACCTTCCTCTGGCTTGAAAGCCTTCTCATGCTCCTGGTATCATCCGAGGGCCCACCTCCTCGGGGAAGCTCTCCCCCTGAGCACCTGCCCTGGCTGGGGCCAGGTCCACCCCGGGCTCCTGAGGCTCCTGTGTCCCCTCACTGTGGGTAAGACAGCGCAACTTGGAGCTGGACCGCGTGGGCTCAAGGCCTGGCTCAGCCGCTTTTATCTCTGACCGTAAGCACATGACTTAGCCTCTGGGTGCCGTAGTTTCTCATTTGCAAGATGGAAGCCTATCTCAAGGGGCCAGATGAGTTCGTATCACTTAAAACAGGTCAACAGTTTTTGGTCCCTTGCTGGTGCATCGGGTGTGAGGGCCACTGCCACAGCTGGGCTGTCAGCATTGCCTTGACCTGAGCCCGGGAGGACGGGATCCGGGTGGTGTTCTTTCCGGGGTCTCAGAGCTGGGCATGGTCAGGTTCCCAATAGCGTTTGTCAAAGGTACTGAGGAACAAGGCGGTCTTGCCTAAGGCAGGCTGAGCTCTGAGGTAAAAACAGCGTGGGGCTGGAGGTCTGGAGGCCCCTGGATCTGATTTCTGATTCTGCTATTCACCCTCTGAGGAGCTCCAGGCAGCTGCATCCTTTCCCCTGCCCAGGCCTTGGATTCTAACTCTGAAACGGGATGATGACCCCAGGACTGAAGATGCTGCCCGGAGTATTGCGCTACAGTGTCAGTGAACGAAGGCCCTCCTGCCTCTGACCCCCGCCTCCGCTGTGTTCTGCTCAATCCCGGCCCTCCACCTGCCATCCTGTGATGAGTGATGGACCGGTCAAGCTACTCTCAAGAACGTGACGCCCCTCCCCGCCTGCCCGCCCTCCCCAGGAGACGGCACCCCCGCGAGCCCCGCCCTCACCTTGCGTCACCACCTTGCCGAAGACCGGCAGCGAGTCGAGCGTGGAGCAGTTCCAGCGCCGGTTCCGGAACTGGTACTGGCACTCCTCGATGGCGAGCTGGGCGCCGCGGCGCACCGAGTCCATCACCTCTAGGTTCCGCTTGCACATCTGCACTTGCCTCTGGATCAGGCCCTTCAGCTTCTCGCACGTCTCCTCCTCGGAGATGCTTCCCACCGATGACAGCTTGGCTAGGTACCTGGGGAGAGGGCGTGGGTGGGGGTGGGACACCAGGCAGAGCGCCTCCCCTCCTCCTTCCACGCCCAGGCTGAAGCCCCCCCACCACCCCCCACCCCCCAGCCCCGCCCAGGGCTCTGGGAGCCAGTTTGTCCCAGCGATGAGTCCCTGGAGGAGGTGGGCTTCTCTCTGGATTCAGGGACAGCCCTCCTGCTTGGCTCCCAGAGGGGCGGAAGTGGGGAAGTGCTATCTTGTACAAAGCTTTCATGCCGGCTGGAGAGCCGGGGGAGCCCTAGGAGAGCCACTGACAGAGACCCCGTGGGGTCCCTCCCTGCCTGGGGGGCCCCTGGGCGACTGGTATCTGGTCCCCGATGTTACACCAGACCTTCTCCACTCCAAGCCCTGCATGTCGAGATGCCCTCTGTCTGGGAGCCTTGGAGCCACTGTCTAGTCTGGTGTGTCTCTTTCCCTCATCCCCAGGCAGGGACCCCCACGACTTAAGCCCACCTTCTGGCTACAAAGGCCGCGATCCTCATTGCCAGTCATTTCCCAGGGCCCCCCGGGCAGAGACCAGCATCACAGCGGTAGCACTTAGGAGAATGTGTGCAGTGAGGATGGGGGG
This sequence comes from Muntiacus reevesi, assembly GCF_963930625.1. Taxonomy (NCBI): domain Eukaryota; kingdom Metazoa; phylum Chordata; class Mammalia; order Artiodactyla; family Cervidae; genus Muntiacus; species Muntiacus reevesi. The sequence continues at coordinate 107,254,990 of NC_089251.1, forward strand.
CTGGGGACGGGCATGAGGGAGTGTGAGCTTTGAAAACAGAAGTGTGCCAGGCTTCCCGCCCAGCCTCTGGATTCCTTACCGCCCAGGGATGAGGCACCAGCACTTGCCCCACCTCACAGGGTTGGAAGGGGATCTCAGGCCAGATAACACGGCTTTCTGTCACGGCACCCTGGGAGCAGGCGCATGTGAGAGGGGGCTTCGTTGCGTCCATTTCAGCGGAGGACAGACAGAGCATTGCTGTTTTGTTTTTGTAATCTTTTGAGCACACCACATGCCATGTAGGATCTTAGTTCCCCAACCAGGGATCAAACCCACTTCACCCCCAATCTATGAGCTGACAATTACTGTGCCCATTTTATGGACTCCAACATAAAGGCTAGGAGGGTGACATGCCCAAGGGGATCCAGGTAGCAAGTGAAAGAGCCAAGCCTCAGACCCCCTCCGACCCCACGGGCCTTTCCCCTGCCTGTCCTCCTCCGTGAGGGCCCGGAGGGCTCTGCTCTGGTTAATGACGATGACTTTGTGATCTGGGCCAGGATGCAAGGGGCCCCAGAGCAAGATACAAGAACGCTCACTGGGGTGGGAGCAGAGCTGGGGCAAGACCCTGTGAGGAAGAAGAGTGGTTTCTCTCTCGAGGGAAGGGTGTGCACTCACTGAGCACCTAAGTGTCAGGTAGTATTTCAAAGCAGGGAGGTGGCCGTCGCAGTCACCCAACTTGTAAGGAAGAGCAGACCTGCATCGGAGTCTGGGTCTGGATGACCCTGAGGCTTGTGCTCCAAACTCTGCCCCTCAACCTGCCCCCAGCCACCCATCCCAGCATCCTTGGCTGAGGCTAGTGCACATAGTAGGCGCACAAGTAGCAGTCTGATGGTGGAAGAAGAGCCGAGTGGTGACTCTGGAAAGCCTTTTCTTCCCCTGCCTCTCTTTCTGCCTCTTCAGTGGGAGGTGCACCTGGCTCCTCCCAGGTTCTTGGAGGTGCAGCAGAGCGCACAGAATCACAGCCTTTGGGAATGAGACAGATGGTCTGGTCCAGACTCCTTACCTTACTGGTAAGCTCAGAAAAGGAAAGGGCCCTTCCCACCAACTTCCCACAGGAGACTCAGACCCCTGCTCTACCTACCCTCAGCCTCAGCCCCAACCTCACGGATCCGGGGCTCTGAATATAAAGAGAGGAGGTGCCCCACTGCACCAGACTCCACAGTGAAACAGCCCAGCAACCCAGGTCTCCTTGATGTGAGAGCAGTGGTTCTCCAGGGGTGGAGGTGAAGATGCTGGTACGTCTCACAAGGGAAGCTGCACAGATTTCTATCAGAAGAAGGATAAAGGGGGAAGGTCGCCACTCTCTGGGACTCAGTTTCCCCACCTGTAATGTGAGGGGGAGACTGACCACCAGTTGTGGCCAAGTCAAGGAACTGTAGTCGGGAACTACAGGGATTTTGGATGTGAAAGAGGGTCTGACCCGGGGCTTCAGACGATGGGGTGTGAACTTGACATCTGTTTGCCGAGTGAAGGAATGAATAAATGCATGGTACCCAGAGAGAAAATCACACAGAAATCCTAGTAAGACATGGGAGATTTTTTATAACAATGGCAATGAGAATAACTAATTTGAAGGCTGAGTGGCAAAGAACAGATGCTTTCGAATTGTGGTGCTGGAGAAGACTCTTGAGAGTCTCTTGGACTGCAAGAAGATCAAACCAGTCAATCCTAAAAAAGAAAACCAACCCTGAATATTCATTGGAAGGACTGATGCTGAAGCCAAAGCTCCAATACTTTGGCCACCTGATGCAAAGAGTGGACTCACTGGAAAAGACCCTGATGCTGGGAAAGATTGAATGCAAGAGGAGAAGGGGACAATAAAGGATGAGATGGTTGGATGGCGTCACCGACTCAATGGACATGAGTTTGAGCAAACTCCCGGAGGTAGTGAAGGACAGGGAAGCCTAGCGTGCTGGGGTTGCAAAGAGTCAGACACGACTTAGTGACTGAACAACAGCATCAATGGCCCTTAATCAGTAAAGCCTAACACTTTACTTACATGATTGCATTTAATCCTCAGCAAGCCAATGAACTCCCATTGTATAGGGGTTAAAGACGGAGGCACAGAGAAATATTTTGCCCTGTGTGCAATGTCACGTGGCAAGTAAGAGGCAGAGTCAGGACTTGACCCTGGTTTTGCCCGACTTCAAAGCCTTTGGTAGAGCCAATATTCTTTAAAGTGGCTCAAGGACTGGAATGTCACCAGTGGGCAGAGGCTGCTGGGAGCTGGGTTCGTTGGACCTAAGGATGCGGGCCAAGGTGTGGATAGACGGTGGGTCACCTGTGGGTTGCCAAGCTCTCCCCACCGGCAGGGTACCATCAGCAGCTGGATTCTTTTTGTCGGGCATGGGGGCTGGATCAGAGTGATGGTTCTCAAATCTGTGCAGCAAAACATTTGCGGGGTTTGCCGAAAGCACAGGGGTCTGGGCCCCACTCCAGGCGGGGCTTGATGGGTGTATGGGTTTTTTAACGCATTCTCTGCAGCAGCTGTGAAGCCAGGCTTGCACCCACTTGGAGGGGGCTTTAGGGGAAGCTCGTGCATGACCACTGGGTGTGTTCCCTTCCCAGTCCCCGGGAACCTGATTCTGGCGCCCTCTCTCCTCCTCACGGCTGCACCAGCCCCCTGCTTGCTGGGCCTCCCTGCACCTGGCTTTCCTGATCCTGGAAGTGGAGGTAACAATTTCCATCCCCAGGCCGCTGGGAGAAGTTAACCTGGTGAGATGCGGCTGCTGCATCTTGCTCTCAGCTGATTTCTGGGTGTCCCGCGACGCTGAGGCTCTCGCCCTTCCCTGGTAGCTCGGGAGGTGGGAGGTGGGTGGTCTCCGCGGGAGGCAGTCCCCCCCTCCCTCACTCTCCCCCCATTCCCTGCCTCGCCGGAGGCTCCTAGTCTTTCCTACCGGGTCCTGCCTGGAGAATGCACAGAGGCTTGGTAGCGTCCCTATGAGGCCTGGGCAAGACGCCTGAGAATCTCAGAAGGGAGACGGGGGCGAGGAAAGATGGCTGAGGGTCCGCGGGAGGGTGCCTCTGCGAGGGGAGGGGGCCCTGTCTCCCCGGCCCAGCTGTGGAGCTGGCATCACTTGGCGCTCTTGGCCTGCAGGGGGCGCCAAGAGCCTGGCTTCTGGCCATGGGCCAGGTCCACGTTGGGAGGCCACGGGGTGATGGGGGACTAGGAGTTGGGCCTACAAGTGGGATCCTTTCCTGCTCAGATGCCAGGGCTGGCTTCTAGGAGAAGGTGGTGGGGGGCGGTGACATGGGGGCACAGAGCTGGCCGGCCCCCACCTCCGCTCTGCCCTCCTCTCGTGTCTGGCCGAGGGGCTGGGGGAAGGGCAGGTGGTGTGGAAGCTTGGCTTCTGTGTCCACGGCGGGGGTTCTCCGGGCAAGGCGAGCAAAAGCTGGGGAGGCCTGGCCGAGCCAGCTGCCTGTGGTGCGACCTTGGACCAGTCCCCGCCCCGTTGGAGCCTGTCTCCTAAAGGTGCTACTGCAGACGAAAGGTCAGAGCCTGCGGGATGGAGGGGTTTAAGCTGCAGAGGTCTCAGGCCCCATCCCATGCAGGCTGATAGATGGAGCCCCTGCCACTGAAGACAGGGGACATGGACCAGGGAGCCCCCTGCCCCCCACCTGCCCTCCGCCTGCCCCTGCTGCCGCTCCGAACTCAACGAGGGACACAGGCTGAAATAACAGTGGAAGGGATTTAGGGGTGAGCTGCCGGCCTGCCACGGCCGTGAGTCACCGGGACGGCTTCCAGGAAGAAGCTGAGAAAGCTCTTCCGCTGGGGAGTGTCCCTGCCCCCCAAGGCTGGCACCAATGCCCACCACCCTCAGCCCCTGCTTTCGTCTGGCCCCTCAGCTGACCCCTCCCATGGTTCAGAAGCAGAGTCCTAACCCACCTCCGGTTCTCACAGATCCCACGCTCTTGCCTGTAAAGGGTTGGACGTCAGAACTGGGAATGGAACTGGGACTGGAGAAGGGGCGGGGCCCGGGACCCCAAGCCTCATGGGCTGTGGCCCGCGCTGCTTCTTCGGTTAGGATGCCTGGCTTCATTTTACAGATGGGCAAACGGAGGCCCAGAGAGGGGGCGTGGCGCCCCAGAGTCACACAGCCAGTGAGCAGCAAAGCTGGGACGCAGACCCAGCTCACACGGGGCCCTTTTCCCGCCTGCACCCCGGCTGTGGATCTGCCTCGCTTGACAGCTGCAGGGCGTCACGGCCCGCTCTGTGTGTGTCCAGCCTGCGGCCTCCCCGACGTCCAGCACAGGCTGTGACCGTAGAAGGTGTTCAGTGAGTGCTTGCAGCATAGATGGGGGACCCTTGCTCACGAGGTCCCCGCAGCTCCCCTCCTGCAAAGCGCACAGGAGAGGGGAGGGCGGGGGTGACGGAAGAACCTGGGGGCTCCTTGGCCGTTTGGCCTGCGGAGGACTTAGAGTGCCCAGAGGGCAAGGCCCAGCTGGTCCCAGGGGCCTCAGGAATGCCCTCCCCACACCCTCAGGTGGCTCAACCTTTCCCCCAGAGACACGCGTGCCGCTCGCTGACCTGGGGCTGGGCCCGGCTCAGATATCAAGTGCACTGGCCATTCCTGAGGGAGACGCGGAGCGTGGGGCCAGCCGGTGGAGGGCCTCGGCCACCCTTACCTCTTCCCTCGTTGGGGTTGCATCGCCCCCATTTAGGCTTCTTCCGGCCGCTGCTGAGCACGGGCTTAGCCATTTACCACTTGCTGCCCAGGGCCACCCAGGACTCCAGCCACAGCCGTGCCATCGATCAGGTTACCCCCGCCCACCCCCCCACCCTGGGCCGCCCTGCTGCCAGCCAGCGCGTGCCCCGTCTCCTCCCGTGGGGGCTTGGAGTCCAGCAGGCTCCTCCCAGGAGGCCCTCCCCGCGGCCCGTGCCTGCCGCCTGCGAGGCCGGAGGGCCCTTGGCCCTGCCAGGGAGATCAGATCCTCTCAGCCACCTGCTGTTTTCATTAGAAACTAAAATTAGCTGGGCTTGTCCCAAGCTTTTCCAGGTTTGCTGGCTTTTTAAAAAAAAAAAAAAAAAAAATATATATATATATATATATATATATATACAAATTCCTAGAGGAAAATCCGCACCTCTCCACCTCCTGCCCTGGCTCTGGCTCTGCGCGTCAGGAGGACAGGGGACGGGAAATTGCTGGAGCGTTTGGGAGGCCGGGCGGATCAGTGCTGTGGGTCCCGGCCCCGAGGCGGGCAGGTGGGGGCTGGGAGGCCGGCCCGGGCCTCTCTCTGCCCCCTCCTCCCTCGGGCCTCCCTGTTGCCCAGGCCGCATTTAGAGCCTCCCGAGGAGCAGTCGTGCCTGCCGGGCGACACCAGGAAGGAAGGAGGCCAAGAGACTGGGAGGAGGAGCCGGAAGGAACCGAGTGCCTGCCGATCGGAGAGCTGCCCGCCCGGGAGATGCAGCCGGGTGAGGGAGAGGGTCTGTGAGCCGTCTGGGCCCCCGGGCGTTCCTGGCAGGTGGGGAGTCCCTGGTTCCCCAGGAGCCATCGACATCCCCAGCTGTTTCCAGGCCTTGGGGGGCTTCTGTCCCCGCAGTCTCCGTCTCCATAGCGTTCCTGTTCTGAGACTCTCATCCCTGCCCGTGGCAGGCGGCGCGAGGCACTGCCCAAGAGAGATGGACGGACTGGGTCGGCATCCCGTCTCCGTGTCACTGGCGGCAAGAGCCTCCGTGTCTTCCCCTCTAGGTTGGGGAGAAGAAGAGTTCGGGTCTCTGGAGGCTGAGGTGGGTTAAACAGTCACACAGCAGGCACGCCTCTCCTGTCGGCAACACGATTACATTATCGTTATTCCTTATCATTAGTATGCTCATCAGCAGCATCAGCATCCCTGCCCTCTCAAAGCCTCTCCTTAGTCCGTTGAGCTGCAGCCTCTTTCGGGGGACCCCAGAGTGGTTCGGCTCGTTTGTCTTCTTTGGCTTGGCTCCATCAGCTCCCTACCACCTGGGTTCCCAGCCCTTCTTTTCAGCTGAGCATCCCAGAGGGCAGGACACATGCCCTTCAGGGACAGTGGGTCACTTCAGCCTCGATCCCAACCGTTGATGGTTGATGGGATCTCCAGTCTTCAGAGAGAGAGAGAGGGTGTGTTGCCAGTGGTTCTGGCCCATCAGATGGGTCTTTAAGGAATGGGGGGTCTGAGGAATCGGGGGATGGTGCTGTTAGGAGATTCAGAGCTGGGGACTCCGGCGTGAGGATGGCACGGATACTGGTGTGCCCAGGGAACCTGGGAACCATTCTTGGGACTAGATGATGGGAAGAGGGACCTTATGTCCCTTGTCACTTTGCTCCTCAAACAACAGTCACGTGCTCCGCTGTATCTTTACATGGAGGCATGCATGCTAAGTCACTTCAGTCGTGTTGACTCTTTGTGACCCCGTGGACAGTAGCCCGCCAGGCTCCTCTGTCCATGAGGTTCTCCAGGCAAGAACACTGCAGAGGGTGGCCATGCCCTCCTCCAAGGGATCTTCCTGATGCAGGGATCAAGCCTGCAGCTCCTGCATTGCAGGTGGGTTCTTCACCACTGAGCCACCGGATAAGCCACCTTACATGGATATAGAGTCATAAATTCACGCAGGATTCTCCAGGTGGGTATCATCCCCTCCGTTTTACAGATGAGGAAACTGAGGTTCAGAGAGGTGTGTGTTTCAAGGCTGTGCAGTCATTCAGGGACGGTCAAGACTTGAAAACAGGTCCTCCTGGCTTCTAAACCTGGGCTGGCTCATCAGACTCCAGTGATGACCCAGGGCACAGAGGACTTGGTGGTTTGGCATCAGTGGGCACTGGTCTGAGGAAGGTAGTCTTATCCTTCCATTGATAGGTCTTTCTAGAGACCCCGTATCTTCCCTGCCCGACAGTGAAGGCGTCTTTCAGGAGCGAGGGCTGCTGGAGAGGATGATGCCTTCGAGGTTACGTGGCCGCCTGGACAGTATCTGGGTCTGTGACCTCTGCAGCTTCTCAGGCAGTGGAAGGAGTTGCTCCTGTTGGCCTGAAAGCCCTGCAGGGGTAGCCGGCGAGGAGGGGTTGGCCCTGGAGATGCTCGCAGGGGCCGTGGGGTGGTGGGTGCTGCCTCCATGCCGCTCTTCTCCCAGACGGAGCCCAGCTCCATGCAGCTCTCAACGCCCACGTCAAGTTCTCTTTGCTCCAAGCACTCTTCCTCAGTTGCCAGTGGAGTGACAGCCTCCCTGCAGCCCAAGGCCCCGCTCCTGTCCCCTAGGGTGTTGTCCGCACCCCCCACCCCTGTCTCCTGACCCCTGACTCCCCTTACTCCCCATCCTCAGAAGCCTCAGCACCCTGATCTTCTGTCTCTCTTTTTATTTAAAATGTGTTCAAGAAACATCTATTGAGCAAGGAGTCATAGCATGCACGCAGAATGGGGTGATCTAGCGGAACATGTGTGACGAATCAGCATTGAAGTATTTTGCATTTGTTTCTTCATCTCTACCTCGATGGAAAGAAGATGGGTTATCGTTGCAGTGTTACAGTCCCGGAATTGTCTGTCTCTTCCTCCGTCTCGACATCTTACTCCCAGCTCCACATTGCCCCCACTTCCCTACCTGCCATTCCTGGCCCCCCCCACCCCCATGTCTTATTTCCCATCTCACAGGATTAGGTCCCGGGGGAGCTGGTGGCTGACTCAGGGCCAGCAAATAGCAGCTCAGACCTGAACCTGGCTGGTTCCCGAGCTGCGCCAGGCGGGAAGAAGTTTCCTTTTCTCTCTGGGGGAAGGTGTGGCTGTGTGCCCAGTGGGCGTTGAATTTAAGGCACCTCCTGACCTTGCTCGCCCCAGAATTTGCCAGGAGAGAGCGTCTCCCTTGCACAGACGCATTCGACCCTCCTCCCTGGAGTACCTTGCCTGCCTTGGAGCCATCAAGTTGCTGCATGGTCCTCCCCTAGCTGGGCTGAGGGAGCCCTGGGAGAGGGGTGTTAGGAGGGATGGGGAAGCCTCATGAGCTGTCCGGGAACAGTGTGGGGGGCTCCCTGGAGTCAGACTCATGCCCTGTGTCTTTAGGTTTCTAGCGAGTTCCTCTGCCTTGGTGCACCCTTGCTCAAGGCCCAGGCCTGGGGGAGCCGGCGGCTAAGCCCACACTCACACCCCAACAGGGCTGGCAGGAAAACCTGGGCTCCTCCCTTGTCGCTCATCACCTGCAGCAGGGATGACGGGCAAGGGGGATGGGCTGCAAGCCTGCTTTCACCTGTCGCAGGGAAAGGTCTGGAAGGCAGTCAGAGACCTCGAGTGGGGTTCCAGCTCTACCACTGCTGTGCCCTGGGACCCCCAGGTGCCTAGCACGGCGCCTGATGGAGAAGAGGTCTGGACAAGGAAGTGCGTGCCGCCATCAAACAGGGCTCGCCAGGCACTCGCCCTCCTGCTTGGAGGCTCGGTGTCCTGGGAGGAGGCTGATTTGAGCACTTGCAAGAACCTCTGATGCTGATGGCTGAGATTCCGTCCTCTCGGCCCCAGGGTGCCAGAACAGCCGGGCATCCCTGACTCAAGGGGGTGCTCTGAGGTCTCCAGTCCTTGGAGAGGAGTTCCTGAGATCCAGTTCTGCAGTGATTTGTGTGTGAACACAGTGAGAAACGGTCCAAGAGGACCCTTCGGGGTCACAGCAGCAAAGAGGCCCCTCTGGTCTCATTGGCGGATTCATGCTGCTCCTAAGGGGCCTCTCCAAGTTCCCTTGTGAGCCGAGAGCTGTCGGGGGTGTTCCCTCCCTCTTTTTACTCCCCCCACCCCACTGCCCTTCGCCTCTTTTCTCAGACCAGGTCCCCTCCGCTGCGGGGGTTCTGACTTGGCCAGGGAACTAAGAAGAGTTCGGTTTCGAGTTTGCCAGGAGACGGGGGAGGTGGAGAGGGGTTTGGGAGGGGGAAAGGGGGAGCTGGGGGTCACGGCAGGGAGCGAGCCTTCTCCCGGCTTTGGCTGGATCACAGAAGATGCAGCTCAGGACTCAGAGATAAAACCTGGCAACTCCTGTGGAAATCTGGACAGCAACCATGGGGTCACAGCTCCGCCTCCCAGCTGAGTCCGCCGAGCGGCTCTTGCAGGCTTGTTTGGAGTGGGGGCGATGGGGTGGGCAACTGTCACCCCCCCGCTCCCTCCCTCATCGGCGGCTGCCAGGCCAACTCCACGCCTGGTTGGCTCAGGTCAAGCCCTTCTTCCCAGAGCGGGGGACGAGAGGATGAGGCTTGGTGCAAATGCTCAGCTCTCCCAAGGCACCCACAGGGCCCGAGCTGGGCGAGTTTCAACAGGTTTGGGGAGCACTGTCTTGTCAGATGCTGAGTTGCTCAATTGCTAATCCAGGGTTGAGGGAAGAAAGTCAAGCCACGGCAGACAGCTGGGTCGTGATTGCTGCTTGAGCAAACCCCTCAGGCAGAGCCTGATCCCGGGGCCCTGAGAGGAGGGTGAGGGGAGAAAGTGCTCTCAGCCTGGCTCTGAGCGGATGCCCTGGCCCAGAGCTGCGGGCCAGAGCTGCGCATCTGCTGGGTGATACCCACTTTGGCACATCTGAGCATCACCTGCGGCTAGGGGCAGTAGGGCAGAGCCTCCCTCCCACTCCAAGTGGGAGGGCCCACATCAGATGGGGCCTGATATGACAGCAACTTACAGTCCTCAGGAGTGAACAGGCCTGTCCTCCCTTTGTTCATGAAACGTTGACTGAGAAGCTGCTACAGGCCAGGCGTGTGCCAGGCACTGAGGCTGCCGGCAGGCGTCTGTGCCAAAGCCTCAGCCCCTGGAGGCTTCTAACCTTGCAGAAGGAGCCACGTTATTTGGAAATGGCAGCCCCCTCCTATATCCTTGCCTGGAGAATTCCACAGACAGAGGAGCCTGGGGGGCTACATACGGTCCATGGGGGTTGCACAGAGTGGGACACGATTGAAAGACTGAACAACAACCATATATGATAGGAAACAGTTCTCTAAGGAGAGGATGGAACACCACGAGATCTGGACATCTGAGAGCAAGTCAAGGACTGCTTCTGGCATGTGGGATGTCCCTTGGGGAAGTCACTGCACCTCTGGGTCTTTGAATATGGATTGAATATTCAATTGAATATTGAGGGTTGAATATGGATTCCCTCCTCTGAAGGGGAAGGGGGTTCATATAAGGAAGTGGGTGTGAAAATGCTTCGTAAGTCATTGATTCTCAACGAGGGTGATTCTGCCCTCTAGGGACATTTGACAAGGTCTGGGGACATTTCTGGTGGTTCCCTGGCTGGCGGAGGGCGGGGGGCAGGGTACTATAGGTGTCTGGTGGGTAGAGAGGCCAGGGATGCTGCTAAACATTCAACAATGCACACCACAGACCCCAAGTACCAATGGTGAGAAATCCCAGTGTAAACGGTAAAGCGCTATGAGTGTGTCAGTGACTGTAATTCAACCCCCAGAGCCACAGGAGGTGATCCAAGGGGGTGGGCTTTGCTCTTTAGAAGGGAGCAGGTTTTAGCCAGAGACTAGAGGGACAGTTCCTGGGGTCGACAGACCATGCCTTTAGCTGCGGGGCCGGCAGTGCACGTCTTGGCTGGCTCTGGCCTCACCTGGCCTGGTGACCTGTCCCCAGAGTGCCAGGCATCACTCCGCTCGTGGGCCGGGGAGTGGCACCGCACCCCGCGCCCTGCTGGGTCAGCAGGCCTATGGGAACTCGGCCCAGCGATGGGGCTGCACACCTGTGGGGAGTCGGATCCAGCGTGGAGCGATAGGCCTTCCCCAGGGGCGCGAAGGGTGCTCCTAGTAGCATCCCCTCTGGCCGGCAGGATTTGCCCAGGAGTTGGGCTGGCCTTCCTGGCTCGGTGAGGCTCTCAAAGGGGCCCTGGCTGAAAACCAGGGAGGGAGCAGTCGGGGATCCTCCCTGTGTGATCAAGGTTGCAGGATGTGGACGGCAGTTTCCCAAGACCCTTTCTGTCCGTCATCTCTGTAACCGGGAGTACAGCGCAGTGACGGCTGCCACCGTTTCCAGCAGCATCGTCCATGGCTGCCTTTTCCATCACTGGCTCTGTGCTCAGCATGTGGTGTGCACAGGCTCTCGGTAGCCTCAGCACCCTCACATGTGGGTCCCATTTTACAGATGAAGAACCCGAGGCTCAGAGAGGGTAAGTACTTTGTCCAAGGTCACCCCTCTGGTCAGGGGCAGACCTGGGATGGAACTGTGTGCCATCTGGCCTCGCCACTCTGCTGGACGACCTGTGAATGTAGCACAGGCCCCCTGGCCGTGCCTACTGGGCCTCCAAGGGGGCCCCAGCTCAGCATATCACTGCCTTTCTTCAGGAAATCCACCATGATGAAACCTTAGTGTATCTATCCTATCTTAGTTTATCTATCTAACTCTTCCAGTACTTCATCTGGGGTTCAGAACAATCTGCTTAGGATTGCGGCCCAGAGGGAAAAAGAGGCCATCCCAGGCCACCCAGCTCTGGGGACCAAGTCTCCTGACTTCCAGCATGGCCCCAGTGCCAGGGGAAACACTCGGAGACATTTACAAGCCCAGGTCTGTGGAAGATCCAGGCCTTCCGCTGATGGACTGTCTCATCCATCCCTCCCTCTCTCCCTCCCTCAGTGGTGGGAGCTGCCACAAGCTGTCAACTTACTCCTGGTGCCAGACACAAGTCTAATCAACAGCTTCTAGCTTCTCTGGGCTTGCCCAGGCCTCAGGCTACAGAGCCCTCCCAGCTCCAAGCTCCATCCTGCCCAACAGCTGCACGCAGCGGGACACCTGGCCTCTCCGCCAGGCCACCCGCCCTACAGAGACAAAGGACAGCATCAGCTCTTGCAACCGGACAGCCAGCCGGCCCTGGCCGGAAGCCTGATTCCAGGTACTGGAAGGGGAGTGGACACCCCGGCCTTGCCCCTCTGAGAGTGCTGCCAGCCATCCTCTGGGGGCCAGACCTCCGGCATGGCTGGAAAAGACACAGTGCCAGCCATCGTGCCTGGATGGACATCTGCCTCCCAGAAACTTTTCCTTCTACAGGCAGCTTTTGGATTAGACGCCTCTGCCATTTACCAGCCAGGTGACTCGGGGCAGTTACCTCCGTGATCCTCAATTTTCTCATCTGTAAAATGGGATTCAGATGTTGTCAGGATGTAGACACCACAGGAGGATCTATTATAATTATTACTGTCAGGATTCTACAACCTTCAGGCCATGTTCCCTCTGTGGCCACTCCAGCTCACACTCATCTCTTTCCTCTGATAGCTACCGCATATTCACGGTCTCATCCATCTGTGGTCTGCTTTTACCTTGTCTTCCTCCAAGCTCCTTGGAGGCCCAGCTGTGACATCTATTTCCTCCAGAGCTGGCCCAGGCCCTTGCCTGGGGATGGACACAGTCTTGGAATATGCCCAGAGATCTCTTCTCCATCACAGCCTTTCTGGGTTGGGGGGGGTCCTGGGAAGCCCCTTGTTTCTCCTGCCTTGGGCTGAGCAGAGAGACCCTTGGCTTGAAGCCTGGGGTGGAGCAGGAGCGAGCTGGGTCATCCGGAGACCTGCTGCATGGCAACCTGAACCACTGCGACTGCAAAGAACAGGTTTGCCAACCTCTCTCCTCCTTCTAGGACGCCCCTCTTCACCCCATGCCCCACAGGGCAGCAGGAGAACTGAGCTGCTGGAATTCCCCACGATTTGCATGACCCGAAGCTGGGGCGGCCTCCCTGCTTGGGATTTGGGGCTTGGATGTGGCTGAAGGTGGGTAGTGACACTACCTGGGCCACGCTGGCTTAAGTTGGGGACGGCTTCAGGGCAGGAGGTATGTCACTGCCTGGAAGTCAGAGCATCTGGGATCAGTTCTCTGCTCTGAGATGAGCAAGTAGCTTCCCCTCCTGGGGCCTCAGTTTCCTCATCTGTAAAATGGGCCCCAACACTAGATGCTCTTGAAGAACTCCACTGAGGATGTCTCGCTCTTCCCGGAAGGCCTGGGTCAGACCCTGGAATTGTCGCTTCTTCCTCTGCCTTTTTGTAGCCCTCAGCCCTGGGCCAGTCATACCCAGTTCTTGCTCCTGCTGGCTTTGGAGACCCCGGCTCTGAACTCATGCTTTCCAGGGACCGTGAACTTCCCCAAGTCCCGATCAGCCCCCCGCCTTGGCTCTGTGACCCCCAGACCCCACTCGGGGGCGGGGTTGGTCTGCCGAGGGGTAGCAGGAGGAGGTGGTGGTACCCTGGTTTCTATACACTTTGCCACTGCCCCTGAAGTGTTAATCAAATTAAGTCTCCAAGAAAAACAAAAGCTCCGCAGCCACTTCGGGCTGCCTTGGAGTCGCTCACTCTCCCTCTCAGAACAGCTGGGAGAATTCCACATCACCTCCGTCCCCCAAGCCCTGGGTGGCTCTGACCCCAGCGAACGCACTCCTTCCAGCCTGCAGGGCCCCAGTGGCCGCAATGACCTCATAGCAACAGCCATTGGACACTGGGGGCAATTTCATGGGAGATATTTGTTCTTTGGTCTTGATGCAGAGAGAATTTTTTCCTCTCCCGCTGTCTCCATGGAAACCCCAGCTACACTGCTGGCTATCCCCCTTCCCACCTCATGCTTTTCAGATCAATATTGGAGCTTGGCTCCCCGCTGACTGCCCACGGCCACCGATGGGGGCAGAGTTCTGGGCAGAAGCAGTGGGGACCAGGGTGAAGCCTGGGGCAGGGGTGAAAACCATCACCAAGGGGGATGAAGAAGGGGTCCAGGGCCCTCTTGCTTCCTTGTTCACCCACTCATGGAAGCTCATCCCTTTAGAATCCCCACTGCCTCCAGCGAACCTTCAGCCCCTTCCCAGGGAGTCCCAGGAGCCAGGCCCAATCAGGGAGAAATAGACAGGTCACCGGCGGTCACTGCCCCCCCTTCTTAGGTGAGACTTAGGGAGCCGGGGGCTGCTGCCTTCTTTAAGCTCTGGACGGAGTTTCTTCCTGCCCCAGGGAGAACCAAGGCCGGCCCGCGCCAGCTGCCGGAGGCCGGCCGGTCTCTTCCCTGCTTCTATCCCGGCTCTCGGGCCCTCAAGCAGGACAGGTCCCTGCACGCCTCCGGCCCAGCCGGCAGCGCGGCGCGGGCAGCTCGGCGCGGGGAGCTCACTCCTGGACTTCGGGGGGATTAACCTGCTATTAGCAGCCAGGGTCCTCGCCCGTCATGCGCTTCCTCGGCGACCTGTCAGTCCAGCCCGGGCTGAGCCCCGCACCCGGCACCCCGCCCCTGCCGCCGTCCCGCGCTCGCGCCCCTTGCGCGCCCGGGCTCCCCAGGCCGCCTCGGGGTGCGGGCGCTTGCCGTCACCCCTGCCGCCCCTGAGCTGGGAACCGGACGCGGGCAGAGGGGTGTTCAGAGGGAGGCCGGGGCAGTGGCGGCGGCGACGGCGGCGCACAGGGCGGTCGAGCCTTGCGTCCCGCGGCCGAGACACCTGCCGGGCGCCCCCGCGCCCGCTGCCCCCCGCGCCGCCTGGCACCGGCCGCGGCCCCCGGGGCCCGCCCCGCCCCGGCCCCCGCCCGGCCCCGCCGGGTCCGGACTTACAGCCAGTTGCTCGCGGCGGCCGAGAAGACGGCGAAGACCAGGAGGCGCAGTGAACGCAGGCACCAGCGGGGACTCATGGTGCTGCCGCGGGCGCCCGGCCCGGGGCAGCCGCTGCGGCCGCGGGGGCGGGTGTGGGGGGACCTCCCGTCCGGGCGGCAGGTGGGCGCCCCGCAGGCGGGCTGGGGCGCGGCGCCGGGCGCGGGCCGGGGCGCGCGCGGCGGGGCTCTGCCTCCGTGCCTGCCGGCAGCCCTGCCCGCTGCTGCGCCCGCTGCCCGGCGCGGACCAGACTGTCAGCGCCGCCCCAGAGCCGGGATGCGGCGGCGGCGGCGGCGGCGACGGAGGCGGGCGGCCGGGGGGGCGGGCCGGGGGCGGGCCGAGGATGGGGTTACCTGGGCGGGCCCAGCGGCCCGGGACACCCGCCCCCCCCACCCCCGGGGGCGGGCCGGAGCGGCGGCGCCCGTGGACGCCCTGGCCCGCGGGACTGGCTTCTCCCGGGGCCTCCCCGGCCGGGTGCCCGGGAGTCCTTGGGGCCGGAGCCCGCTCTAGGCACGCCTGGCTGCGCGTCGCCTGGCTTGGCCGGGCGAGGAAGCGGCGCCCCGGCTGCCCGGTCCGCGGCCGAGCCCGGGGGACAGGCGGGCACAGCTCCCCCAGCCCGCCGCTGCGGGCACTGCAGCGCCGCCCCCCGCCGCACCCCTCTGCCGGCGCTTGGGAGCCCGACCCCGCTCCGACCGCGGCGGACCCGCCAGAGCGCTGCTATCGCCCGCGCGCACCTAAGCCGCTAGCGCTCCGGGCGCCGGGGCCGAGCACCCAGGCTGCGCACCCGGGAGGTGGGTGCCGCCCGACTCCCCCCACCCCCTCGCACCCGCCGCCAGGCCCCTCCCTGCCTCCCGGCCGGCGCGTCCTCCGGCCCGGCCCCTCCCTGCCCTCACCTCCCTCCAGCCTTCCGGGAGCTGGACGGGGCCTCCCCATGCCTCGGGCAGCTTGGGACAGTGGCCGGAGACTGCCGGAATCTGAAACCTCGCTTCTGGCTGGCCACAAGATCTGGGCGCGCCCTAAGCGGCAGGGTGTTGACCTAGCCCCTTACCTCTCCGGTCCTCCGTTTTCTCATCCGAGAAATGGACAGGAGACTGGAGGACTGCGAGGATGGAAGGAGATTAGAGGTCTCTTTTTAGCACACTCGCCAGTCTTTGGCTTTGCCTTTCGGTTTTCTGTGTTCCTGTTTGATCGTCCCAGGTCCAGCAGATCAGCCCCTAGCTGGCACAGCGTGGGTGGCGGCAGTGATTGGGGAATGAATGGACGAGATGAAAGGGACCGCGGTCTGTGACCCGCCACTGCAAAGTGCTCAGTTCCACACCTTGGTAACCGGAGAGAGTTATCTGCCCATCGCCAGGTCCCGCCCTCCCCAGGTCCCTGATCTAATTGTGCCCTTCTTCACCCTGCTTCAGCCTGGGTACCAGGGCCTCTTAGGGCGAATGAAATCTGTTGTCTAAACGGGAAAACTGAGGCCCAGAGAGGGGTAGGAAGCTGCCCGCCTCACTAGGGTTGGGGCAGAGCTGTAGACCAGGTTCTCGCCCTCCCCTGACTCCGAGCTCCTCACTGGTTTCGGAGTTCGGGATGTGTGCCCACGGAGGTGGTCACGTTTGGGTGCCGGGAGGGTGCCTTTCACCCCATGGAGTCCCCTGGGCCCGGCGCGGAGGAGGGGCTCGGTAAACATTTGGCGTTGAGAGTGGGCAGGAGGTGGCAGGGATTTGCGGGGCCCAGGGAGAGTGCAGATGGAGGCTCACATACCATATGTCTAAATATTTGCAAGTTATAAATCAAACTAACAAAATGTGAAATAAAATATGTTCTATTCTCCTACCTTGACAAGCACACTTTCATAACAACCTGGAAGGCCAGTTCTGAATGTAGACTGCACGGACTCCTCAGAGCCCACACTGGAGCTTGGTGGGGCAGGGGCCCCTCTGCACACGTGTGTGGACATCTCAGCCCTCATGCACCAGCCGGGTGCATACCGCCCCACTCCCGAGAGAGCTGCCCCCGGCCACGCCTCCGCCACTGAGCTGGGCATGTCAGTGGTGCCATCTGACCTCCGAGGTTGGCTCTACAGAAGAGACCCTCCCAGGTCCTCCTGGTATTGGGCTTGGGGCCCCCTGGGCACCCAGAGTGATCGAGACGGGGCACAGACTCCAGGTGGCACAGCACCTTGGCCCCAGGCTCTCGTCTCCCTGCGGTGAGAGCTTAGCTGGAGGACTAGAGTTTGAGGTCCCCAGGCAGGGCTCACGTTGACCTACGGGAGGCACTGAATTACTGAACTGTTCTGAGCCTATCTGATTCTTAGAGTCTCAGTGTGGTATGGTGGAAAATAATAATAATAGTAGTAATAATAATAATAACTTAAACAGCTACAGGCAATTATTTTAGAGTGGCCATATAATGTTTTTCCAAACTGAGACATTTTTGAGAGTGACCAGGGTCTCCAATGGGAAGGTTTGCCGGGAGTCAGGCATAAAGCAGGAGTATGCCAAAATAGCATGTCTCATTTTGCTAAGATACTGAGCCCTCAACGTGCTAGGTGTTGTTCCCAGTGCTGTCATGCATTCAGGCCTCACAAGGGACCTGGACGAAGGTCTTTTCTCTCTTTGACCAGTGAGGCCATGAGGGTTAGAGGTATGACTTGCCCAAGGGAAGTGGTGGTGCCACCAAGGCAGAGCCGTAGCCTTGGTGCCTGCCGCCGCCCAGGGCCTGGCTCTGGTGTTTGGGCTCCTGTCCCTCAGCACATGGCACTGACGTCTGGGGGCTGCTGGACCGTCAAGCGGGGACAATGTTACCTGACCCACCTTCTCCGGGGGCTGCTGGGAGACACACACGAAGCGGTGGGTGTGAGTCCTGTGAGCTGGAGAGAGATGAGCCGGGGCAGGAGGACGGAGGGAGGGAACTGCGGTCCCAGCCAGAAAGGCCCGCCCTGGTTGTGATAAGGGCGGGGGAGGAGTCCTCCGGTCTGAGTCAGTGGAAAGTCTTCATGCGAAAGTCTCTTTGAGAAAATGCTCTTCTAGCTCTCAGGATTCACTTGTGAAGATATAAATAGGGGTCAATCAAAAGTTCAATCTTCAATAGTTCTCTCATCTGTAATCACTGGGCTCCAAAATCACTGCAGATGGTGACTGCAGCCATGAAATAAAAAGACGCTTACTCCTTGAAAGGAAAGTTGTGACCTACCTGACAGCATATTAAAAAGCAGAGACATTACTTTGTCAACAAAGGTCTGTCTAGTCAAGGTTATGCTTTCTCCAGGGGTCATGTATGGATGTGAGAGTTGGACTATAAAGAAAGCTGAGCGCCAAAGAATTGATGCTTTTGACCTGTGGTGTTGGAGAGGACTCTTGAGAGTCCCTTGGACAGCTAGGAGATCCAACCAGTTCATCCTAAAGGAGATCAGTCCTGGGTGTTCACTGGAAGGACTGATGCTGAAACTGAAACTCCAATAGTTTGGCCACCTGATGTGAAGAGCTGACTCGTTGGAAAAGACCCTGATGCTGGGAGGGATTGAGGGCAGGAGGAGAAGGGAATGACAGAGGATGAGATGGTTGGATGGCATCACCAACTCAATGGATATGGGTTTGGGTGGACTCCGGGAGTTGGTGATGGACAGGGAGGCCTGGCGTGCTGCAGTTCATGGGGGTCACAAAGAGTTGGACACGACTGAGCAACTGAACTGAACTGAACTGTAATCACATACAGTGATGGCAACAGCGTCTCGAGTGGCTTTCTCTGTGCCAGCCATGGGTCCAGATGATTTGCTTATGTGAATTTATTTCATCCTGGCCGTGGCCCTGGGAGCTGTGTGTGTATGTGTGTGTGTGTGTATGTGTGTGTGTGTGTGTGTTAGTTGCTGAGTCATATCCGACTCTTTGTGATCCTATGGACTGTAACCCATCAGGCTCCTCTGTCTGTGAAGTTCTCCAGGCAAGAATACTGGAGTGGGTGGCCATTCCCTTCTTCGGAGGAATCTTCCCGACCCCAGGATCCAGCCCGGGTCACCTGCATTACAGGTGGATTCTTTACCGTCTGAACCACTAAGGCAGCCCAGGAAGTACATAGATGTTGTGGTTATTCCCATGTAGAGGTGGTGAAACCCAGGTGCAGCTCTAACGTGCTGTAAGATAGATCCATGGACCTCTGGCATTGGTACTGTTGTGACTCCCATTTCACATACTGAGCAACTGAGGCACAGAGGGCTTGCTTAAACTCACGCTGCAGGTAAGTAGCACAGCCAAGGTTTGGACACAGGTGTTCTGGGTGCTGAGTCACCCCCTACACTGTCTAGTAGACAAGAGTCCTCCGCATGTAAAAGGATTAAATCCGGGCCCAGAAGAGGGAGGTTATGGGGTTTCTCTAGGCTCCTGCTGGCAGTTACTAGAAATCTCCCTGGACTGAGGTGGGTCTCCCGCCCACATCTCCTCTCTGTGCCCACTGCGTTGCGTGTTCCACACACACGGAATCTGAACAAATATTGCTTGTTTCCTGATCCTGGGTTGAAGGACATAATTCCTTAACTTTTGGAGTGCCCTCCTTTCTTCTTTTAATTGAAGTACAGTTGATTTAAAATGTTGTGTTAGTTTCTGTTGCACAACAAAGGGACTCAGATATATGTAATTATGCATGTTCTTTTTTCATGTTTTTCTGATTATGGTTTATTGTAGGATATTGAGCATGTCAGGACCTTGTTGTTTCTCTATTTTATATATAGTAATGTGTATCTGCTAAACCCAAACTGCTAATTTATTCCACCCCCACCCTCTTTCCCCTTTGGTGACCGTAAGTTTGTTTTCTATGTCTGGGAGTCTGTTTCTATTTTGTAAGTAAGTTCATTTGTGGTTTATTTTAGATTCCACATAGAGTGATCTCTTATGATATTTGTCTTCCTCTCTCTGACTTACTTCACTTTAGCATGATAATCTCTAGGTCCATCCATGTTACGGCAAGTGGCATGATTTCATTCTTTTTTTACGGCTGAGTAGTATTCCACTGTATGTTTGTACCATTCTTCATCCATTCATCTATTGATGGACATTTAGGTTGCCCCCAAGTCTTGACTATTGTACACAGTGTTGCTCTGAACATTGGAGTATCTTTTCGAATTTTAGTTTTCTCCAGATATATGCCCAGGAGTGGGATTGCCGGATCATATGGTAACCCTAATTTTAGTTTTTAAAGGGGCCTCCATACTGTCTTCCACAATGGCTGTACCAATTCACAATCCCACCAAGAGTGTAGGAGGGTCCCCTTTTCTCCTGGAGTGGCCCCTTTTTCTGGAGTGAGTTCTCCTCTACTGCTAAAACAATGAAAATTCGCCAAGGATGGGAAACATGGCCAGGTTTTTAATCAGAAAGAATCACAGACTCTATCTAAATTATTGCCAGCTCGTGGCGAATGAGTCCAAAGCAAGGTGGTTGGCTGCATCTCCAGCCCAATCTTAGATGCACGGAGTAACGGAGCGTATGGTCAGCTGGTGAGCGGCCTTTCCTGTCCAGCTTCCCAGTTTTTGAGATAGACAAAGCGAGGGCTTAGGCTTGTGGTCTAGAACATTCTTAAGCCTATCCATACGTTGTCCAAGGAGATAAAAACTAGAAGGTGCCTTTCCTCTGCCACCGTCTCAGGCTTGGCTGGCTGGGTCTCACAGTCGCGTCCTCCAGGGCAGTCCACTCTGGGGTCCCGTGCCAGAAGGCCAGAGGAAGCCTGATGGGTCTCTGCCAGCCCGGTGCATTTCTGTGGCCACAGGCAGTACCCTGCCTCTCCCTGGGTCTGCCATTTGTTCTCAGAAGACACTTCTAGGAATCTGGAGAAGGGGGTAGAGTAGAACTTTGAGTTCTCAAGAAGACCTATGTTTGCTTCCAGCCCTGCCAGATCTCTTGGCCAGTCCAAGTCTCAGTTTCCTCATCTGTGCACTGGGGATCGTAAGGGAGACTTACGATTGGGAGATCATGAGGAATCAGCGCCATTCTGTGTGTAAAGCCTTCTCCCACACACAGGCCTCGGCGTCAATGCAGGTTAGCTCTTTGCTTGTTCTATGGCTTAAACCAGCAGTCACACTCCAGTGGTCTGCAGGTGTGTTTTGCTTGGCCTGCCCAATGTTTTTAAATATATGAATTTGTTGACAACATTTCAAGATCGGGAGATTTCACATAAGAAGCGGGATCCCCAGCTTCTCTTGAAAAATGGGGAGATTTGGCAATAGGGCACCCACATTCTCTGGCAAAGAAAGTGACCTCTACGCATCTTTAATGGCTCACATGTGTCTCTGCAGCAGCCCCGCAGAGCCCTGGGGGAGGGGAGGAAGCCAGGATTTCCTGAGCATCCTACTGTGTGTCAGGAGCCGGGCCTGTGAATTGCAGTTTAATTCTCACCGCGGGCCATTCCTACCCTTGCTTTGCCAACGAGGAAACAGGAACTCAGAGACTTGGGATGAGTTGCCCACTCTGTCAGCAGATGGTACAACCCAGGACTTCCAATCAGACCCCGTGTCACTCTTCTCTTTCGGGAGCTCTCCTTCCACCCTCAGCCTAGTCGAGGGTCCATGGAGACATCTTGGTTATGACCTGTTGATGGATTGATAGATGGATTCAGGCATGTGATGTCAATGCCTGAGGTTCCCATTCTTTATCTTCAGACCCCTGGGGGCTGTGGAGTTAGGGTAGGAGTCCAGGAATCAGTGTGCATACCTACAAGCCTTGGAATAAAGCTCTCTCGCTTATATATATCCGATGATGCTTTAGTTTTAAATGTTTTATTTAGATACTATTCTAATATACACAGTAGAAGAAAGTGGTAGTTTAATAAACCCCATGTATCCATCACCCAGATGCAGTCATTGTTAACATTTTGTTCCATTTGCTTCATTTCCCCTCTCTTTTGTTAACTGTTTCTCTTTTTCTTTAGGGCATTATTTCAACACACAGTCCAGATACCTTGTCGTGTCTCCTGCACATAACTTCAGCGTAGATCTCTAAAACCAGTGGAGCTTCAGAGCCAGCTGGTCCTGGCTGCTGAGGGGTGGCTGGTTGTGTGGCCTCTTCTCGGCTTGGCATTCCGTGATGTCAAGCTGGTTGCTTGACATCAGCTGGGGTGGGAGTATTTACACCGCGGAAATGGACAGATGCTACAAACCAGCGCTCCTTTCACCCCCACCCCCGGGAGTTGGTTATTAAACATGTAGCAATATGCCACTGTGGAAAATACACAACAGGAACATTTTCCTACATAGTCACTATTGCTATTATCTCCCCTAATGAAATTAACACTCACATCCTAACCAAATGTCCCCACTAGTTTCAAAAATGTCTTTTTACAGACGGTTTGTCTAGTGAGGACTCAAGACAAGGTCGAATATCTACCTGTGATATGTATTTTTTTATTATTATTTTTAGAAGTATTTATTTATTTGGCTGCACTGGGTCTTAGTTGCAACACGTAGGATCTAGTTTTTCTGACCAGAGATCAAATCCAGGCACATGGAGTCTTAGCCACTGTACTCCACCAGTGAAATTCTACCTACGATATTTAGTTGCTACATTTCTTAATTTTTCTTAGTCCAGAGTCTGCCGATGTATTCCCCACTTGTGTTTTCTGGTTTTGTTTTAGGGCCTCGATTGTTACAGACATCAGGCTGATTAATCTGTAGAGGGTCCCCATTCTGTGCTGGCAGTATATCCTGTCAGTTCATGTGCTAAGAGATTCAACTCAAATTTTTGGTTGGTTCATTTGTCTTTTTGGAGGGAAGGAAGCCAGAAGACTTCATAGATGGTGCTGGGCTGTTTGATTAACGGTTTAATACTTGTAGATAAGTTTGTGATGAATGAAATGCAAAGTCAAGGAAGAGCATTAAAACATTCATAGTGCGTGCTAAGTTGCTGACTGACTAAGTCACGTCTGACTCTTTGTGACACTAAGGACTGTCTGCTGCCTGGCTCCTCTGTCTGTGGGATTCTCCAGGCAAGAATACTGGAGTGGGTTGCCATTTCCTCCTCCAGGGATTCTTCCTGATGCAGGGATTGAACCCGCATTTCCTGTGACTCCTGCATTGCAAGTGGATCCTTTACAAATGATTCTGTGATGAATGAAATGTAAAGTCATGGAAATGCATTAAAATATTTATGTCTTCTTGCTCTGTCAGCATCAATTAGATGATGAGTACACCCACTATGGAATCTTCAGCTCTGAAGGAGGGGTCGTCAGACTCAGGAAAGCTGGCCCCTCTGATTGGGCCTCACAAGTCTGGGCAGGTCTTTCTACATTCCTCTCTCAGGGGTGAAGAACTGCCGTCAGGAGTTCATTCCAGGATGCTGTCACTCGGATGGTCAGCCATTCCTATCTGACGTCTAACTGCGGTCTCTCCTGCTTTAGGTCAAGCCCATTTTCTCTACTTGGAACCCTGGAATTTCTTAATCTCTCTGCTCTCAAGTGTCTTCTTGAGAGCTGAGAAAAACAAACCTCAGATACCTTGTGATTCCAGGAATCTAAATCCTATGCTTGAAGTGGTGGTTGTTTCACCCTGGAGCAGTTCTAACTTTGCTGTGCCCTCTGCCCCTGCCCAGGAGAAGCTGTTCATACCTTCTCCACTCCACTCACATACCCCCCTCCATGAGGAGGGGGTCCTCAGAGGTCAGAACAAGGGATGTTTTCCTTGGTCCATCAGTCTGGGGTCCCTTTGCACTCTCTGGCTGGCAGACCTGGGGTCCTGTCCACCCACCTAGCCTTAGGTTGTGTTTTTGGTCCCCAACAGGGCTCTTGTTCTGGTCTGCTCTTCCCATCTGGACTGATGGAAGCTGATTCCTCACCACCTTTATCCTCTGGTCTGCTCCCTTGGGCCCCAACCCCACCTTACTGAGTCAGCAGGGAGCTGGCTCTTTCCTTCCAGAAGCAGGGCTGGCATGAAGACACTTCTTGTGGCTGAGCCTTCTGCTAGACTCTAGAAGATGGTGTGAGTGAGATGTGATGCTGGTTCCTTAGGTCCCCCAGGAAGCAAGTGGCACCTGGGGAACTTGGAAGCTTCGTTAAACGTTCTGCCTTGAGCCAGAAGTTTGAATCTGAGCCGGTATGGAAGCTGCTGTTAGAACTCAACCCAAGAAACAAACCTTTTGGGCATGGGAAGGCCCTGTCTGACCCTTCCCTTTCACCTTGTGAAATTTCAAAGCAGCTCATTGGCTTGAAGGGAATTTGGGGGTGGGCAGTATGAACTTGACTTTTTCTCAATTCACGTTACCAATGAGTCCTTGGACACCTGTAACTCTGGAGTCTTAGGGAAAAAAAAGGTCTGATTTGTAGAGAACTATCCAAGGGAAGTTGGAAGAGCCATTCTGTTAAGGTCACAGTAACGGGGTGTCACCGACAGCTAAGGATGATTTCATGGGGTGCCAAGTTGCCCTGGAACGTTTACTTTTCCTGGCTTGTTTTTACTAGGACTGAAATGGATGGCTAAGATGTCTTCATAGAGGACTTAATTTTCTCAAACCTTCTCTGGTGAAATGTGTGTGTGCAGTCGCTCAGTCATGTCTGATTCTTTGCAACCTTTTTGACTGTAGCTGGCCAGGCTCCTCTGTCCATGGAATTTTCTAGGTAAGAATACTGCGAGTGGGTTGCCATTTCCTCCTCCAAGGGATCTTCCCAATCTAGGGATCAAACCCGCGCTTCCTGCATTGCAGGATTCTTTACCACCATGCCACCTGAGAAGCGTCTCTAGTAGTAGAAGTGATTTCAATCTGTTTGTCATGTTTCTCTCTGAAATCTGATGTTCTGGACAAGGAGGTAAGAATGGAGGCAGCTCCCATTCTCTTTTCCTTCAGCAGCAATCTGCCCTCATGCTTGGCCCTGGGATCAGCTCATCTTGGGATCTGACCTAGGCCTGTCCCTTACTGGCCGTGTAGCGTCCAGCAAACCATCTATTTTGCCCCTCCTTCTCCCCTCCAGGCCTTTGCATGTGCCATTTTGGTGGCTGGAATGCTCCTCAACTTGCCTTTCACTGGGCTAATTCCTTTCAGGTCTCGGCTTACATGTCATGTCCGAGAAGGCTTCCTTGGTCTCCTGGTTACATGCTTTCTCTCAGCCCTTTGGACTTTTCCTTTGAAGCCCTATCCATCTAATCACAATGGTTATTAAATAGTTCTGTGTAAGATTATCTGTGTAGTGCGTCTCCCCACGGATGATGGTCTCCAAGAGGGTGGGGATCACGGCTGCCATGTCCAAGTGCCACTGTATGCCTGGCACGTGGTGGGAGCTCAGTCAGGAAGTGCTGAGTGAACAGGCGAAGTGCACGTCCCCAAGCCTCAGCGTCTTCATTCACAAAAATGGGCCAATGAATATCTTTTATTTATTTACTTTTCAAACCCATGTCCCTTGCATTGCAAAGTGGATTCTCAACCACCAGACCACCACGGAAGTCCCTATCTTTCTTTTAATTGGGAAACCCAGGTCTCGTGCATTGTAGGCGGATTCTTTACCATCTGAGCCACCAGGGAAGCCCAAGAATATTGGAGTGGGTAGCCTGTCCCTTATCAGAGGATCTTCCAGATCCAGGAATCAAACCAGGGGCTCCTGCATGTCAGGCAGATTCTTTACCAGCTGAGCTACCAGGGAAGCCCTTTAAATGGGAATAGATATACCAGACAAACATCAGTTCCTTTTCTGTTCTCGTACCATACAAAAAAACTCAGAAGAAATAAATGATCTTTTAAATTGTTTGCCTGAAAAAGCCCACAGCTTAAGGAGTTTGTAAAGTTGGAACTGTAATTCTGTACTTTTTTTTTTTTGGCTTCACTATTCAGTTTAGGATTCCTTGGTGGCACAGACGATAGAGTTTACCTGCAATGTGGGAGACCCGGGTTCGATCCCTGGGTCGGGAAGATCTCATGGAGAAGGAAATGGCAACCCACTCCTGTATTCCTGCCTGGAGAATCCCATGGATGGAGGAGCCCTGTGGGTTACAGTCCATGGGGTCGCAAAGACTCAGACATGACTGAGTGACGTCACCACCACCATGCAACTTGGGGACTTTACCTCCTTGACTAGGAATTGAACCCAGGCCATGGGAGTGAAAGTGTGGCGTCCGAACTACTGGGCCACCAGAAAACTCCCTGGATGGTAACTGTAATGACTGAAGTATCTCTGGTTTCTGCCACAGGGCTTGGACGAAATGACTCTCAGATCCCGAGGCGAAGGAACTTTTTCTCCTGGGGATGAGAGAGCTGGATGCATTCCCCTGGGCTGGTCCCCTCCTGGCCGAGATGACGTCTAAGTTCAGGCTTGAAGGCTGAGGAAGCTTAGCTCAGCCAAGGGTGAGAGGAAGACTGTTCTAGGCTGAGGGGAGAGCGGATGCAGGAGTCTGGAGGGGAGAGGCCACGATGTGTCTGAAGAACGGAAGCAGGTCAGCGTGGCGCGTGAGCAGAGGTGGGGGAGTGGGTCCTGTGAGGCAGGTGGAAGCGGTCAGCGCGGGTTAGCGTGAGAGCAGAGAGAGAAGAGCTCCCCCCAACACGTGAGGGATGCCCTGGAGGTGACTGCAGCTTGCAGATGTGCTGTGCGTGTGTGAGCGTGTATGAGCGTGTGTGAGCGTGTGCCTGTGGACACCCACATGTGTGTATGTGTGTGAGTCTGCAAGGGGGCAGTTGAGGGGGCCCGGGGCAGCCCCCGTGACCACCAGTCAGGAACCCTGCACGCGGATGCCCAGTCAGCATCCCCTACTAACGCAGACACCCCGGCACTGGAGTGTCAGAAACCCGCTGGGGCAGGAGCAGCTGCTTCTAAATCAAGGCCAGAGAGGCAGCCGAGGGGCCGGGCTGGGTCTGGTTGGCTCTGCCCTGAGGGCTGATGTGGGGGCTGGGGCGGCAGGGGGCTCTCCGTGAGGGATTCTGGGCCAGAGTGAGCCCGGCTGGTTTGGGGGAAGTTTATTTTGGAAGCTGGGATGATGCAAAATTAAGTGGGGAGCAAAAAATAGATGAGGCGGCGGTGAGGGTCTGTCTGTGGCCGGCGGGGCTGAAAGTGTCCAGTTAGCAGAGCGTTGTTGGGTAAACAGATGGGGGTGGCAGCTTTGCTGCGTGTCCGCTATAAATACCCGGCAGCTCGGCCGCCCCGCTGGGGTTTCCTGGCATCGTGGGTGCGGAGATCAAGGTGCAGACACAGGGCACTTCCGGGAGCAGCAGAGGGTGGCCAGGGCCCCGCTCAGACCCGAGTCCCCTGGGCGGCGGGTGGAGGGCTGAGGCTGAGGCCCTCCGCAGGGGCGGGAGGCGCTGCTCACCAGCTGTGGCCCTCAGGCAAGCCCCGCAACCTCTGCATTTCCTCCCCTCCCCACCCTTAAGACGGGGTGAGAAAATACAGCAAAGGCAAGTGTTGCTCCTGGCCGTGACCGGCCTCCTGCAGACCCTCAGGATAT